>NC_069657.1:146853219-147156249 GCF_027244095.1 Hemicordylus capensis
TTTTCAAAGGATTTGGGCAGAGGGCTGATTTTTGGTTAATTGTTAAAGTTTACGCGTCTTTAAGGTTTTTCCTCATAGGGTATACATGGAGCTTTCAGCAGCCTCATAACTGCACTTGGGGGGTGCTGGGGTGGCCCGGAGCGAGTGGTAGTGTAGTGGCACCCTATGTGCACTACACTACCACTCACATTTGAGTGCCTTCAGTGGATGCCTAGCCATCTGGCCCTGGCAATTTAATTTTTCGTTTTTCAAGACAGTTTAGAACATCCTCTCGTCATCTCAGATTGGCCCTGTTTTTCAGCCTCCAGGCCTGAGAAGCTCAGTTTCAGAGTGGGTATATGGTCGGAATCCTCCACTGTGAAGACAGATGCAAAGAACTCATTCAGTTTCTCTGCAATCTCATTATCCTCAATCCCTTTCACACCCTCATCATCTAAGGGTCCAGCTACCTCCCTGGCAGGTTTTCTGCTTCTGATAGATTTAAAGAACTTTTTGTTGTTCCGCCTTGATACTTCTACCTATATGCTCCTCTTTTTGCATCCCTTATTGACTCCTTGCATTTATTTTGCCAGAGTTTATGTTCCTTCGTGTTCTCTTCATTTGGGCAGGACTTGCGTTTTCTGAAGGAAGTCTTCTTCCCCTTTATAGCTTCCCTGACTCTACTTGTTAGCCACAATGGCATTCTCCTGAACTTGGTGGTACCTCTTCTCCTCTTTGGTATACATTCCAGCTGAGCTTCTATTATTGTGGTTTTAAATAGGTTCCATGCTTTTTGGAGTGTTTTGACCTGGCTTTCCCTTTCAGCTTCCTTTTTACAAGTCAGCTCACTTTTTACTCGTTTCCTCTTCCAAAGTCCGGCACATCTATGTTGGACTTCCTTGTCAGTGCTCCACTTGCAAGGGAGGGATAAGTGCACCCTTCCCTGCTCTTAAAGCAGCACCCCCGGCGCTATCGAACCAGCAGAACCGGCCGCCCTTTGGAGGCCCATAAAGGGCCTTCAAACCGGTTCCATGCATATCCCTACTACCTAGATGCTGCATAATGTCCACAAGCTCTGTCACAGACAGACAAGTCACGGAGTGGTCTACATGTGGGTCACAAACCCATGTCTCTATGCCCCTAATGATTGAATGACCCACTACTAGGAGGCCACCAACCTTTGGAGGATTCTCTGTGTGAGAGGATATATGCTCATCACCCAAGAAAGGGGTCCCTTCTAAGGCATGGTCCTCTTCCTCAGACAGATGTCCTCCTTCACTGAGATTTTCATTCTCCGTGACAACAGAGGAGCTGTCAGCCTGAGAATGGGATGCCTCTGTCCCTGAAGGTTTCATCCACATATCTCTCCACCTTTCTGAGATTCTCCAGGTCACCCACCCTGGCTTTGAGGGAACAAACATGTTCCCTGGGAGCCAGGAGCACTTTGCACTGAGCATACACCCACGACTTCTGCCCCTCAGACAGATAGTCATACATGTAACACTGCATGAAATACACTGGGAAGCACCCCCTCCCCTGCAGGCATTGTACCTTCATAACTAGTATTATTTTTCCCCCTGTGTGAACCGCTTTGAGAAATTGTTGAGTGGTATATAAATATTGTAGTAGTAGTAGTTCTATTGGCTATTTAGAACATTGGGCTTGTTTACTTGAAAGCGAGGTCTTAGCTGCAGTTGTCAGCTAATTAAAGGTTTTAAACTCCAAGCAATCTAAACTTGGGTAGTACTCGCCTTCTCCCTGTGCTGAGTATGATAAAGCAGGTGATAAAGGAGGACTACTTGTGTGCCTCCCCACACACTTCCCCACTAAGCAACACGTAAAATTCATTCATTCATTCATTCATTCAAGGTACAAAATTCCTTTGATATGTTAGCAAACTCTGTTTGCAAAGCTCTGGACAACAAAGCTCCCCAGGTCTGAGTTTTGTATTTTCAAGAGTTGCTTCCAAACTGAGCCACCTCAGGAATGTAGCCCCTCCCACAAGTTGCATGACTCACCTGCAGCTAATCCCCGCCCACTGTTCCTCTAGGTACAGCTGAAACTGCTGTGTCAAAAACAAGCCCCTAGCCAGCCAGAAATCAAACCATAGAAAGGACTAGCCCTAACAACCTTACTTTGTCATTTTCTCCATTGTTTTCTTGGTGATTTATTGGTTTACTTGCTTGCTTCTTTAGGAAAGTTTGCTGTCTCCCGTGGTCTGAGTCTTTTCTTCTCAAGATCTGCTTCCAAACCACATTACATCACAACCTAGAATTGTGGTTTGCTCAAATTATGGTTAATTAAAACAAACTGGGATCAAACCAAGGTTTGATGTAATAGCTTCTTAACTAACCTTAGTTCGAACAAAGTACAGTTCTGAGTTTACATAACATAACAGGAAACTGATAAGGCAAAACTGAAAGCAGAAGTGTTTAATCTGGAAGAGAGGGGAGTGTGACTCTGCACCAGCCTCAGGCTTGCATTCTCATAATGACAAGCCATGGTTTGTCACTGCATTTGAATTGGGCCACTGGTTCCCAAGTGCTTGCTTAACATATATTTATTTGGTTTCTGTTGCATCTTTCAAAATAGCTTTATTAGTAATCAAAGAACGAAATACAGCATGATTGTACATACATTGCATGTTCACTTTTTTCTCTGTTAAGATACCATCAGATTAACAAAGTGTAGCACTTTCTAAGAGCAGGAATACTAATTCATGGTGATTCCTAGGCAGATACAGAGATATATTGGAGTGAAGGTAATGTAATCCACATAAAGCAGGGATGGACTGTGGGGAAGTGTTAGAAAAATGTGTTTGTTTCATGGATGGGCTAAATATAAAGAGGTTCAGAATTGTATTAGAAGGAGCTCTTGGCATATTATTTTTAGTATTTGCTAAATAAAGGAAAGAACTAGCAAGTGTGTAAGAAGGTGAAAGAAGCAGAAAAATCTGAGACACAGTGAAGTGAGCTAGCCAGGAGCTCTGTGTGTAAGAAAGGAGGTCATCGAAGTGGTGATTAGGTATCCTTCGCAACATGGGTTATACGCCTGCACAGTAGACCCTGTGGAAGGATTTTCAAGCTCCTCAAGGCGCTCTGTAGCTCCACCATTTGAACGCTAAGCACTCTCAGTATCTTTAGCAGTAGAACGCCTCTTCACTCAGTTCCTTCTCGACTGTCGTTTTGTGTGCTTCTCTCAGGATTCGCTTCTCAGTAGAGCTTGGTTCCATAAAGGAAAAGATTCTGTCTCTTTCAACTATGGTAAGCTTGATCTCTACTCTTTGCCTTACAATTTGCATTAGCATGCTCAGTATTTGTACTGTTGGATGCTAAAAAAAAAAAAGTTTAAGAGGTGTTCGTCGTGCCATGGGACGCATCTCTCATCTTACATGCACATGATCTCTACCTACTTTGCCTTGAGGAGGACCATAGTGTCTGCAAGATTTGCTTACCTTTTTTGAAGCAAACCAGAAAAGGCAGAGAATTACATTAAAGGGCTGCTTTGTACAAACAAGCATTATGCCCTCCGACCCCGATGCCACAGTTCCCATTACTGCCAACACAATCAGCATATTGACAATCAGAGTCACAGTTGGTATCTGCAACTTCCCCAGCTAAGATCTTGAAAGAGACTTTTTAAAAGCCCCACAGTGTCTCCAAGGACAGATGACATAGACACCACAAGAAGCGTAAACACAGTGATAATGATTTTCCATTGCATGCCAAACTTTGGAAAACTTTGTCAACTTCAACCCCGGCACCATCAACTTTGGTGTCCAAGTCCCTCCATAGACCGATACCAACAGTCCTGAAAGAGAAGCATCTGACTCTGTCAACAGCAGTTCACCCACCACCTCTGATTTCGACATTGCCTATGCCCCACAGGAAGCAAACCACTTCACCTTCTGTGGTTCAGGTTATGACCCGAATCCAATCTTGATCCTCATCTTCTTCACCAGAGATCATTGAGGTCAGTTCTTCTGTTCTCCTGATCTCTACAGTATTGTATATTGTATTGTATATTGTATATTGCAGTGTTGATACCAACATTGATCCTGGCAACAACCTTGACGTCGACTGTCACAGATGCTCCCTCTGCAGAACAAACCTCGACGTCGTCGATATCTACATCGATGCCAACCAAGCCCATATCTGAATCAGGAAGGCAACCACTTGCTTCCTCAAACATCTCTGTCACCTGATTTTGGCTCAAATTTCCTTCCACGCCATCTGTGTTGAAAGAATATCCTATTCTTCAAGACATTGATTCTTTTCTGTAGTCTCCACATAGAATACCTTCTGGGTCGATGTTTAAGGTCTTTTCTTTGCATGGACTCTATGTTGAGGACAATATTAGTTTTGATATCAAAGCCAAAATTTCAAATCAACAAACGATCTCAGGGACTATAGAAAGCCCTTCTATTATGGCCAAAGTTGGTCCTGTACACAGAAGCAGAAATCCAAACATCTGTACCAGTCCAAAGCCTTTGACTGCTTGGATCTTTTACTTACCTTTTGGGACTGCTACCGCCATCAGACCCGCCCCTTTCACTACAGCTTGGCATCACATTACTTCTGACTCCTGGGTGCTAAGTATCTACTGGATGCACAATAGAATTTACAACCATTCCCCCATTCATGGGGGTAAAATACACCCATGCATCTCCTACCTTACTAACAGAAGTGCAAGACCTGTTGGGAAAAGGGGCAATAGAACCTGTCTCTCAGAAAGACAAATGGAGGGGATTCTATTCAAGATACTTTGAAGTCCCAAAAAGAGATGGCGGTCTCCGCCCTATACTAGACATGTGTTTGCTTAATGACTTCATCCACCCAAGGAAATTTTGGATGATTACCTTGCAGGTCGTTTTTCCTCCCCTGGCAGAGGAGGAATGGCTTGCTATCCTATATTTGAGAGATGCCTATTTTCATATTGGAATTCATTCCAAACTCAGAAAGTTCCTTTGTTTCACCTTAGGAGATCAATGTAAAGCAAAGGGTGCTGGCCATACAAAGACTCTTAGGTTTGATGGCATCTTGTACAACCACCGTAAAATACTCCAGACTCTGAATGAGATGGCTTTGAATGGCTCAAAATCTAATAAATAAATAAATAAATGTAGTTTTTGACAGTGTTCAGACTGAACATAGACAGCCAGCATTCGTGGTTTCTGATTCCTCAGACAGTCTTAGACTCACTTCTCCGGTGGACCCTTCCAGAGAACCTTGTGATAGGCATTCCCTTTTAACTTCCTCTCCTCCTTCTCCTGTAACAGATACCTCTCTCAAAGGATTGGGTGCCCATTGTTCTGGACTCCACATGCAGGGCTTGTGGAACCACCACCAGTAAGCTCTGCATATAAATTTCCCAGAGCTCTTGGCTGTTCTTCTAGCACTCAGATCCTTCCTTCCATGTCTCAGAAACCAAATGGTTCAAATTGTTCTGGTCAACACCACAGCCACTGGTGTAGTTGTGGGTGACTGTCTCCAGATCCTTGTGCAACCTACCTATCCAACTTTGGGACTAGAGTATACATCACAAATATACCTTCTGTTCTGCATATATAGGGCAACTACAGTATCCTTGTGGGCAGTCTGAGCAAAAAAACAGATTCTCCCATCAGCACGAATGGGAAATCAGTGAAGACCTAATCTTTGAGCTCTTTGTTCGTTGGGGAACTCCTCTTTGCATCTGTGACCAAGAAGAAATGTTCTCTCCTCGTACTCTCCCAAGAATTCCATTGTCTTCTCCCTCAATGCTTTGACCTCCTGTCTTTAGAACGAGGGTCAACTCCTCCATCAATCTTTTTTTTAGATTGTGAGCCCTCTGGGGACAGGGATCCATATTTATTTATTATTATTCTATGTAAACCGCCCTGAGCCATTTTTGGAAGGGCGGTATAGAAATCAATCAATCAATCAATCAATCAATCAATCAATCAATCAAATAAATAAATCTTTGAACCTTAAACTTGACTGTGTGGAAGTTGAATTTCTAGACAATATCTTACTGCACGAAAGGAAGGCTTCCACTAGATGAAACTACAACTGTAAATGGAAAATTTACAGACACGAAAGTTTGGGGCAGTGCACAAATTTGATAAATAAAATGTTTGTCAATTATGCCAGGACCAAAGGTTAGTTCCCTACAAGCCTCTGTATGACAAGTTATCGTATATCTTCTCTCTCTGAAATGCTTGAGCCTTTTCAGTTCATCTGTTAAAGTCTATATGGTGGCCCCCTCTGCAGTTCATGCAGGCCGGAATGCTAAGTGACTATTCTCTCACCTGGATGCAAAAGGTTTCTTAAGAGAATCAACAATCTCTTCTCACTGATTAAAAAAAACCAATTGAACCTTGGAGTCTCTCTCTAGTACTTTAACAGAGTCCCCCTTTAACCTCTTCACCCATCAAGTTGCTCTCTATAAAGACAGCCTTTTTAAATTGCTATCATCACAGCACAAAGGGTTAGCAAATTTGATGCTTTGAAAATCTGTTCTCCTTTCACAGAATTCTACCCCAATAAGGTGGCTATGAGAACAGACCCTTCCTTTGTACCTAAGGTAGTCTCCAACTTGCATGTCAATCAGGACATTATCCTTTTTAATTAATTGTACCACTCCTTTGGAGCGTTCTGTCCACTCATTAGATGTCTATAGAGCACTCTTCTTCTATATGGACAGTCTATATGGACAGTCTTTAGAAAGTCCTATAGACTCTTTGTTGCCTTCAGGGGCAAGAGCAAGTGCCAACCAATCTCAAGACAGACTTTCCAACTGGATGGTTCAACTTATTTTTACTTATAAAAAGAAACAAGGCTTACAGCTTCCAAACATGATTAAGGCTCACTCTACCAGAGCTGTGGCTACCACTGCTGCTCACCTATCAGGAATACATTTTACTGACATCTGCAAGGCTGCTGCTTGGTCTTCCAGCTTGCCCTTTGTTAAACATTATGCCTTAGATATCCGAGTCAAAGCTAACTTTGGGTGGGCTGTGCTAAAAAAAAGTTCTTTAAGAAACATTCTTCAGCTGTCCTTCTTCTATGGGGAGCTCATTAATCACCCACGTTGTGAAGGATACTGGATCACCACAAAGATAAACAGGTTGCTTACCTGTAACAGATGATCTTTTGGTATCCCTTATCATTCACAGCACTGCCCGACCTCCCCACTTATTGGATGTTTCTTGCTTAATGTACTTACCTCGTCATTCGGCTGCAGAAGTTCAGAAGTTCAGCGGTTGATCAGTAACTGAGTGAAGAGGCGCTCTGCCACTGAACATACCGAGTTTGCTTGGCGCACAAAGGGCAAAGCTACAGAGTACCTCAGGGAGCTTGAAAATCCTTCTGTGGGGGGCTACTGCGCAGGTCTAGTGTTGTGAATGATAGCAGAACATCAAAAGATCACCTGTTACAGGTAAGCAACCTGTTTTTCTTTAGTCTTCTTCACACGTTACATTGAACATATGTACAACTGTGATGCAGGTACAGGTTATTCACATGTTGAATTCATGTACAGCATTACACTTCCCAGAAGGGCTTTGTACCCAAGATCACTTTTTAAGTGAACATAGGGTTCAGTCGTTTACACAAAAAATACGTGAATGTGTACAGACTTCTGAATAAAGCATAATGTCTGAATGGGGCTTTTGTCTTTCACCAGAATAAATTAAGTCTAGGATTTTGCAAGAATCTCTGTAAGGGGTTCTGTTTCATTATGTTTGATATGTATGTGTCTTGCCTTGGGTTCATGTAAATTTCACTAGAGCTTCATGAATCTAAGTGAAATATTGCTGTCACATAGAACCAACAACACTGGTGAGCGAACTCCTCTGTGTTCTGTGTGTTTCTCCACAGAAGGTAGATCCTGCTGAACTGCTCCGCCTCTATTTGAACTATGACCTCCTAGATGAAGCTGTGGATTTGGTGCTGGAGTATGTGGATGCCTTACTTGGGAAAGGACATGATTATTTTGGAATTGAGGTACAGTGGACAGATTCTCTAGTTGAATCCATTGAATCCACTACATATTCAAAGAATTAAAAACTAAGGAGAACTTTTGTATTTAAAGCTCATGCTCTAAAAATCTATCTGTGCCTGGACTGAGATGGGGTATTGTCTAAAACTGACCACCTCTTGCTAACTTTGTGTGTGTGTGTGTTTATCCTATCTATCTATTAGAAGGGCTTATTTTAGGATTATGAGTAAGTGTGTTTTGAAGGAAAATACTCTGAACTTTCTGTATTTCAATCCATGAAATTTGACTAGGCCTTAATAATTTAACAGTTGACAGATTCTTTGACCACATAGTGGTTTTACTCATGTCATACTTGGGATGTTTGCTTTGATATTAAATTCTTATTCAGTAGTATTAACAGTTAATTTTCTTTTTAGTTCCCATTATCGGCTACAAGTCCAATAGTTTGGCTTCCATATTCTGCAATTGACCAACTTCTTCAGGCACTGGGAGAAAATATGACCAATCACCATAATAAAGTAGTAAGTATATCTAATGAAAAATATAATGTCCTTGTTTAATTAAATAAAAACATGTTTTACTCCACTTACTGTAAATCTGATTTGTGTTTAATAACGTAGCACTATAGAATTTATTCACAAATGAGACTTCAGAGATTACAAAAGGCATGTGGGAATGTTTGTGAAAAGTGAACACTTTAGTTTACAAGTGTTTACAGTGAAATTTTGTTTCATGTGTAAATTAATTACAACAGTCTCCGCACTGCTTTGGTTATTGTTAATTAAAACAGCTCACATACTTTCTAAGAGAGCTGCCTAAAAGGTTCAGGTAGGAACCAGAACAGGATAATGGAGTCTACCTTCCAGCAAGACCTAGCACAAATTAAATCTCTCTTAAAGAGTGATGAAAAACTACCAATATTTATCTTGTGGAATGACTATGGAGGCTTCTAGATCTACCATCAGCTAGTCCAGAGTCTTCCTATAGCTCCTTCAACTCCCTTCTTCTTGAGGGAAGAAGCTGGATCCTGGACTGCCAGGGGACAAAAGAAACAATTATACATCCCCTATGTATTCCTATCATTCTTAGGTGTGGGTCTTAATTGTAAGATGCTTTGGGAATAAATTTGGGTTGAAAAGCAGGATATAAATGTAGCAAATTATTTATCACTAGTATTTTTAAGCCCGTTAAAATAACGGGCGCTAGTACCTTCCCCCCCCCTCCTTCTCCCTCTCTCTCGCCCTCCTTTCCTTCCTTTTTTCTTTTTCTTTCTCTCTCTCTCTCTTTCATTCCTTCCTTTTCTCTCCCTCTCCTTCCTTTTCTTCATTTCTTCCCCCTCTTCTCCTTCCCTTCTTTCTTTTTTCTTTCTCTTTCTCTCTTTCCTTTCTTTCTTCTCTCTCTTCTCTCTCCATTCCTTCCTTCTCCCTCCCTCTCGCCCTCCTTTCCTTCCTTTTTTTTCTTTCTCTCTCTCCCTCTTTCCTCCCTCCCTTCTCTCTCCCTCTCCCTCTCTCTTTCCTTCCCTTCCTTTCTTCCACCTCTTCTCACTCCCTTCTTTCTGTTTTCTTTCTCTTTTCCTCTTTTCTACCTTTAACGGGCTCGCTCTTTGGGGCTGGCTGCATGAGAGCACTGCCAAAAAACCTCTTCATTTCCTTTTAGTGACTTCTTAGTCCCCCCAGTTCAAGTTTAATAGAAAAGGAAGGACATGATGTAGTTTTAATGACAGGAAACCAATGCCTTCCAAAGGAATAAATTCCATCACTGGCTGCCACAAAGTGTGCTAATTATTTTCGTTGATAAATTAAAAGCCATAAAAGTCTCTCTAAAGCGTGCAGTTTACAGTCATAGTCTGCCCTACTGCTGCACTGAGAGTTGATATAGAACTGTTTATTTTAATGTAGTAAACACTCCCTTTTTTTGGTTTAGCTAGGATATCTTCTGTGTTAATCAAATACAGTTTGTGTTAATTTGGCCTTATACGAAGACAGTCAGTGAATCAGAAAGTTATGACGAACCCTTCTAATCAGGTTGTCAAGTGATTTTGTGAATATTGTGTGTAGACTCCCCAACAGGGGCAAGCAGCTGTAGGTTGGGGGGGAGGAGTCTGAATCAGGACCATGGCAAGAGCAAAGAGTAAAGCCCCCCTCCCCCATTCTGTGATCCCGATACAGATTAGGTCTGCAGCTATTATTTCGCAAAAAGCAAAAGAATAAAGAAAAGGAAAAGCAAAAAAGGTTCACATGCCAGGGCCAATTGCATGCTTGATGTAACATCTTTTTTGATCTTGGTTCATGTTCGCCCTGATGTATGCACACATTCCGTTCCATTCACACATTGTTACATTCATTCGAATGGAAGGAGCCGGTCTCTGTGGACCCAAAGAATATACAAACAAATGTGCTCCCCTCATTAAAAGGAATAAGAAAGAGGTTGCAGGGCGAGGGTTCATTTCTACATCAGAGCATTAGCATGTGGATTTGAAGTCTGTTGTCTTTTTAATGTCTAATGTCTAGTTAATTTAATTATTATATCATTACTTAAGGTTTATATATGCTCCCTTTTCACCCTATCAAGGGCTCCCAAGACAATTTGCATTACATGAAAAAATGAGTCAATTAAATCCAAAGATCAAGACAATGCAGTTTTTAAAAAGTGCAGTCAAAAAAAGTGGTTTAAGACCTGGTATGCTCACCCGCCTACCTCCGAGGGTGGGGGGGGAAGGGAGGGAGGGAGGGGGCGGGGGAAGGAGGGGAGTCGCTGGGGCGCTTAACGGGCGCTAGAAGAGCTGTAGGAGAGCAGCTTCCCCAGCAGGCTCATCCGGGCTCTTCCTTGCCGGCTCTCCCGCAAGCCAAGGCCGCCGCTGGTGTCCAAGAGAAGCAATCCGTCCCCGGGGGGGGGGGGCGCTGAGTTCAGGAGGACCCTGCTCCGGCTGGACTCTACATCCTTCATGCCATCGCTGCTGCCGCCGCCGTGGCACGCATTGAGCTGCTCTTCAGCCAGAGCCCGGCGGAGCCGCCCTCGTCTTCTCCTCCGCTGTGGCTGCGGTGCATGGCATCACGGCGGGGGGCAAAAGCAACAGCAGCGGCGGCGGCGACAGCAGCAGCAAAGGGTGCCGGCACCCGCTTGGCTGGAGGTGGTGGGTGGCAAGCAGCCTTTTCCAGGTGCAGAGGGATGAAGCGGGAGAAAGACTGGGGCAGGAGGCGCTTAGCGCTTTCCCCACAGCTCCCGCCAAGCAGGAAAAGGGCAGGGGAAGCCGTGGGGGCCATCTTGCTAACCCACAACAGGGAGTGCATGTGTGCGGGGCGGGGGGTCGGGTGAGAGAGAGAAGAGGCGACGGCGGCTCCGCTCACACGCCTTCCCTTTTGGAGACTCCAAAAGGGGCCGGGACACTGGTGTCGGTGGTCGGGCGAAGAACTGCTTAATTTCAGCGGAAGAGAGGTGCTCGCAAGCAGAGCTCCTCTCTCTTGCAAAGCCTGTGCCCGTACTGTCAGTTTGGACGCAAAGGACACCTATTGCGCCCTTTACGGCCATAGTGTGAGTTCGGGCAGAGCCGTTGCAAAGAGAGGAGCTCTGCTTGCGAGCTCCTCTGTCTCTCTGGATTTTAGGAGTTTTTTGCCCGACGGACATGGCCGGGGTAAGGAGGGCTCGGCAGTTGGGAGGGAGGGCGGGCGGGCGGCCAACGGCAGTGTTGGGTGGGAAATGGCCGCCCGTGGGGCCGTGCATGGAGGACCGGGGATAGGGGCGAAATGGCCGCCGGTGGGCCCGGAACGGTGGTGGCGGGAGGGCGGGTGGGCGGGCGACAGCAGGAGGTCGAGTGTTTGGTGGCTTTGGAACACTGGCGTTGGGGGCCGGGTGTTTGTTGGGAAAGCGGGCGGGCGGGCAGCGATTGGCCCGTAATGGGCGCCTGTGGAGCTGCGGCGAGAGGCCGGGTGTTTGCTGGCTAATGGCCGCCCGTGGCTTTGGGACACTGGTGTCTGCGGTCCTGTGTCCCTTGGGCTGTTCTGGACCTGCGCTTCGCGCAGGCCCAGAACAGCCCAGGGAGGCAGGGACGCAGATCCCCAACGTTCCAAGGCCACGGCCACTCACTTAGCCTTTTATTATATAGGATACAAATAAAATAAAAAGCTGCTATATATCTTCCATACTCATCTCTCAGCAATAACTATTACCAGAAAATGCTTATACTCTTCTTCTTGTCCTTCTCCCCTGCTTTCTAGCTATACCAGAAGCTGCATGACAAATTAGAGGCCTACCAACAACAGGTTGATGTGGCAACTCGGGATTTTCTGTATCGTCGAAATTAAAAAATGGCCTGGATTGTGTGGCTTCACTTAATCACCTTGTGCCTGGTGACTCTTGAGAAAAAGCTACAAAAACTGTTCTTGAGGCTTAATGGCTGATGTGCATAACTGGCATGAAGTATGTGTGAAGCATTTGCTTTGCATGGATAGGCTGGGATCACAGAGAGCCCTATGCACTGCTGGTGGTGCTATTATAATAAATTCTATTTTTTCATAATATTCAAAACATTCCCTACTGGGGATGGTAGACATTTTTTTAATCTGTTGGAGGCACCAAGTCAAACTGAACTTCAGCAAAGTCTGTGCTAAGGCTTGGTGGCAGTCATTTTCATTAATGACTAAATGTTTGTACACTGCATGTTCCTACCATCTTTCTACTGAATAATTTTTGTATTATCTCTTTCCTTGTACTGTACTATACATGGGCGCTAAAGACGGTATTATTTATTGTGACACTTTTTGAATTATCTTTAATAAAATAAAAGCTTTGTTTTAAAACTCCAGGGTGATTGGTTTAAAAAATAAATAAATAAATAAATAAGAGAATTGTTTTAAATTTTGCGTCATTGCTTGTCTCTGCTTGAGACTAATGAAAAGCATGATCTGATATTTGTGTTAAAATAGGAAATAGAAGTGGGAAACTATCAGTGGTTTATCTGTTCTCTATGGAAGTATTTGCTGCATGTACTGACAATTCTGCACTGGAAGAAAATCGACTGAAGTAATGTCAAAGTCTGGGTGCTTCCAATGTATACTAGGTGCTTCTATATGTTTTCTTCACCTGCATGGAAACTTAAAATAATTGGCATCATTTGGGTGGCAAGTGCTAAGATGTACTTGAATTAATAAGTGATATGAACAGACTAGCCCATATCAACATTTTTCCTTAGCGATGCATATGGAACTGGGTCTGAGTCTGTCTGGAGATGGGGAGACGGGGGTGTATCCACTGATTATGGGGCAGCTTTTCCAGTGGTGATGAGGAATAGAATTGGTAACGTTGACAGGTCAGCAGGCTGTTGCCAGAGAAGGGAAATCAGAAACTTAACTGCTGTTTCCCCTTCTGGCTGTCCTGCCAGCTCGTTGCCCTTGGAAAGCAATGCCAACTACCCACAGAGCCTCATCTTGCTCCTTTGTAATGCCAGATCAGTCCAGAATAAATATGAAATCATCCATGATTTGATTCTGGATGAAGGGGCCGATCTGGTATGCATTACAGAGACTTGTTTAGGGGAGGCTGGTGGCCCAGTCTGGTCTCAGCTTCTCCCTCCAGGGTACTCTATTGAGGAGCAGGGGAGGGGAAGTGGGCGGGGAGGTAGAGTGGCTGTGGTCTATAAGAACAATATATCCCTTGCCAAGATCCCTGTCGAAGTGTCTGACCATATTGAATGTGTGTATCTAAGTTTGGGAACAATGCAGGGATAGACGGATTTCTGTTGGTGTACCGATCGCCCCACTGCCCAATAGAGTCCCTAACTGAGCTGATGGACTTGGTCTCGAGTTTGGTGTTGGCGTGTCCCAGGCTAGTGGTGCTGGGGGACTTAAATGTTCACTTTGGGACCAGTTTGTCTGGGGCGGCTCAGGAGTTCATAGCAGCCATGACAACTTTGGGCCTATCTCAAGTAGTCTCGGGACCGACACATATTGCTGGTAACATGCTTGATCTGGTCTTTCACTCTGGTGGTGTTCTTCAGAATCACCACCAGAATCCAGGAGTGGGGTCTCCTGTGATTTCCTCATTGTCATGGACAGACCATCATCTGGTTAAGGTTGGACTCACGACCACGTCCCACCTCTGCAGGGGTGAGGAGCCCATTAGGATGGTCTGCCCAAGAAGGTTATTAAATCCAATAGGATTCTGAGAAGCCTTGGAGGGATTTAGAGTTGGCTCTGCTGGTGACCCTGTCGACACTCTGGTGGAGAATTGGAATAATGAACTCACCAGGGCAGTGGACTTGATCGCTCCTAAGCGTCCTCTCCAACCCACCTCAAAACTGGCCCCTTGACATATGGAAGAACTATAGGGGCTGAAGCGGCGAGGTAGACGACTGGAGCACAAGTGGAGAAAGACTTGACTCAAATCTGACAGATTACTACATAGAGTGCATTTGAAGATCTATGCTCCGGCGATACATGCACCAAAGCAGCAATTATTTTCCTCCCGTATTGCGTCCGCAAGTTCACATCGAGCGGAGTTGTTCAAGATTGTGAAGAGCCATTTCATTTTTTAAAAAATAGAATTTTAATTTTCAAAATAAAAAATAAAGGAGAGAGACACCAATAGTATTCGAAAATATCAAGCAATACAAATTTTAAAAGAAAAGAAACAACAACCTCTTCCCATACTTTTCAACGCCCATAGTTTGATAACTAAATAAACAACCTAACATTTCATAATTACAGATATGATAAAAAGCCAGTTCTATTGAGTAAAAAAGAATCATTTCTATAAAAATGCCAAGTTAACGAACGGAATAACATCCATTTATGCAATGTTTTATGCCATTTTAACCTTGTATACACAAAAGAACATAAAACTGAATAAAAAAGCAACATAACATTCCATAATTACAGATAAGAACAATAAAGAAACAACAGCAACCAGTTCTATTGAGTAAAAAAAGAGTCATTTCTATAAAAAAGCCGAGTTAACAAATAGCGAAACACCCCTTTCTGCAGTATTTTATGCCGTGTTTACCTTGTGTACACAGAAGATCATAAATCAAATCCCGACATTGGGAACAAATGGAGACCTTGTTAGATGTTGTAATTTATAAAAGGCTCCCAAACAGACATAAATGATTCAGAAGAAAGACCCTTCTTGTAAGCTGAGATTTTTGAAATTGATGCATAATCTCATAACTTCAAAAACCAGTCGTTTGGAGATGGAATCACAGGTACCCGCCAGTTTGTGGCGAATATAATCCTTGCTGCGGTAATCATATATAGGAATAAGTCATTAAGTTTAGAAGAAATGTAAGATTTGGTCATACTGAGAAGAAATATTTCTGGGAGAAAAGGAAGCTTAACCTCTAAGGTTTGTTTGATTTTCTTATGAATTTGCTTCCAGAACAGTTGAGCTTTGTCACAGCTCCACCACATATGATAAAATGAACCAGGATGCTGGTTACATTTCCAGCAATTCTTCGAGATAGAATCATCTATTTTGTTAATTGTCAAAGGAGTTATGTACCATCTAAAAAACATCTTATACCAGTTTTCTCTTAAGTTGTTACTCAGGGTAAATTTAATGTTCTTCTTCCACTGATAATCCCAATCAGACACGTCGATCGACCTGTTAAAATTCTGCATCCATTTTATCATGCATTCTTTAATCTGCTCAGTCTCTGTATCATATCTCAGTAACAATTTGTATATTCTACCTAACAGATGATCCGTATTTCGAGTAATAAGATCCTCATAGTCAGTTAATTCTCTGAGCTTACCACCCTGTATCTGCAACTCCTTCCGTACTATCGAACTAATCTGGGCATGTTGAAACCAAGATGAAAAAAGCGGCGGTTGTTCAGAAGATTTACTTTGGGCAAGGCATTGGATTAAACTATGCAGAGTATGTGAGTACAAGATTTATACTTGTACGAAGATTCCTCTTCATAGAAATACACATTCAAGATTGAGGTCAAAGGTGATAGCCTTGGACTTGTTATTTTTTGATATTTATCCGAGATGTATAAAGGACTTTGCCTAATGGCATGATATTGTATCTCCGAATCTTTTCTTGAGCTTGTAATCCACAAATAGTTATGCAGTCCTCTAGAAAGACCAGAGCTTTCCATTCCAGTAAGATAACCGTAGGGGGATATAATCCATTCTGAAATCCAAGTCAAACAACTGACATGATAACAGAGTTCAAGTTTGGAACACCTAGTCCACCTCTTTCCTTTACATCTTGCATAACCTTAAATCGTATTCTGGGTTTTTTATAGTTCCAGATAAATGAATTAAGCTGACTCTGCCATTTATTCAGTATCCTATCTTCTATCTTTATAGAGATCATTTGAAAAAGAAAATTCATCTTGGGCAATACATTCATTTTTATCGCCGAAATCCGCCCAAGCCAAGAAAGAGTCATCTTTTTCCATCTGTCCAGATCAGCAGCGATAGATTTCCAGATTTGCATAAAATTATTTTTAAACAGGTCTTTATTATTCTTAGTGAGATTTATTCCCAGGTATTTTATTGGCTTCTTCTTTGTTTGTACTCCTAAAACCTTAGTGAAATTTTTCATTTCCTCTTCCGTAAGGTTCCAAGTCAAAATCTGTGTTTTATCCCTGTTAATCTTGTAATCGGAAACCAAACTGTACTGATGTATCTGTGTCAACAGTGTGTCAAGAGAATCTTCTAACTGTGTTACAGTAAGGAGTACATCATCTGCATACAATTTTATTTTATGTTCTAGGTCACCGATATTAACACCCCGGATCTGTTGCTCCTGTCGCATTTTAACTGCCAGGTGTTCAAGAGCGAGTATAAACAAAAGTGGGGAGAGCGGGCATCCTTGTCTAGTTCCTTTGTTAGTATAACACTTTTGAGATAATAACCCATTTACTATTATTTTTGCTGACTGTTGTTGGTATATACTGCGAATCCAGGATAGAAAATTAGAGCCACAGTTCATTTTTTCTAAAACTGAAAACAGGAAAGGCCATTCCAAATTATCAAAGGCTTTTTCGGCGTCTAGGAAGAGCATAGCTGCTTTTGTACCTGTTGCAGTTATTTTGTCGATTGCATTCAAAATGAATCTTGTGTTATCTTTCATAAGCCGTTTTGGGATAAAACCAGTCTGGTCTGAGTGGATTACCTCAGACAGAAAACCTCTTAGTCTCGCAGCAAGGATGGATGTAAAAATTTTGTAATCCACATTCAGAAGAGATATTGGCCGATATGATTCAGGCCGGGTTGGATCTTTCCCGTCTTTGTAGATTAAAGAAATGAATGCTTCTTGCCAAGAAACAGGTAAAGCGTAGTGGGATAATATTGCATTCATTACTTCTGTTAAAGGGCCAATAAGTTTTTCTTGGAACTTTTTATAATACAGTGGAGATAGGCTATCAGGTCCTGGCGAATTATTTTTGAGGTTTGTTATTGCTGCTTTAGTTTCCTCCATAGATATGGGTTTATTAAGACAGCTCTTATGTTCTTCCGAAAAAGGCTTTATTTGTATATTTTCTAAAAATTGTCTTATTCTTTGTGGGTCTTCTTATCTTCTTTGTAGAGTTTAGAGTAGTATTCCACAAACTGTTCAGACATTGCATCATTAGTCATAACAAATTCACTGCCATTCCAAATCAACGTTATTGTTTTCTTTTCCTGTTCCTTTCTCAGCTGATAGGCTAATAATTTATCAGCCTTATTGGCTTTTTCAAAGTATTTTTGTTTCACATATGTCATATTCCTAAATATCTCTTTAGATTCTATAAGATCCACTTGTTTTCGGAGTTCTCAAATATTTTGCCAAATATCCTGAGAGTGGTTGGTCTTATGGAGAGTTTCTAAATGACTCAGTTCCTTAAGTATACAGTCCCTTTGCATTTGTAGATCCTTCTTCCTTTTGGATGATTCCGAGATAAAGATCCCCCTCATAAAGGCTTTACTTGTGTCCCATACAGAAAAAATGGAAACATCTGACGTCTTATTTCTTTGGAAAAAATGTGACAGTTCTTCATTACATTTCAAAAGCACTTTCTCTTGTAACAAAAAATTATTCAATCTCCACCTCCTTGGTCCGTTATTTGAATGTTGAAACGTTACTATCAATGGATTATGATCAGCGTATGTGAGGGGTGCAATTTCTACATCTTGTATCCTCGGAAGCATTGACTTTGAGACCATACACATATCGATTCTAGAGTATGATTGGTGAGGTTGAGAGAAAGAGGTAAAATCTCTTTCTAAAGGATATTTATATCTCCATGCATCTTCAATCGATAATAGTTTCATATACTCAAATACATTCTTAGGCAACTTTCCTGAGTTCGCTTTATGTTGTCCGGACTTGTCCAACAATGGAAAGAGAACAGCATTCCAATCACCGGAAATTAGGAGATTGCCCTCGGCAACATCCATCATCGTCTGAAAGAATGTCTGGAAAAATTGAGCTTTATTATCGTTCGGGGCATATACAGAAGCAATAGTAATTTTAGTTTGTTGGGGAGTACGAAATTTTAGTATAATAAATCGGCCAAGATCATCTTGTGTTTGGTTTTCTAGAGACCAGTTCAAATTTTTAATATAGATTACAGGGCTGGAAGCAACATAACACTGGCCCAATGCCTTGCAAGATAACAAGTTAATATTACTTGTTTTAATATGCATTTCCTGAAGACAAATTATATCGGCTCTTTACTTCAATTTTGAAAAAATCTTCTTTCTCTTTGACGGGCTATTTAACCCATTTATATTTATTGAAATCAGTTTTTTTGGGACAAGCCATCTTCTCTGAGATCTTCAACTGATCGGTAAACTAAAAGGCTAAGGTCTGGTCACTTTTCTGTTCTTCCGGTAAATCGTCAGCTGGCTGATTTGGAGTGGTCGTATCTGGAATATGCAGTGATTCTAGAAAGAGAGTAGCATCCGAAGGTGTGAAAATCTGTGCCTTCCCCTGATCCAAGAATACTTCTAAACAGCAGGGAATACGCCACCTGTAACTTATTTTCTTATCTTGAAGTACGGTTGTGAGGAATTTTAGTTTCCTCCGTTTACGTAAAATATCGATTGGAACATCTGGAAGAATTTGTAAACGAGTATTTTGGTATTCCAAAGGAGATCTTCTTTGTGCCTGGAGGATTGTTTCTTTGGTATATTTATTTAGGAATTTAACCAGAATATCTCTGGGAACTTTTCTCTCCCGTGAATATCTTGAGTTCAGTCTATAAGCTTCCTGAATGTCCAAGGGGCTTTCAGAATTTAGATATTCTTGAAGCAAAGACTCAACAGCAGCTCGAAGGTCTCCTTTCCCAAATTCCTCTGTTAGCTCACGAATTTTTATGTTGGATGATCATTGCTGGGATTCAAGGATTTAATTCGGTTCTCTAATAGTCTAAAATCAGCTTCTCAAGATATTTTCTCTGCTGTTATGTCCTCTTGTATTTTAGCAACTTCAGAAGAAAGGTGGTCGTGTTCTGTAAGTTTTTGAGTGACTTCATCAAATCTTGAGGTAACCTCCGACCGGAAACTATCGAATTTGGCATCAAGGCCTTGAATCTGGGATGAAACAGTCTGTAATTCCTTAAGAAATGACTCTTGAAATTTGGAAAAAGAGGAAGAGCCCTCTGCAGTTAACAGGCTTTCTAGAATGTCAGGGTCCTCATCAGAGTCTTTCCTGGACTTTGTAGATTTACCTCTCTTATGCATTATTCTGATTGACTTTGCGCCAAAATATCTATACATAGGACAAAAAAGAAAAGGTATCCAAGAGGGATATCTAATATACAAGTTCCCTAAATATGGGCAAATCCACAGCAGAATCACAGGGAATTATAACGAATATCCACATTCAATCTACCAATACAATTGTCTAATATGAATGAATTATATCCCATATTCATATATATTATTATTTGAAAGGAAAGAAAACCAGTTTATGTCCCATGCTTTTTTCTTTATGCCTTTAAGTCTATTGAATTCCCTATTCCCAAAAGTTTATATCACCATTCTGCAGTAACAGGGTATAAACCAGTTACAACCTCATATCCAGTAGACATAAAACAGTTTCAATATGTAAATTGAATAAATTTAATAGGTGTGCATTTGTCTTAAAGCTTCAGCAGAGACCAATAAGTCCAATGGGACAGATATTTCAATAACTACCCAGCCAAAAGAAATCTTCATATTGAAAGCTCCTAGAAAAAAAAAGATTCTTGCACATTTAAGCACAGTTGTGATGAAAGAGGCTTGGAGCAGTACTTCAGTACTGATTCTGCAACAGTTCAGGGAGCTGACTCAAAATTTCAGCCTACCACCACAATCATTACTATTTTCTCTTATCGTGAATGCAAGGGAGCCAGATATAAACTTGTAATGCTTAAAGTTGTGCTGAAGAACTTTGACTGTACTTGTAGAAGAATCCTATCTATCTTATATACAATTCTAGTCCTTGTTCAGACAGCAACTTGAGAAATTATGGTCAAGTGTGTGCCAAGTCCTCAAGAGGGGAAAGATTTACTTCTTCTTCTTCTTCTTCTTCTTCTTCTTCTTCTTCTTCTTCTTCTTTCTTCTTTCTTTGCAGACTTAGTTTTTGGTAGAGATGTAAAACAAGCATCTTTCACAAAATCCTTCCAGTAGCCACCTGTACAAAAGAAATCTTTTCGGTTCATTCAAATTGAACTGTCTCTGGTTCCATCTTGTGGTGAGAAAATGCAGCTGAAACAGATTTCTATTCCAACCGAACTATTCTACGTGGGATTCTAGATTCATACGCCGTCTTAACCAGTAAATTGCCCAGCCTGAAAGGTTTAGGGTAAGTTTTGTAAGAGTTATTTTTCAAACATTCCTGAGTATAAGCAGTGCTCTATTTGGTACCTCAGGAGGTGAGGACCCTTCCTTGCCACTGTAATCCAGCCAGGGGGAATTTATAGCCAACCACAATGTTCACATAGCATAAAAACAAACCAGATTAATCCACCTGGGAAAGTAGTCTGTTTGAATTTTTTAAAAATAAAAATAAATAAAATAAAAATGGCAAACTTGGAGAGTAATCTATAATGTAAAAGCAGGTATTTGTAATCCAACAGCCACGGAGGGCGGGGGGACAACAACTGAAGAGGAGAAAATATAAAAATTAACAAGGATAAGAAAAGTAAGGAGAGAAAAGTGAAAGTAAAAAATGAAGCACGGCCAAAAACTTCCCGGCTAATGGGTCTTTATCTTGTTGATAATATATCTTGGAAAGACATAAAGCTGCCGAAAGAACTACAACCGAGTCTGCTAAATGCAAAGTACATAAATCAATCCAGATTTTAAGTCGGGAGTCTGAATTCCTAAACCAACAGCAGCAAAAAGTGGGGAGGAGAGAGAGAAAAGAACAATTTGCTTGAAGGCTAAAGTAATCTCAAGAGTTGAATTTAAAGTTGATCAAAGGTCCAATAGTAAGATAAGTAAATGCAGATAGTAGTAAATAGAACACGGGGCTGGGGGGGGACAGTAACCGTAATTACGTTTCCAACGTTGTCTTCTCAGATCAGAGCAGGCTGATGGTATGCCAGAGAAAGGATTCCACAGTGGGGGCTCCCCACCAACTTAACTCCTTTATAGGAAGTCAGCTCAGTGCAGGAGGGTACCACTGTCAGGATAATCCAGCTCCTTGCCGGCACCATGATGCCCCTCTCCCCAGATCTAGAGCCATTTCAAACTGGCTTTTGGGTGGGCTATGGGGTGGAGACTACCTTGGTCGGCCTGGTGGATGATCTCCAATTGGCAATTGACAGAAGGAGTGTGATTCTGTTGGTCCTTTTGGATCTCTCGGCGGCTTTCAATACTATTGACCATAGTATCCTTCTAGAACATCTGAGGGAATTGGGGGTGGGAGGCACTGCTTTGCAGTGGTTCAGCTCCTACCTCACGGGCAGATTCCAGATGGTGTCCCTTGGAGAATGTTATTCCAAATCTGAACTTTTGTATGGTGTCCCTCAGGGCTCTGTACTGTCTCAGATGTATAACATCTACATGAAACCACTGGGAGAGATCATCAGGAGATTTGGTGCAGGGTGTTATCAATATGCTAACACCCAAATCATCTAGGAGAGACCATATCACTCCTGTGTTGAAAGAACTACATGGCTGCCACTATGTTTCTGGGCAAAATACAAGGTCCCGGTTATTACCTTTATAGGAAGTCAGCTCAGTGCAGGAGGGTAAATCTTTGCATATGTAATCCCCTATTGAGGACTTGGCACACACTTGACCATAATTTCTCAAGTTGCTGTCTGAACAAGGACTAGAATTGTATATAAGATAGATAGGATTCTTCTACAAGTAGTGTGCAAGAATCTTGTTTTATTCTAGAGCTTTCAATATGAAGTCTTTGATACATTTTGCATGCTCTGGTAATATCTGGACTTGACTACTGCAACGTGTTCTCAAGGACAGCTTTATTGTACTACTTGGAAACTTCAGTATGCAGAACACAGTACTGAAAAACTTTCACTAGTTTGCAATTTGTTGCCAGTTACAATTCAAGGTACTGTAAATTATTGATCTGTAAAGTCCAATATTGTTTGGAGCCAAGATATCAAAGGATTGCCTGCTCCTATGTGAACCTAGTTTTCTCTTTAAGATCTGGATCAAAGGTCTTGCTCCAGGTGACACCACACCTTCAAAGGTGAGACAGGTGATAACTGGCAATATGACCTCTGATTATGGCACCACTGTCTTTTCAAGGACCCTCAGCTGGCTTCTACTAGCTTCTCAGCAGCAAGTGGAGGCCATTTTATTCTGATATTTTTAATGGGTGACTATTCTCACTTTTCCTGTTTTTATTTCTCGGTTGTTCCATGATTTTTAATATATTAATGGTTGATTTTAAATTGTTAGCTGTCTTGGAAGTTTTTGATGGAAGGTATAAAATACTTTAAATGGATGGATTGTGTGGTTTATTTCATCTTCAAAACTTGTGTTTTTGATAGGAAAATGTACTTTTCTAGTACTTCACAACTGCAGTATTATGTGCGGGAGAATTTAATTTTCCCTATTTGATTGATACATTGAATATGTGTTTGATCGTTGATTTATATTCCACCTATGCTTCAAGGAACTCAGCATGGCTTAGTGTTTTACATGAGCATCCCATTATTTTAGAGAATACGGTTTATGTGACCAGTGATATGAATTCTTCAGCTCTATTTTTTCATGGGCTGTGAATTTATATTCTTTCATGTAGAAATCAACATAGTGTTCATCTGCTTTTTAAAATATAGGAATATCTCATCCCCACTTTGTCCTAAACAATTTAGGGCAAAGTGTGGATGAGATAAAAGTAGCCATTTAAAATTCATGGCAGGGTTTGCACTTTAGCAGACACACACGTTTGCCGTAAGGTACATTCTGCTAGAGTTTTTCAAAAATGAACAGCATCATAGTTTTACTTCCATAGTAAAGCACACTCTATGTACAAGTACTCTATTTGAAAAGGAATTTTAAGTTGCACAGAGGCTGATATGTGATTGGGTGTGCTTTGACTGACTTTTTGGACTTGTTCTTCTGGTACAGTGGTTAAAGTGTTGTACTAGGATTGGGGAGGCCGGAGTCCAGATCCCCATTTAGCCATGAAACTTACTGGATGACTGGGTCAGTCACTTCTCTCTCAGCCTAACCTACCTCCACAGAGTTATTGTGAGGATAAACACGACCATGTACCTCTAGGTTCCTTGGAAGAAGAGTGGGGCGTAAATCTAAAAATAATATACTTCTTGTTCTTCAGTGGTCCAGAATTCTGGATGCTCTTTGCTCTATCCACTAGGTGACTTGGGTGTGTGTGTGGATTGCCTAAAAGTATGTTGGGAGGCACCTATCTCTCTCTTTCTGAAGTAAGACATATATTTTCTCTAGTTTGGTGACTTCTGCCCTCTAAGAGAAAAATATTCCATTCATAATACACATTTCTCCACAAGCAAATTTTAATCTTTACAAGCTCAGCAAATAGTCCGAAAGCAAATAAATGACCTAATTCCTGTAGTTGAAACTTAGTGGCTCTGAACTCTTTTGAAAGAGAGGGAGTTGTGTATAAATGAAAAACAAATGCCATTGGTCTGCACATTGTCACAGTCTCCCATGTATTTCAGTATGTACTTGCAAAGTTGTACATTTTGACAAATTACATATCTGTGACAATGCCTTAATGATAGATAAATTCCACTATTGGTTAGTTCGCTAATCTCATACTATTGATTTTTGGGGTACACACAGACCTTTATTCTGTACGACTTGCTCAAGCACCTTTTTGAAGAGAACATGATAGCTATGCAGGAATTAAGGAAAGTTGGAAAAAATTTTTTTTAAAAAATCTTTTTTAAGATGACCTACCAATTGTGGAACATTTTTAATTGGCCCCTTCAAACTACATTGAAGCGCAACTTTGAGCTTGAAAATTACTGAAAATGTTGTGTAAATATTTTAATATACAATATACTGCTTTTCAGTAAAAGTTGTCAAAGTAGCTTACATGGCAAAAGAAGATAAAATGGTTCCCGTGTCATTTCCCCCCCCAGATCTATGATCTGATCCATCGTCTCCTGCTCGCAGTCTACACAAGATGTTGCCTTTTACCAAGTATTATCTACACTGACTAGCAGCGGCTTTCCAAATTCCAGACAAGGGCCTTTCTTTGCACTACCAGCAGATAGCAGGCCAGGGCCTGAGTCTGTGACCTTATATGTTACTCTTAATTGAAAGTCCCCGGCCTCGAGTGTGCTTCCGTACTGACACAGGCGACAAATAAATTAATATAAACTGCTCCTATACACCAATGAATGCACCACTGAGAGATCTTAAATGCCAAGTTGAAGACAGCTCGTTCTGGAGAGAATCTACCTTTGTGGTCGCTAAGAGGCGACAGTGACACCGACTTGACAGCACTTACTTAATCGATCCTATTGCTGCTGCATTGTCATTGCTGTTTCGCTCTATATGAGCTTTTAAGAAGTTGCCGACGTTTGTACTGGCTGTGGCAAGCCTCGACGACAAACCGCCAGCGCCACGCGAAGTCTAAATAATGACCCCTTCACACAAACAACTTCTACAGGGCGTCTGTCTGGAAACGTTTATTTTGAAAGACCTACATTCCGACGCTCTCAAACGTTTAAACACAAGCACGTAAAACGCTAAAGGGTCTTAAACAGCAAAAACGACATCCAGGCACCACAAATGCAAACCAAATGGAAAGCCAAAATCCAGGCGCGTGAGGGCAAGGGCCAGGACGGCTCCGCGGCGCGCCCCCCCATCCCGCTCCGCCCGAGTCGAGTCGCGCCTGACTGGCGGGCCCGGGTCACCGGTGGAGGAGCAGGCCCCGCCCCACCATCCCGGCTCTCCTTGCGCCCCCGCCGCGCCCCGCCCTCCGCTCTGGCAGGCCCCGGCTCTTCTGCGAGTCGTTCCGCGCTTGTCTTCGGTCTCTCTCTCGGCGGCGCGCGGGGAGGCCGGTGAGGCTTCGCCGACTTCGATGGGGAAGAAGTCGCGGGCTGTGCCGGCGGGTCGGCGGCCCATCCTCCAGCTCTCGCCGCCGGGGCCTCGTGGGGGCCGGGAAGAAGCGGCGCTGGGCGATGGGGACTCGGCGTCGGAAGCGGGTGAGGGCGTAGGCGGGTAGTGCAGGCCGCGCGGCCTGGAGGGCTGTCAGGGCGGCCGCGCGGCACCGCGGTGGGTCGTTATAACCTGTGTCTTTCTTCTTGTTTCTCCTGCCAAAATGGATGCTCGGCCTAGCGAGCCTTTCCAGCTCTGATCTTCGGTGTTTCGGGTCCGAAGGAGGAGCTCTTTTTCTCGCTGTTTATTAGCCGCCCGGCGCGCCTCTCTTTCTCTCTCTCCCCCCCCCCGCCAACTCCCCCCGTAGTTTGCGTTGGCTGTTAAAAGTCTTAGAATTGTGGCTGCTGACTCCCCCCGCGCAGGAATCAGACACCTCTGTACTCCTGAGCATCGTTTCTAGCAGCTGCGTATCCACTCCTGATAGTAACTGACCTGATCATGGTTACCTTTGTTATGAGGTTCTCCTAGCACCCCACCCCACGCCCGACTGCTCAGTGAAGAAGCAGGGCGTCTTACTCCCATGATACAAATAAAAACTGAGGCGGAGAGACCAGGACTTGCACAACAACTCTCGGTAACTCTATATTGGTAGGCTTTCTACCTTAATTTCTGCGCACTCTGACTTACCACTTTGGTTCTTGCTGGTGGTATTATTTTAATCTAGACAGTGCAACCGGGTGGTGTGTTTTAAAGGGTCAGTTTAAGGGTCAGACTGTGCTCCCTAAATAATGACCTTTTCAATGGACATCCTTGGGCAATCACTTTATCTTAAACCCACAAAAATATGTGGGTGGTGTCCCCCAGCCCCATCTGTGCTAATGGGGCAAGTCTGCTGTACCGGAGATACATGTCTCAATTCTGGATCAGTCTTGTGTAACTTTCAGAGTGCTTAGTCCCTGCGTGACCTTTTAGTTTGAGATGATGCTGTTTCACTAGGGATGTGTGTAGTGATGTAATGTGGCCACACAGTTGCCCTAGTGTTGCTCTAGTGTTGCTAGTTAACGTGGTAGAATGGAAGCATTAGCAGGGCTCACGAAATCCACTAGTCTACTTGTCTGTGACAAGCGAAAAATGATGCCTGATGAGTGAAAAAATTCTGATGAATAATGTACCGACGTGGCTCAACGAGTAAAAAAAAGTCCGGCTGGTGAGCAGAGTCAACATTTCTTGATGCCTGAGCATTATATATGTTTGGAGGATGCTGCTGGCTCCAAGTTACTCTTCAGGTCCTGACATCTGCTCAGTATAATTCAGATTGTGACTGTGTGGCTCCCCTGATTCTTGGGTGCCTTTAATCAAGTTTGTTTTCTGCATTACACCAATATCCTGCCCAGTGTCCAGGCAGTTCCCATCAAGACACCAACCAGACCTGCTTGGTTTCAAGAAGGTTGCTGTATATTGCATGTCTACAAACTGTGCACTAGGACACCTAGTTTGACATCTAAAATGGATGATGTTGCCATGTACAGAAACATCTATGTACAGCTGAATCTGTAGCTCATGTGTAGGAAAATTCTGCCAAGATTTCCATAAGAAAGATGTATAGCTATGTGCTCCACAGTTGAGATTTAATTGCAAGATTCTGGGCTGGGCTGTGTTTTTGTGGGTACTGATATTACGTTGTAAAGCACCATGTACTATTGATGCTATAGAAATAAAGACTATGCATGTACAAAAGACAGATTGTGTTGCAGAGACACTTGTTCACAGGGAGTAGCTGCTATGCAAACAATGCTGGGTAGCATTTCTTTTTCTTCTGAGTATGTAAAGGCCTTTCCAGACTATTGTTAGCATAGCTTTTCTTAGTATTTGCCCTAGTTGCTAGCTGATCTTGTTAATGTCTTCTCCTTTCTGTCTCCTAGTAATGGGTTGTAGTGGGAAGGGAAGAGAGAACAGCTTGGCCACACTTGCCAGTATTTTTTTTTTCTTTTTAAAAGGATGGATAAGTGCTCCAGTGCTGACTGCCCAGTGAGGGAATGCACATCAGCAAGGAAACTTCATAAAAATTGAGTAAATGTTCCTGACATGTGGAACAGTTCAGGGAGTGAATGTAGTCATACCACATTTAAAACCTTTTTTAGAAAACTAGAAGCAGATTTGATTTAAAACTTTTTAGAAGATTAGAACCAGAGTGGTTTGGTGCTGTTGTAGTATATTTGAGGTAACATGTCATCAATAAAGACATACAGAATGTTCACAGAAAAGCATAGGTGTGGAATTTTGTGTCCTTTGTCATTAGTGGTATTACAGGCACTACCCAGTAACTAGCGTGAACACATTTCTATGTCAGACCTTGCCAAATTTTCTTTGAATCTTGGAGCCAGACATGACCAATTTAGAGGATTTAGTGATTGACGTTGTGGAGGGGATGATAAATGGGCTTCTCTTTGTCCCCTTTACAGCTAACATAGTTGGAACAGAAACAGGGGTGCCTGGGTCAACTAAATATTGTATACATTACTCTTACTTCTGAATTTCTTAGTCTTGATGCCATGATTATATTTCTAGATGCCATGGCAGCCTGGCACCTGGGATTTGTCAAGCCATGTAGAAAATAACAGTGTACTCTCTAGCTGAGGCAAGAATTATATTTCCCTCACAATAAAATACTGTGATATGAATGCTGGGGAAACGAGGGAAGGATCCTGTGCACTAAATTAATAACAGCTGCTTGTGACTGCACTTTAAACTTTTTCTGAAGAAGTCCTTTGCAGTTATCAGAGTAGTGCAAGATGCTTCTGCCAAAAATATTGTGTTAGGTTTGTGCATAACTTTGGCCATTACTGCTTGGAACAGGCTGCTGCTGTCTCAAAGACTGATTTAAAAACACAGTGTAGGGGTTTATGCGCTAAATGCAGTGTTGCTTTGGGCTGTATATTATTCCATTGTGCCTAAGTGTATGTTGTCTTATCCCTTGGCAATGTTTGTTGAATACGTATAGTAATTAAATGTTCCATTGACTGTCCTTGCCAATAAAACATAGATTATATAGTTGTACTTTTTGAATTACTTGGGGGGTGGAGGTGGTAGAAATCTGCATTTTCTGTTTTTCTACAAGAGGAGACGCACAATAAATGGAGTAGCAAGATTTAGTTGGTTTAATCAATAGAATATTAAATTAAAGCTTTAAAGTTTGTTTGAATTGGTGTGGGCAGATTTTAATTGGTAGAGCTGCAAATTAACAGCAGACCTTTAAAGCTCATTTTGATTCAAAAATTTTACTATAATAGGGAATAAAAAAGATGGCATTTTCCTTTTAACAACTTGATTAAACTGAGCAGTCTTGTCCACCAATACTATGATCAATTGTTCTAGGTGGAGACAGTGAGATGGAGGGAGGAAATTTGTCTGTCCCTTGTTGCTACTCCTTGCATGAGTCTCTGTGTTCACCTTCACTTTTAATATTTTCCCACTCTTTAGATGATTAAACTGCTAGAAACCTGAATATTCTGTTTGTTTTAATTGTATGTAAACTGTTTTGAGAGACTTTGGCAGTATACAAATGAATCAAATAATAAATTGCACAGCAAAGTTTCTAAAACTGCTATTACTTTCCCAAACACCCTTATATGAAGCTTGCCCTAGAATATATATTTTATAAAGGAGCCTGTCATTGTATCATAACAGCAAGATGCCTTTTGTTCTTGTAAGCAGTAATAAAAAGTCACAAAACACACCTAGTTCCTGTGGTCACTAAGATACCCCAGTTATTTTACTGTTCTCCAAATAAGTGGATAAGTGTATTCATTTTCCTATCTTATTAGCTTCTCTGCTTTGCTAATCCTTCTGAAGTGTTTACATTTGACTTTTTCAGATGAATTTGAGGTGACTGAAGAGGCTCCAAGGACAGCTCCAAACCCA
Organism: Hemicordylus capensis; assembly: GCF_027244095.1. Classification (NCBI taxonomy): domain Eukaryota; kingdom Metazoa; phylum Chordata; class Lepidosauria; order Squamata; family Cordylidae; genus Hemicordylus; species Hemicordylus capensis. The sequence continues at coordinate 146,882,586 of NC_069657.1, forward strand.
CCCCAAGCTAGCATGCCTGTTGGGCCTGTAGCTGTCAAACCAACAGGTACAACCCTTCTCATTTTCTCTTAGGGTACCCTAATTTGTGGTTATGAAGGTCAAGTTGCTGGCATGCTGCACTGTAACAGGAATGCAAAGAATTTTGTGTGTGGTAGATACCTTAATTGCTTATTGGCAAACGATTTTGTCTTGGAAACATCTGAGATATCTTTCTGTTCTTGTTGGAGGATTTTGTAGAAGTCTGGTTTGATTTGAGGTGTTCCTACTATATAACTAGATGAAATTAAAAACATTAGTCTGAAATCAGTGCAGTCTTTTATACAGAAAAACGTTTCCGTCAACTTATATTTAACTGTACATCATCTCTTTAAAACTGCATGCCTACCATTTGCGTTCCTAGATATTTGTATGAAGCTGCTCCCTGAAAATCGGGGTAGATGAGCTATACATTCTTTCTGTGAAAAGAGTAATGTTCCAGGGCTGCTTTCATATAATAATGATAAAGCCAACTACTTGGATAACAAAAGATTTATCAAGCATAGTTCCCTCTGTTAAATTGGAATCTGCAAATTCTGATTTCCAAACTCCTTGGTATATCCCAGAAGCACCACAAATGTTTGTTTGCCAATGCAAATTGCTTTGTTTGGTTTAGATTTGTAACTTAGCAATTACAAACTCCTGCTAACTGGGCAAAGAGGCACCTTTTCAATGTGGTGATTCTCTTTATTTAGCAGGGGGAAAGTAATTGGCCCTATCCATCCCCAGCACAGTACCTCCAGTGACTGTTGCTGTTGTCTATCTTATGTTTCTTTTTAGATTACGAGCCCTTTGGGGACAGGGATCCATCTTATTTTTATTTATTTATTTCTCTATGTAAACCGCTTTGGAAACGTTAGTTGAAAAGCAGTATATAAGCAGTAGCAGTTGTTGTTGTTAGTATGAGGTCAAGTACGATGAAGCCCTAATTTTAAGTAGATCTGTCTGCTAAATGCCACACATTCCTCTTTTGGGGCCTTCTAGCTTTGCCAATAGACCTGTATGTGTGCAATTTTGTGTTTTCTCATCCTTGGTGGGTGATAGCCTGGAGAGATCTATTGTCTTTTAGGCTAGATGTGTGTTGAAGGACTGCAAGGTGCCTTTAGGATGCCTGAAAAATTTCTAGTTGCACTGCCAAGTACTATGGAGTTACTTTTGAGGCATTTCTTTTATCAGTGCTATATATGCAGATGGGTTCACATTATTCCTTATTTAGCATGAGAGGATGTCTTAATATTCCACCTAAATGACTTATCTTGTGATGATTATAACACCAAGCTCCTATGGATGTGCTGAGCTATGGCCATGTTTACTTTTTTGTTCTAGGTGGCTTATGTTTGCTCGGCGCCTATGCAGACAGTGATGAAGAAGACAGCGAGGTATCTGAGAAACCAGCACAGCCTGCAGATGCAAATGGCAATAATTCAACAGACATTGATAGCACCCTGGCAAACTTCCTAGCGGTTAGTGGAAATTCTGTTTTGGTTCAGGAAGTGACTTGCCTTTTTTTTTAATTGGAGCAGAATGCATGGGAAAATGCTCCTTGGAACTGCCTTGCAAGTTCCAAGGCAGATAGAAAATGGGTAAGAATTGGTGCTGAATGGAGAGATGTGTGTGTAAGGATACAGGATAAAGGAGTTCAGATCTTTGCCTCTGTGGCTGAGCAACTTCTCTTTCTAGATAGTGTTTGAATAAAATTTCTTATTTGTCTTGTGTCTACTTTTAAAAGGAAATAGATGCAATTACAGCTCCTTCCCAGCCTGCTGAGGCTACTGTTCCCTCCAGTGCTCCACCTCCAACTCCTCCACGCCCAGAGCCAAAGGAATCTGCCACCAGTCAGGTTTTGGCTACTGCAAATGGAACAGATCAGGCAGCAGAGTGGCAGTACGACACTCAGTGTTCACTGGCAGGAGGTGAGCTGATGATAGTAACTTATTGCTGTTGCATAGCGGTCTCTTGAAATGAGTGCTGGTGACATAGCAAGATCAAGTTCCCATCTTTTTTCCATTTGATTGAAGAGAGTTTGTTGATGTGTGAAGATGAAAGTAAGAACAGGCTAATCTGTTCAGGGTTATGCCGCTCACAGATTAGTAAAGGCAGCTGGTGAATGTCATGAGGATTAAAAACTTGAGATTGAAGGAAGAGATAACCCAGATAGGACTTGCTCATTGCAATTTTGCCTCTTTCCTACAGTGGGAGTTGAGATGGGAGACTGGCAGGAAGTTTGGGATGAGAATACAGGCTGCTACTATTACTGGAACACTCAAACTAACGAGGTTACTTGGGAACTACCCCAGTATCTTGCAACACAAGTGCAGGGCCTCCAACCTTACCAGCACAGGTAAGAATGGCATTCAGATACAGACTGAATGGAAGATCTTTGCACTTCCCTTACTAAATATCCTGTTCTGTTAGTTCTGTAACAGAGCCTGATGAGAACTACCTGATGGCTGCAGACCTAAGCTCCCAGGGAAAAGCTGCTGCTACTGGCAGTACTGGACATAGGACAGCACTTCTGAAGCGTGAGCTGAAGAAGGTTAATATCCTCTTGACCAGCTTAAAGTACACATTTCTTTTCTAAATGTGGTCTGTTCACTGTAATTACTACTACTACTATATTATTTCTTCTCTGAACTTCTACTTTCAGCCTGTATGTAACGCACAAAGGTAACAGTAATAAGGAAACGGGTAGCAGCACTGGTCTTGGCAAAGTTTATGCCTTACAGCAAATAACTTTAATGTAAGGCATACACTTAGCAAAGACTATTTCTATATTTGGATGTTAGTGTGTTTCAGTCAATCCAGCTACTAAAAATTACTAGCATGGATTACTCCACTGAACCCAGTATCCTGTATGAATTGGGAGTATCAGCTAGTGCTGTATGTGTCACTTAGCAGAATAACCTGAGGAAACAAGTTGCTTTGTTTCAGCAGATAGTAGCAAGCAGGACATGAAAAACATCCCTTCCCTGTGTTGTTCTTTGTGTGCATCTAACTGTGCTATTAGGATATTCTTATGTTCTCCTTGATTACATCAGAATTCCATGTCTTGATTACTCTGGAGTTTTGTCTAGCTCACATTTTTTAGGACAGTTACTGTCACAAGCTTTGTCAAGATTCACACGACATATTTTCTTGAGTATCTTGTTCTACTTCTTCTTCCTAACTTAACTGTGCGCCCCACCCTGTTCTTTTGACACTTGCCCAACTTGACTTATCTCATCTGATAATCATATTATCAGAGAGGGTCTGGTAAATATTATAAATACTTCTCTGAGGGAGTGTAGGATGCCTCTTTGTCTTGAGGCTGCTATTGGACCACTTTTGAAGAAAGCTGCACTGGGTCAGTGTGACTCTGCTGATCCTTTTGGATCTCTTTGCGGCTTTCAATACCATGGACCATGGTATCCTTCTGGACTGCCTGAGGGCGGGTGGGATTGGGTGGCACTGTTTTACAGTGGTTCTGCTCTTACCTCTCTGATAGATTCCAGATGGTGTCGGTTGGAGATTGCTGCTCTGCAAAGAGAGAACTAAAGTGTGGAGTTCCACAAGGCTCCATACTGTCTCCAATGCTCTTTAACATCTACATGAAACCACTGGGAGAGATCATCAGGAGTAGTGATATGCACGGAACCTCAGAGGTGCGGTTCAATGCTGGTGTGTGTGCCTCTTTAAGGGCAGGGGAGGGTGCACTTACCCCTCTCGCCACTTTCCCCCCGCTGGCGCTCCATTTTTGGCAAAATCCATGGGGTGGCAGCGTACTTCCCTGCTGCCCCTTCCCCCGTTCTTGGCCGGAAGTATCACCTGCACGTGCGCTACGGGTGCACATTCAGGCGATACTTCAAGCCAAGAATGGGGGAAGGGGAGGCAGGGAAGTATGCTGCTGCCCCATGGATTTTGCTAAAAATGGAGCGCCAGCGGGGGGAAAGCAACGGGAGGGGTAAGTGCACCCTCCCCCGCCCTTAAAGAGGCACCCCACCCCCAGCGTAGAACCTTCGAGCCGGCACTGCCTTTGAACCGGTTTGGAGGCCTTTAGAATGGCCTCTGGACCAGTTTGTGCCTATCCCTAATCAGGAGGTTTGGTGCAGGGTGTTATCATTATGCCGATGACACCTGGATCTACTTCTCCATGTTGACCTCATCAGGAAATGGCATGTCTTCCCTAAATGCCTCCTGGAGGTGGTAATGGGCTGGATGAAGGATAACAAACTGAAGTTGAATCCAAATAAGATGGAGGTACTGACAGTGGGGGGTCGGGACCCAAGAGATGGTTTAGATCTGCCTGTCCTGCATGTGGTTACACTCCCCCTGAAAGATCAGGTACGTAGCTTGGAGTGCTCCTGGACCCAAAGCTCTCCCTGGTTTCTCAGGTTGAGGCGATGGCCAGGATCACTTTTTATTAGCTTTGGCTGGTACATCAGCTACGTCAAGTTCTAGAGGTAAACGATCTTACAACAGTGGTATATATGCTGGTAAGCTCCAGGCTTGACTACTGTAATGCACTCTGCATGGAGCTGCCTTTGTAAGTAGTCATGAAACTACAATTGGTACAATTGTGGCAGCCAGGTCGGTCTCTGGGGCAACACAAAGGGACCATATAACACCAGTTCTGAAAGAACTGCAGTGGCTGCCAATGTGTTTCCGGGTGAAATACAGAGTGCTGGTTATTACCCTTAACATCTTGGGTCCAGACTATTTAAGAGAGCACCTCCTTTGTCATGAACCCTGCTGCCTGTTACGATCTTCTGGAGAGGTTCTGTTACAGTTGCCACCGACTCGTTTGGTGGCAACACAGGACCGGGCTTTCCAGGGCTTTGGAATATGCTCCTGCGGAAATAAGAGCATCTCCTTTTCTGTTTTTAGGAAGACCCTCAAGACTCCTGTTCTCACAAGCTTTTAATTAGAATTAATTTTAATAATTTGTTTTAATAGCTGTTTTGTACTATTTGTATTATATGTCATGTATTTTAATCTATGTTGACTTTGAAATATTTTAAATTTTATACACCGCCTAGAGATATACATACCAGGCAGTATAGAAATATGATAAATAATAACACCCATTTTGTAGAAAAGAATTCTGCATACTTGAGATGACATCTTCACAGGAATTGGTTACTTGAATCACTCTCTTTGATAGCAGTGAAGTGGAGATGGTGGCAGCAGTAGCAGTGATGGGAGAAGGGATCTTTAAATATGAGTGGCAGCTGCAGGGCCCTGTTCAGCGTGGAGATACACAAAAAAATGAGAGAAAGCAGCCAGACAACTAGAGGCGAGCAAGAATGGGAAAGTTATTCTCTGATGCATTAAGATCCCATACGGCAAGGTCTTCTGATAATTGAAATGACCAATCTCCTAAGGAGACCTTGTCCCACATTTGCATCCTTGCACCCGAATGTGGCATATGTGGCTGATGCTGAAGGACCAGAATTTCTGAAATAGCCTCACAACTCATTAGTCATGTACATTCTAGTAGTCCTTATAACTGTAACAGATATTTGAATGTTGTTTGTAATTAGCTCTAGGAAGCTAACAACTTGGTTCAAATTTCCATTTTAATGAAAATTCGTTGACGTAACAGGAAGTGAATGAAGGTATCCAGGCGCTTTCGAGCAACGAGGAAGAGAAAAAAGGAGTGGCTGCATCACTGCTGGCTCCATTACTTCCTGAGGTGGTGAAAGAGGAAGAGGAGCGTTGGAGGAGGAAGGTTATCTGTAAGGAGGAGGTGGAGCCTTTGATGGAAGAAGATGTAGCAGCAGAGCAAGCAGCAACTGTTTCTGAGCAGCAGCTAGAAGGTGACAGAGATGCTGGGGAAGACCCTTCTCAGGAAGACCTGTGTAGTGTGGTCCAATCAGGGGAGAGTGCAGAGGAGGAAGAGGAGCAGGATACTCTTGAGCTGGAGATGGTATTGGAGAGGAAGAAGGTGAGTCCTTTGTATTGAAGATGTGGGAGTGCTTTCCTAATAGGTATCAGATGAGATTTTTGGGTAAGGGAAGAGTGTGCTGCAAAGTCTGCAGTAGAGGAATGACTGGGATGTGACATCTGCTGCCTATCCTTCTACCAAGGCAGGGAGGCCTTATGCAGGAACCTCTTGATACTGGTCATTCCTTCTATTGTAATCTGTCTTGTAACTTAAGGGCACACAGACAAATGTTGAATTCAGCCACTGGGAAAGAAAGTGCTAGCCCTGTCTTTCAAGATATGAAAGAGGTACAGATGCAAGCTTTTCTTGGGAAACCAATCTAAAACTGACCAAGATATATTTTGTAAGAGTGGTATTAAATGAAAGCTTCACACAAGGATTATATTCTATTTCGTACTGGCATGGTATTGACACAGTAGTGGATTGGTCAGTAAGATCTGTCAAAGAATGCTCCAAACTCAAATTTTAGCTTGCACATCATACTTCTATAAGTACTTTGAAGTGTTGGCTTCCTCTGCATCAGTAGTATATGCTGGCAGGGCATAGCTGTATTGTTGTCCATTTTAAAAAAAAACACACACAAAAAAACACCAGACAGCAGAGGAGGAGTGCACAACTATTAAAAAATTTAGGGGTAGCAACTTGCATAATTGCATAGTATTTGGGGGAAGAGAAGAGAGGTAGCATCACTGGCCTGAGCCACTTACAAGCACTACCACCAACACCATCATCCTATTCCACCATACCCACACAAATTGACTTGATAAGTGTTCCATCACTGGGAATTATTCAGTGAGGATTATATAATTTTCAAAGAACATTTGAAAACCCACATCTACAAAATGGTGCAGACATTTGAAGAGCACATAGGACATACAGAGTTGCCTAATTTGTCACTAATTATGTTCTGAGCAATATCTAGTGCCAAGGATGCTTGCATAATTGCATTCCTCATAGTAATAGCAATAGTAATTGTCTTGGTCAGGGCTGCTCAATTTCAGCCTTCCTGCAGATGTTGGCCTACAGCTCTCATAATCCCTAGCTATTAGCCACTGTGACTGGGAATTATGGGAGTTGTAGTCCAAAAACAGCTGGGGGGGGGGCCTAAGTTGAGCAGGCCTGGTCTAGGGAGCGTATTGCTTTTTCCAGACAAATCATTACGGTTAGTGCTGAGAAATAGAACTGTCTTCAGATAGGACTGTGTGGATGGAAGACATGTGGACTTGCCCCCCCCCAATGCATGGGTGTATGGTTTTGCCCCCCAAAAAGATTGTACAGGAGGACCCTGCATCAAGCTACTTGTTGTCTACTCCATATACTTGCTGAGACTGTGTAATCTTCCCTGAAACAATGGACTTCTCTCATTCCACTCCTTTGGCTAGAACTCAGTTTTGAGAGGAAGTTCTCTTTTCAATTTTTTCTTTAAAAAAAGGAAATATCTGGCCTGCCATTGGCCTTTTTATGTGTGACCAATTTCACAGTGAAAGTGCACTTAAATGATACTAATATATGCTTCTATGAGGTAATGGAAAACCACTGCTTTATCCTATCCTTAGAAGATCAGAGGTGGTTTGTGGTATTTTTCCAGTTGTCATATGTAAATACACTTCTTTCGATTGACACAAGATGCTACATAATAGCAAAACTGATACCTGTGCACCCCAAACCTGTTGGTTATTTCAGGATGATGCTTGAAACTTTGTCTTTGGGGTGTTTTCTGCTACTGAGAATCCAACCACTAAACCTGAATGTGCTCTTAACAGGGAAATTTCAAGAAATGGACGTCCAATCTTCTTAAAACTTTTGAGCCTATTATTCCTGACACAATCTCCTTCCAGAGGGTTTACAGTTTATATGTGGATGGATAATGCATGAAAGAGGGAGAATGGTCATGGATTTAAAATGAGCACAGCAGGCATCAGAAGTAAGATAAGACTAAAGCAGTTTAGGAGACCTTTTGGTTTAAGGTGAGGGACGGCTTGTAAGCGGAGAGGCAAATGGCTTGATGGATAGAGGTAGATTATTCTACTCAGGGCTTGACAATTCCCAGGCACCAGCTCACTATGGTGCCCGGAAACTTGTGTGATGCTTATGCCAGGCAATGGATGGATGTGACCAGGAGGAGGAGAAGTGAACAAGGAGGTAGTGGTGAGTTTTTACACCACCTCCTCCTCCTGGTCACATCTGTCCATCATGGCCAGGAGAAGGAGTGAACGAGACAGGAAGTCTACCCCTCCCATGGAGCAGAGGCTGTTGCTTGAGGCAAGCCATGAATACTCGTCACTCAAGGCCTGTTCTAGCTTAGGAGATCAGCATGGTTGAGGATCATGGTGCAGGAATAGTAGGATAGTTTGTTTCTCCGGTAGTGAAATAATGTGATGTGGGTTTGTTTTTGTTTTAATAGGCAGAACTGCGAGCTTTAGAAGAAGGTGATGGGAGTATTTCAGGCTCTAGTCCACTTTCTGATAGGAGTCAGTCAGAAGTAACACAGCGGCTACTACCCAAGCAAGGGAAATGGAAGCTGTTTGGAGTTGCCAGCCCAGAATCCACCAGTAGAGGCTCTAGCAAGACGGGGCAGGAGAGCCCTGAACCTGGGGAAACAGGTGAGTCTGGGTTTGTAGCTCTTCATACTGTCACATCTAGAAATATCAAGGTAGGAGGCTTACATTTTGTAATAAATGTCTGAAATTCTGAAAAAAGATACCTGGTAACAAGATATCAACGGCTGCTCTTCAATCTTTTTTATTTTGCAATAATCTCAATACTGTCTCTTACAAGGCCTCTTCTTGCATCTTTTTTCTCTTTAAAAAAATCTTTGAACATTCAGGATTCTTTTCTGTTTCCCCTCCCCACCCGCTACTGGCAGGTTGTCTGTATCTTACTGACCCATCAATATTAATCACAGAGGTGTGAAAAACTCACAGTGGAGGCTTAGAAACTATTTTCTTGTTTTCTGTTCAGCGGTAAAGGAAGAGCCAGAAGTGGCAGATGATAACTCTGACAATGAGCTGGACACTGAGGAATTACAAGACAAAGTGAAAACACAAGGGGCTTCCAAGGTGGAAGATGAGGAGCAGGACTTAAAGGTGTGTGAGTTAAAGCAGGTGTAAGGCTGTCCTGCAATACTTGGTCAACTAGCATTATTTGAGGTTAGTTCACATGGTTTATGCACACTGGGCTTGCTTTTTCTCTGTCATAAATTGAAATTGCCATGCAGTGATTCATCATGTATACTTGTTTGCTGCATGTCCAAGTGCCAGGTTATCAACCACAGATTTTACAAGAAAGCGACAATTGATCATGGACTAACTAGAACCTGGGCATGCAGTAAATGTATGCACAGCTGGTTGCTGTGCCATGATGCTGACGAGATTGGCAGGAGAAAAGTCAGTTTGGTTTGAAAAAAGCTCCCCTTTCCTCCTCTGTGATATGAATTGACCCTTAGATTCCCATCCAAGCTTAACCTTGCCTAGGGGAGTTCAAAGCTTTGCAGCATATTATGCAGAGTGTCTTTGAAACTCTGATAGGTTTTGATTATTCTTTAGGGCTGTTTCTCATGCTGCTTTTTACTGAAACCTTAATACTTGTGTCAGTGTCACTATCACAGTGTCACAGTCCTCAGTGTTCACATAAATGGGGTCCGTGCCTGTGCAGTAGCCCCAGTCAGGATGAGTTTCTTTCTCTCTTGTGTTTCAGTGCTAATTTTCCATAAGTCTGGCACCACTATCTTAAGATGTATGTTGGAAACAGTATTTAGTTATACGTCTTTGAATGTTCCCCAGACCCATTACCCCTGGCTTTAAGTGCTGCTTTTAGAAAACATTAGTTTGGGACAACTTCCTTTTGTGTTTGTGCAAGACAGTAGATTTTCAGTGGCTGCATTGTACATATGGGTTAAAGACAGAAGATCTTTAATGTTGGCTTGACAGAATGATCAAAGTAATCCATCAGAATAGCTGATGGCGAGTATGCTTCTTGCATTTGGCTAGAATTGATCTGTTTGCTATCTTCATTAGCATTAGCCACAACATTTTGCCAATTATTGCTCCAATCATATATCTTGTTGAAACAATATATTGTTTCAATATCTTCCTATATTCAGAGACATTCAAAACTTCAGAGACAGTTTTGCAATAGCCTTGTGCATTGTGACTGACAAGAAATTCTTGACCTCTTGCATGCCTTACTTTGGCAGTTTCAGATTGGAGAGCTGGCCAACATGTTGATAAGCAAGCTGGAGTTCTTGGGCATCAGTAGACAATCCATCTCTAACTTCCACATGCTACTGTTGCAGACTGAGGTACCTAAATTTTACCTTTTATTGAAAATTATGGAATATAAGGAGCCAAACAACTGGCATCATTGCAGTGTGATGAGAATGAATCTAGCAAGTTTAAGTACTGTGGCATGGACAGCAGGCTCTCTTTCCTGTCTCCTCCCCTACTGCCCAGCTGAGTGATTTAAAAGACCTTTTTGGTCTGTGCCTAATCTGATCATATTCTGTTGGTTTAGTGCTGCTTCCTATTATGAGGAGCTAGTCTTGTTTGGAACTATAGAGTGCATTGAAACGTGGCATGCATGAGGCCTATTGTCTACAGGTGTTTCTTTCTCCCTACTTGTTGCCATTCAGTGGTCCAGACACTGAGGTGCTCTAGAAGGCAGGTTTTTCATCCCAAATAATGGCTGGGCTGAGGGCTAGATTTGAAGATGCCTCAGACCTCCTCCTTAGAACTAGTCTTTCTGCTGCCTCCACAGTGAATTGTTACAGTTTCAGATGTGTCAAGCATGAGGCCTATCCTCTGTGGGTGTTTTATTTTTTATTTTGTATCCCTGCTTTCCATAGACCCGTATTGCAGACTGGCGGGAAGGAGCTCTCCAAGGAAACTACCTCAAACGCAAATTGCAAGATGCAGCTGAACAGCTAAAACAGTATGAAATAAACGCCGCCCCTAAAGGCTGGTCCTGCCACTGGGACAGGTACGCACTCTTCTCCCCTTTTCACCTTTCACCTTTGACATCTCAGACATGATTTGTGACCATCACCACCTGCCGACGTGCCGTCATCTGTCTGGAGACTGAGAGCAGCTGCACTTAACGGTGCTGAGCGGGCAGAGAGCCTCTGGCACATACAAAGTTTGGGCCAGCCACAAAAATTGGAGAAATATAAAGTCTGTGTTAAGTGTGTGAAATGGATTTGATTCCGCGATTGGACAGAGCTGGTGTTTACTCTTGAGTGTAAATGCGCTAAGGAGGGCGGGCTTGGGGGGTCGCGCATGCGAGAGCTCTGTGCACATTGCAGGATCTCAGGAACTCCGCTCCCAAGTAACGTCTGTGTCCTTATGGAAAGCTCACTGACTGAGGATCTCAACGAAGAACAAGATTACTATCTCCTGCCAGCAGGTCAGACCAAACTATTTCTTCTTATATTTGGCTTTCTTGATTATTTTTGTTTATTTGAAATCTTTGCTCTTTTGTTTTTCAGCTCCCAGATCCTCTCCCTCTCAGTAGCAATTCACTATGTCTGACACCAAGAGTATCATATATGTGACTGCAGCAGTCCATGGGGGAGCAGCCATCTTTGATAAATTGGGCTGTTTCTCTTTTGCTATTCTGGAAGGAAATGAACCCTGAAACTACCTTAAAAAGTTAATTTCCTAATGCATCCTTGAACCCTTATTGCACACCAGCCACAAGTGAGCTGTTGCGCTAACCCTCTACTCATGGAGTGGAGGGTCAGGGCTGTGATCACAGAGCCAGCAGCACAAACAGTTTGGAGTAAGCCCATCTTGCAAGTCCTTCCTCAAAGCTGTTTGTTGCCTTTGTGAACAGCAGTCCTACTGCAAGAGGTTCTTCCTGTGAGAGCACTCCGCTATCGCGGGAGAGGACCACATCATGGTGCCAGTACAGGGGAGAGAGTGTAAAACGTTGTTTTCTTTCTTGTGATTTAGGGATCATAGGCGCTATTTCTATGTTAACGAGCAAACAGGCGAATCTCAGTGGGAGTTCCCAGATGGGGAGGAGGAAGAGGAGGGGCAAATACTAGAGAACAAAGCGGAAGCTCTTCCTAAACCAGCATTAAAGGAAAAAGCTGAGTCTGGTGGAGAATCTACGGATAACACTACAGGTACTGGAAGGTGGGGTCTTTGCTGACAAATTCAAAGAGCAGTACATGATAGTAGAAAACAGATACCAGAAATGAATAACAAAGGGGCAAAGTTTATTTAATATAGAAGGGCAGGTGCTTAGAGTACCCCTGTGTACTTAAATATTCATCTGGGCAGAATGAACAGAAATGAATGCTTCACATGCAAAACATGTGTCTATATGCAGGCTAGAAATCTGTTGGCATGTTGTGTGAATGCTGCGCCTTGTGGAAATGGGAGGTGTAGTTTGCATTGTTTTTCCTTTCTATTTTTAGAGTGTGGGGGCCTGTTTACTTGGGTGCTTAATGAGATTTTTTAAAAAGGTTAGTTTTCTCAGAAAATCATAATTGTAGTGAAAGAAGACTCCTAAGTGTAGAAGAAAATATCGGAATGGTTGGTTGGCTGTTAACAGGTATGAGATAATTATAAAAAACTTTGCACGTGTTTCCTTTAGGTTCTCTTTGTAAGGAGCCTCTTTCTGGTAATGCTGCAGCTACATCTCTTGTGCCTCTCAGTCAATTTTGGACTGTGCTTCAGCCCTCTGTCCCGGTGCTTCAGCCCCCTTTGCCCTTGGAAATGCCACCACCGCCACCTCCACCACCAGAGTCTCCCCCTCCACCACCACCTCCACCTCCTGGAGAAGATGGGGAAATAGAAGAAGTAGAGATGGAGGATGAGGGAGATGAGGAGCCACCAGCACCTGGAACAGAGGAAGATGCTGTTCTGAAACCTCTTCTTCGACCAGTAGTAGTCAACAGCCAGGTGAGATTGTGCATGTGAAGTTTTGTGGTAAGTTACTATTAGGTGTGCATTCTGTATATAACTTGGAATTGCAAATCTCTTCTTGTTGCAGTCCTGCATTCTGTATAGTGTCTTGCTGACTGTAATGTAAGCCTCTCATTAACTTCTGTAGCAGCAAATAAAAAACATTTAGTCCCATGCATGCTGTGACAAAGTTCCTTTATAAAATTGTTGTCGTCTTCTACAGTTGTGGACGATATAATGGATTTGGATGGCCCATATACAATATGAAATGGAAATATATATGGTGCTATGATGGTGAGGTTGCACAGCCAGCGTGGTGTAGTGGTTAGAGTGCTGGACTAGGACCGGGGAGACCTGAGTTCAAATCCCCATTCAGCCATGATACTAGCTGGGTGACTCTGGGCCAGTCACTTCTCTCTCAGCCTAACCTACTTCACAGGGTTGTTCTGAAAGAGAAACTCAAGTATGTAGTACACCGCTCTGGGCTCCTTGGAGGAAGAGCGGGATATAAATGTAATTAATTAAGAAAGAAGGCAGGCAGCAGAACTACTTCCTTTAGAGCAAGTTAAAATTGTCCGATCTGGATAGTGGTCCTGGACATTCATAATAGTGGGTTCTGCACCTGCGCAGACCAGCTTCGGTAAGAATTCTATAGCTCCATGAGACGCCGGCAACCGCCTACTGCACGTGACTAGCACCATCTAGCGGCGGTTGGGCGTCCTCATATTCAGTTTCTTTCTGACCGCCGTTGGGATCAGACTTCGGAAACGCTTGCTCCTCAGTATTTAAAATTTCTTAATATCTAACTATCTTTGGCTACGAATTACGGACTGAACTGACTGCTCTTTCGGATATTGCTTTCAACTTGGTGAACTGTGAAATTAAGGCGAAAAACCGGAAAGACGCGGACTGATTTCGACCACTCTACTTTCATTTTCCCTCACGGCGTATTCACAATCTCGGCTACCCTCCTCTCTGACTCTGGAACGCCTGACTATTCTTTGCCAAACTCTACGGACACCTTGCAATGAGTGCCCCGCAGGGTAAGGAGAAAACGACTTTTAAGCGCTGTACTGAGTGCCGGGGGAAACTACCATCTACAGACTGCCATGACCTCTGCCTCTTTTGCCTGGGCGAGGCTCATGATGCTTCAAAGTGCCCCGTTTGCCTTATGTTTAATAAGCAGACGCTCAAGAATCATGAGGCATGATTGAAAGTGTTCCTTATGGAGGAGGCGCTGATGGCTTGGAAAGACTCGCCATTAAAACCGGGTTCTGCTGCTCATTCGCAGTCAAAAATCCCGGCAAAGCCGAAAACAACCGCAGTCGGCCGTCCCTCGACATTGGGGGCATTGACGCCGAGCGCCACGGCTTCGACGTTGGCAACACAGCCTGTGGCCTCTAAGAAGCCTGCTGCTAAGAGGGATGCTGCCTCGGCATCGGGTAGCAGCCCCAAGAAGAAGAGGCGTAAAGATCGGCACAAGGAATGGAGGCATGCCTCAACCCGCACCCCATCGCCATTGGGGTTGCAGACGGTTCCGGCGCCACGATATCGAGCGCTCTCTTTATCCCCGGCGTCGACGCCTCGACAGTCACCTTCGACGCCGTTGTCCCTAAGGCACACTGCGCCTGAAAGGAATAGGGGAAGCATCTCGACATAGACGGAAATCACTGCTCCTGCCTCGACGCCCGCCAAACCGTCGACATCTGCATCGACAGTGACTGACTTTATGGAAGACCCTACACTGGTGTCGGTTATCTTGGACACCGTGCTCAATGCAGAGGCCGCCGATGCGGAGCCTAAGGACGGAATCGTATCTTTAGACCAGGAGACACCGCCTCTCCAATGTGGGGCTTCAGCCCACAGGTTGACACACTTGCTGGAATCAGAGGAGAGCGGGCGGTCAACAGGGACTTTTACTGGCTTCAATGTTTTTGAAGGGCCTATTCCAAAGACGACTCCTCTCTCAGCGACTGCCACGTCTATGATGACACATACAGACTGGAGTGAAACCTGCACCATCACTAGGGCGCAGTACTCCTTGTTTACTCAGTGGCTGGATGAACGCGAGCAAAGGGCGTAAAACTTTATCTGTGCTGACTCTGCGGCGCAAACATCACCGTATCCAACGCATCTAGTACATCGGACTGACTCTGCGATCCAAACCTCTTCGTGCTATCCGGAACACCGCTCGGTGTCGCTCCAGGCGGACTTCCCGGAAGCACTGTTGCGTCCGCTGCCACCAGTACATGCAGTGGCCGCTCAGACTTCTACAACACTTACTAGGCAGCCGGGGCCAAGACCGCTGGCGTCCACAGTTCTTGGGGACTCGCCCGCGCAACGTACACCTTTGCACCACAGGTGACAGTCACCCGTCCGTGTACAGAGTTCTCCTAAACAACATTCACCCATTCCCATCTTGGAGGATGATGGTGACGATGGAACTGACTCTTATGAGTCTGACACCACCGAACCTGACCCAGGGGATCTAGACGAGCCAGAACTGCCGGATCCAGGACTTAATGTGGCTGTAGTACCCTCTGTATCACCCAGTGAGGAGATGAAGGGCTACCACCAACAGGTGGCTGAAATGGCTAAGGTCCTGGGCCTTGATTTGAAGCAGAACACACTGGAGTTAGAAGATCCAGTCTATAATATGATGAAGGCTGCCACGGGTTTACATCCAGTCTTCATCCCAATGCAGCCACACATTTCACGGGCAGCGAAGTCCGAGTGGGAGGTCCTACAGACCTCTGCTCCAACCTCTAAGCATCTGGAAGCTCTTTACCGCGTCCAGGAGGAAAGTAACGAGTACCTTGTGCGCCACCCAACACCGAACTCACTGGTGGTGGACTGTGCAACCACTGCAAAAGGGGGTAGGAGGCATACTACCCTTGCGGACAAAGAAGGAAGGAAGCTTGATGGGTTGGGTCGCCGCACCTATTCCACCGCATGTCTCTCCATCAAGATTGCGAACTATATTGCCTGCCAGGCTAAGTATACCCATTCGTTGTGGGAAGCCTTGTTTGAGCAGCGCAACACTCTGGAACCTGCAGATTTCCTTAAGTTGTTTGAAGCCACTTTTGCCAAAACAACATCTACTACCAGGCAACAGTTGGCAAACACAAAGCATCTTGCCGAGTCTGAATCGTGCTCGTTAACATCATCCATCATTCTGCAGAGACATGCTTGGCTGCGGGCGACCGGCCTACAACAGGACATGAAGGATCGTGTAGAGACCCTTCCATTTGATGGGAAAGGCCTGTTTTCTGACAAGACGGATGAAACAATGGAACAGTGGAAGAAGTCCAGACTGACTGCGTGTTCGTTTTTGTCTCAGAAGACAGCCAACCCGAAATATCAACCTTACCAACAGTACCAGTGCAAACAGCAGTTCTACCATCAGACAGACTGCAGAGACTACAAGCGCCAATATCAGAGGTACAACAAACGACCGTACTACAACCGGAATAAACCAAACCAACAAGGACGTAATAAGGCTGCACAGCAGCCTAAACAGCAGCTTTGATCTGGGCGCCGGCCCACTAGCACATGGCAGCAACAGATCCAACAGTTGCTCCGTGGGGAGGACATTCAACAAAGTAGCAAACAACAAAATCTCAAGGCCCAACATCTCCTTGACGCCACTTCTGGATACCATCAAACTGGCCAGCTACGCGCTAGTGTGGCACCACATAACATTGGATCGCTGGGTTCTCCGCATTGTGAACGAGGGTTATGCGATCGAATTCAGGGAACTCCCACCCTTCTCGGGTATAAAGTACCCCCCCGTGACTCGGGTGCTACGGGAAGAAGTGCTTCAATTGCTACAAAAGAAGGTAATCTCTCCGGTGCAGTGGGCACAGGGACAGTCGGGATTCTACTCCCGGTACTTCCAGGTCCCAAAAAGGGATGGAGGTATACGTCCCATTATGGACCTGAGACACCTGAATCTGTACGTCGAGGTTCGCAAATTTCGCATGACAACGTTGCAGGCCATCCTTCCTCTTCTACACGGAGAACAGTGGATCGCAATGTTAGATCTGAAAGATGCGTATTTTCATCAGGCAGAGCCATCGCAAATACCTGCGATTTTCGTTGGGGACGTGTCTGTACCAATACAATGTCCTACCTTTCGAATTGGTGACTGCCCCAAGGGTTTTCACGAAGGTGGTTGCAGTTGTAATCGCCCATCTAAGAACGCTGGGCCTGTCGATTTATCCATTTCTCGACGATTGGCTCTTGACTTCAAAGACGAAGGTGGAACTCCAAGCTCATGTGGTGTTGGTGACATCCCTACTGGAAGTCCTAGGCGTCCAGGTCAATTACAAGAAGTCCTTCTTAACCCCGTCCACCGGGCTCCAATATATTGGAGCTCACCTGGACATGTTGGCACAGATGGCTTTTCTGCCAGAGAGCCGCATCCAACGAATACAAGCTCTGTTGCTCGCCTTTCAGGAAGCACCCTTGCAAAGGGCGCATCAAGTTCAAGTGCTTCTGGGTCTGATGGCTTCCTGCACGGCAACGGTCCCTCATGCGCGCCTACGGATGAGGGTGTTGCAACAGTGATTCCTGAGGGCTTACCTCCCAAGGACCGAACCACAGAGCAAACGGTGTTGCTCCCTTCCCAGGTTCTGAAGTCTTTGCTCAGGTGGGGCGAGAAGAAGAACTTACTTCGCGGAATGCCTTTCAAGGTACCCGAGCCCTCCGTAACGGTGACGACGGATGCCTCAATGACGGGTGGGGTGCTCATCTAGATCACTTCACGGCACAGGGTCTTTGGTCTCTTCCACAGACCCGCAGTCACATCAATTATCTAGAGCTTCTCGGAGCCTTCAAAGCACTACAGGCCTTCCAGTCCCACATAGCGGGTTGGGTGGTCTTGCTTCAAATGGACAACACGACCGCCATTGCTTACATAAACAAGCAGGGCGGGACGGTGTCAAGGTCGCTCTGCAACCTCAGCTTGTGGAACTGGGACTGGTGTATCCCCCAGTCGATCCATGTTGTCACGATACATATCAAGGGAACTCACAATTGCCTGGCAGACTCGCTCAGCAGGGAACTGCAGACAAGTGTTGCTCTCCCCCAACACGAGTGGGAATTGAACGCAAAAATCATACAACAACTTTTCCAGTCTTGGGGCCCAGCCCAAGTCGATCTGTTTGCGACGAACGAAAACAAGAAATGCGACAGTTATTGCTCTCGCATGGGGACCGGCCATTTGTTGCGAGGCGACGCTTTTCAGTTCCGTTGGACAGGGGAACTGTGTTGCGCATTTTCTCCAATACCCCTATTGACCAGAGTCGTGGCCAAGTTGCTTCAGGAGAACACCCAGGCAATCCTGATCGCGCCATGGTGGCCAAGGCAACCTTGGTACACACGTCTACTCAGACTCTGCGGGGGGAACTACAGGAGACTTCCATGGTGGCCAGACTTACTGATTCAACGCCACGGGCAGGTCTGTCACCCAGATCTATCCATTCTGAACCTAACTGCATGGAGGATAGGTTACTGAAAAAGATTCTGACAGGAATACTAGGAAACTGTCAACTAGACGTAGTTACAATGCTAAATGGCGTAGATTCTGTGTTCATGCGGCCTCTAAGGGGTTCAGACCTAGGCAGGCTTCTCTCAAAGATGTACTTCTCTATCTTACCTCATTAAAGCGTGAGGGCCTTGCAAACGTCTCCATTAAGGTACATATGTCTGCTCTGTCGGCAAGACATGCAGGCTGGGACAGGACGACTGTTCTCCCATCCAAAGTGCAAGGCTTCTTTAAAGGGTATCAACAATCTCTATCCTCCGGTGAGGCCACCAGCGGAGAAGTGGAGCTTATCACTGGTGCTGGCTACGCTCACGGAGGTACCCTTTGAACCATTAGCAAAGGCCTCTCTGAAGCTGACAACGCTAAAGACCCTCTTTCTGATGGCCATCACCACTGCAAAACGGGTCAGTGAACTCCGGGCCCTGCAGATAGATGAGCCATACACTGTGTTCTATCCGGATTGGGTTGTGATGCGCCTGGATCCGGAGTTCAGGACAAAAATTGTCTCGGATTTTCACCTGAACACTAACATCGTACTACCAACCTTCTTCAGGGATCCAGAGACACCTCTGGAACGGTCCATGCATTCTCTGGATGTGCGAAGGGCCTACTGTACTACCTACAGGCTACGAAGCAGATTAGGCATACAACCAGCCTGTTTGTATGCGAAAAGGGTAAATGGAGAGGTTTTTCTCCTAGCA
Source organism: Hemicordylus capensis (assembly GCF_027244095.1). NCBI lineage: Eukaryota > Metazoa > Chordata > Lepidosauria > Squamata > Cordylidae > Hemicordylus > Hemicordylus capensis. The sequence continues at coordinate 146,901,702 of NC_069657.1, forward strand.
GGCAAAAACTCTCTTTCTGGATTGTGGAGATGATTAAACTGGCATATGATTTGCAAGGGATGACCCCGCCGACCACGCTCCGTGCTCATTCAACCAGGGCTTATGCGGCTTCCGCTGCACATCTGGCGGGCATACGTCTCAGCGATATCTGCGCTTCAGCTACCTGGGCATCCCACCGGACCTTTGTAAGCCACTATGCTGTGGACTTCCGTAATGCAGCACAAGCGGACTTTGGGCGGGCGGTCCTAAAGAGGGTGCTGCAGTAGCTTGTTGCGCCCTCCTCCAACAAGGTTGCTTGTGATCCATCCACTATTATGAATGTCCAGGACCACTATCCAGATAAACAGGTTGCTTACCTGTAACAGATGATCTGGTAGTGGTCCTGGACAGTCATAAGACCCGCCCGTCCATCCCCGCTGCAACAGCATCCTTAAGTGGGGGGAAGTGGAGTAACGGACTTGAGGTTACTTTGGGCCCTCGGCCATCAAGAAACTGAATATGAGGACGCCCAACCGCCGCTAGATGGTGCTAGTCACGTGCAGTAGGCGGTTGCCGGCGTCTCGAGGAGCTATAGAATTCTTACCGAAGCTGGTCTGCGCAGGTGCAGAACCCACTATTATGACTGTCCAGGACCACTACCAGATCATCTGTTACAGGTAAGCAACCTGTTTATATCTGCAAAGCTTCATGCTTTGTTAGCATACAAGCCTCTACATATACAAAAACCATTTCCTGAAACTAATCTTGCTTATTCCTTGATAGTTTCCCCACTTGATAGTCAATTAGTAAACACCTTTTTGCTTCTGAAGCAGTACCTTCTAATGTTGATGTGCCAAGATTCAGGATTTCAGGGATGTTGAGACCCTTTCTTATAGGAATGTTTGTTCTGGACATTTCCTCTGTCTAAGGAATGATAGTGCAAGAGACAGAAGACACTTGCGTGTTAAAAGGCCAGGGTGCTTATTTAACGTTTGTGGGGAGGGTGGTTCTGCTTGCAGGAAGATGATCTCCTGATGTTTGTTGAAACCATTTGTGATATTGAAAGTGAGATGCTTTGACAGGGCTTGTTACAACCAGGGCTGCCAAGAGAGGGCCCCGGTGGAAAAAAATTCTCGGGCCCTCTCCACAAGCCTCCCCACCCACCCACCGCTGCTGCCACTACAAGGCCAAACTGCTGGTCTTTAAAAAAAAAACTCTAGCTGCCATGTGCATGGCCGGGGGTGGGGTGGGGGGTGAGTTGAGCACCCCCTTGTGCTGGTGGGTGGAGCATGAGCGGCCACTGCCACTGAGCCTGACCATCTGGCCCAGCAGCCCTTGAGAACTGTTCTCAAGGGCTGCTGGGCTGGATGGCCAGGTTCAGCTGCCACTCCTGCTCTGCCTGCCACCAAAGGGGGTGGTGGTACTCAGCTCACACACACACCCGGGCTGTGCACATGGCAGCCAGAATTATTTTAAAGATTGGTGGTTTGGCCTCATGGCGGGGTGGGGTGGTGGCAGGAGGCAAGACAAAGGCAACATAGTCAGGCCCCTGGCCCCCCACCGACCTGCCGGACCACAGTAATTTGTACTGGCGTCCCCGTCCCCCCCTTCAGCCCTGGTTACAACAGGTAGAGAAAAGATCAGTAAATCTAGCTATGCTAGTGTGCAATTACTTTGGTTATTCACAGATTTGTGTGGTGTTCCAAGAATTTACAGAGGTGTTCCAAACTAACTGGTCCTTCTCTGCTTTCAGGGTAATTCTGAGACAAGCATATCCACACCTGTTCCAACTAAACCTGTAAAGAGAAAAGCTTCTGAAGTGAGTGCTGGGCTGGTGCAGCGTGCAGCAACCATTGGCAGTTGTCCAGTGCTCTATGGTCAGTCAGTCATTGGCCCAAGTGAGTATTGGCCTTCAGATTCTGTTTTTTCCTTGGTGGGATCCCTGGCAGAGAGAGTTTTGGAAATATCCACATCCTTTTGCTTGTTTTGCTTATGTACATACAGGTCCTCAAACCCCAGGGATGGGTTTGCAACAGAGTTACCTTGGAGTAACACAATCGGCACTTATGACCTATTCAGAGTGTAGTGTCCCTGTTGGACTTCCTGTCAGCACCACCCAGCCAATTCCTTCACGAGGAACCCCAGTGGCCACTAACACTGCAGAGCAGCTGCCGCCGCCGCCACCCCCACCCCCGCCACCGCCTCTATCGCCGCCTCCACAGGCTCCCAAAGCACTGCCTCCAGAGAAGTCAAAAAAGCTCAGGAGAGGTAGCAAGGTGAGTACAGGAGAACCTAGTTACTTACGGCGGTTCCATTCCTCACCTACCACTGCGAGTAATGAAACCGCAAGTAAAGTTGATTCCTCATGTTATGCAGAGCAAGGAGAACAGTTGTCACAAAGCTCTAGTGTCAGACATCAAAATACTGTGTTTAGCTAATACAGCACACTTTACAGTACAGAAGCTGGCATACTGGCCCAAGACCAAGAAGTTTGGGGCTTATACCTCCAGAGTGATTTGGACCTTAACACAAGGGAGTTGGCTGATACACTTTTTAGGTCCGTTTACCCCACATGTTTTTGAAATCCCATGTGCTCCTTGCCCTGAAGCTGCCAAGCTATTGACTCTACATCTACCATCACAAGGTACAACCAGTTCTAAATTTTTCAAGCTATTTTTTTCCCGTTGGGGGGCATTTCGCAGTCTGGGGGGCATAAGGAGACCCCCACGGAGCACACTACAGTGGGGAGGGGTTGCACTTTTTTGGGTGTGTTTACAATTTGATTTGTGTGTTCTGAAATCTAACCCCTCTTTCCCCATAGGAATAATGCCTTGTTAATCCCTGCTAACTTGGCAAAGAGGCACTTTTTAAAGTGGTGGTTCTCTTTATTTAACAGGGGGAGAGTAACTGGCCCTATTCACCCCCAGCATAGTACCTCCAGTGACTGTTGCTGGTGTCTATCTGATGTTGCTTTTTAGATTGTGAGCCCTTTGGGGACAGGGAGCCATCTTATTTATTTATTATTTCTCGGTGTAAACTTCCCTGAGCCAATTTTGGAAGGGCGGTATAGAAATCAAATAAATAATAATAATAGTTATCCTTGGTCTTAAATAGGTGAACTTTATTTCCATTAGATCATCATGTTACTGGTGTTTCTTGAAAACTGTTCTTTGATCATCTTTATATAATTTTTTCCCTTTCCCCTTGACATTATCTACCCCAATCTCTTGAAAGAAAGGAAGGGCAAGATACTATTTCCTTTCTTGCCCTGCCGCCCTCCTTCCTTTGAGAAAAATGCAGGCTTTCTACCCAAGTAGGCCCAGCAGACTTAAACTTAAAGTCCTTAATCCTGACAATAATGGGTTTCATAAAACTAGTTCAAATTCTCATAATAGCATTCTGAATATCTTCCTGTAGAGAAAAAAGACCAAGACGAAGATGCCATCTCTAGTGAAGAAGTGGCAGAGCATTCAACGGGAACTGGATGAGGAGGAAAACTCCAGCTCCAGTGATGACGATCGGGAGGTGATGTCACAGAAGCGAATTGAAGAATGGAAGCAGCACCAGTTAATCAGGTATGAAGGAAACTGCAGGATATGGCCAAGTAGCCCTTCCTCTCTCAGATATCTTGTTTTAGGTAAATGTTCCCACTTTTCTGGGCAGTGTCAACCCATCAGCACATGTGGTACTAATTATTGCCCAAGTGAGGTGATGATTGTAGGCTTGTACCTTGTACTGCTAGCAAGATATTTCTCTCTCTCTCTGTATCCGTTCAGTTGTGTCCGACTCTAGGTCACTCTATGGATCAATGCACTCCATGCCATGCTATCTAGTAGAGCTTCCTTTAATTCCGCCATGGTAATTCCAGTGTCATTTTTTATCATATCCAGCCACCGAGTACAAGGCCGTCTCCGTCTCCCGCTGATCATTCTCAGCATAATTGTCTTTTCGAGTGAATCAGCTCGCATGACATGACCCAAAATATGTTAGTCTTTGTTTAGTAATCTTAGCTTCTAGCAAGATATTTAGGTCCATGTAATTGCAGCTGCCCATGATAACTAGAGAAGCCCATTGTGGCTGTTGTTAAATAAGGCAGAATTGAAAGTGTGGGGCAAACCTTGACAGTTCTTATACAAATCTATACCCTATACATATATACCATGTTTTTGTGACTAACCAGCTGCTTCCTGTGTGCAGAACAGAATATTCAGATTGGGCTTGACCATAAAGGACCTCCCTGACCCTGGTCATGTCAACAGATTGAAAAAGGGGGATGGGATTGTGCTGTTTTATATGTCCTTCACGTTTGTTTACAAGTGTTTATATGTAGTTTACATGTTAATGTTATGGAACAGTGTAAAGTGTTAATGAAATACAATAAGTATGTGCAGGAAGTAAAGGGTGAAGGCGTTAGAGTGACAGGGAGAGGCTGCAGCAATGGGACCCCTGCAGGCACCCTGCAAGTAAGTTGAGAAACCCTGTTTAGAATGTTAAGAAAAAACTGGCACAGAAAAGCAGTCTTTAGTTAATAGTTGATTGTCAGTTATGAAAGGGCAAGTCAAGGCTTGGAGAATAAAATAAGAGTGGGCAAGAAAGGGACTTCTCTAAAGAAGGGTGAAGTGTGGATTTTAGGTAGAGGCAGAGGAAAAATCTGCACCCTAAAGGAAAACCCAATTTCTATTCAGGGAAAGACCTGGGAGTCTTTGGCTGGGAGGCAGGTCTGAAACTATACAAAGTAACCAAGCAAGGCATCCTAACTCTAAAAAGAGTAAAGTCACATAGAAGGAATCTTAACTGTAGAACATCTAAAAAACATCAAAACTGTTATCATAGTTAAATTTATTTGAAACCTGAAACCATTATGCTGATAAGAGTTTGCATTTTAATACCTGAAACCATTACATTTTAAGAACTTGTTTAACATCAACCGAGTAGTTTAGGTGCAATAAAACCAGTTATTTTAATGTTACCAAGGTGAGAGAACATTTCCTTTCCTCTCCCAAGTTCACTAGAAGTGTTGCACCACACTACAGGATATGCTGTTTTATACTGGAGAAATTTTAACAAAGGACAAGCTTTGTCACAAGTCCTTTATAAACTGTGACATTGATCTCAAATCTGTCAAAAAGAGTCTGAGTGGTGGTAGCAGATTTACCTGGAAGAAGAGCAACCATCACAGGAATCATGCAATAAAGATCATGCATTACAGATAAACATGATCTAGCCTAATTTATATTTACCTTTTCAAGAAAACTGTGTGTCCAGACCATAATTTCATAATTTCCCCCTTTAATATGCTATGTCCTCAAGTGTACACTATAATATTGAGTTAGTAATCCTATATAGCATATACAAGGCAATGGGTTTCTTGGGGATGTTCCCTGGGGATGCAGCTCTCTCATCACAGATTGGTATGGCTCTGGATAAAAATGTTTGTGGTAGGGAGGAGAGCTGGTCTTGTGGTAGCAAGCATGACTTGTTCCCTTAGCTAAGCAGGGTCCGCCCTAGTTGTGTATGAATGGGAGACTACATGTGTGAGCACTGTAAGATATTCCAATTAGGGGATGGAGCTGCTTTGGGAAGAGTATCTAGGTTCCAAGTTCCCTCCCTGGCATCTCCAAGATAGGGCTGAGAGAGATTTCTGCCTGCAACCTTGGAGAAGCCGCTGCCAGTTTGTGCAGGCGATACTGAGCTAGATGGACCTATGGTCTGACTCAGTATGTGGCAGCTTCCTATGTTTCTTCTCTACCTATGATGACTTTGTCCTCCTTTGTCAGTTGTCTAGTCTAGTGGTTTTCCTGTGTGTTTTTTCTCTTTACAGTGGCATGGCAGAGAGAAATGCAAATTTTGAGGTTTTGCCTGAGGACTGGAGATCTCGGCTCAAGAGAAGGAAAGCCACTTCAAACACATGAGTCTTTTTTTTTTTTTTAAACCACACATGTACAGATTAGAACCTTTTACTGTTGGATAAACTGTAACTTTTTGAGGACACACGCTTCAGTTGAATGACCTGACAGAGAAACTGCATGGAGCTGGAAATCCTGTTGGACGTGTATTTGGCAAAAAGGCCCGATAAATAATGGCTAGGCTTGACCACTCCTGTCTTAAGCAGCTCCAAATCCCAGTTCAAAGCTTGGAATACCATTCTGTCTAGTTCTCTGGTAGAGCTGGTACCAAGAACTGATTGATGCACTCTAAAGTTGGAAATGGATTCAGCCATTGTCAAACCCCTTTGCTAAGCTCAAAGGTGTTTTCATTTATCTCAAATATTTCTGCAAGATATTCAGTTGTAATTGCCATTTGCAACATTTGCAGGTTGGTTACAGAGTAGGCAAACTAAGAATGCATATTCTTCTCACAGCAGACGTAGTTACAGGATTTGAATCCCTTGTTTCATTCCTGATCTTTGCCCACATCTTGGTTTGAGGCAATATTGTTCTTCATTACTCCTCATTTGACTCAGTTATCTCTTGTTTGTGTTATATAACCTGCATCAATCCTGCTACTTTTCCTGGCTGTCTTAATTTGTAATGTTACCCATAGGGTAATCTTCTTGTACTTCTGGTGCTGTAACATGCTAACTGGTCTAGCTGCGGGGAGGTGGGACAAAATGCAGCACATAGCCTGGCAGCTAAAGAGGGAGCAGACGCTTTAGGCCCTTGCTCGCAGAGGCAGGGGGCTGCCTGCTGACTAAATGCAGTACAGGCCTGAGGCTGTTACTGGCTGGTAGTACCCATGGTAGGCAGGGGTCAGCAGCCCCTACCTGCTTTGGGCCCTAATGGCTACTTAATAGCCATGCACCTGTATGGTCCTGAGCCAGCCACATTGCGGCACCCACTGCTAAAAGTGTGCGGAGAGTCCTCCGTTTGACATTCAACATGTGGTGGCAGAGTACTGTGTACTGTCCCATATCACTGGCTGCTGCTGGGTCGAAGTCACTGCTGTTAAGTGAAGGGAAAACCAACATTTTTCTCTCTTGCCCAATTCTAAGCCTCTCTTGCCAAGTTCCAGCAAAGTAGGATCTTTGCCTACATTTAAAGCCAGGCTGCATATTTATCCAACCTGTAAATGTCTGAATTCTTTTCCTTGTTTGCTTTTTAAACTGAATCAGGTGTAATGATTTTCTGTAAACTGAAAGAAAGGCAGTTTATGGTTGAATGCTGTTTGTATTCTCCAGTTTCTGGCTTTGTAAATTTGTACATATACATTAATAAAATCCCTTTTTATACTTCTGAACCCTTCTTTCTCTTGTCTGAACCTATTGGCAGTGCTGCTGGTACAGTTAAATGACAAAGTTAGAAATACTTTGCTCTGCAGAGTGTGTTTCGAGCAGTGTTCTGTTCCCTCTAAAAAAAATTCATCAGTGAGCGGAATGAGTTTTGTTCTGGGCAGCAGTATCAAGGCAGTGTGTGCACATGTGCATTATTATGTGCCACTATAGATACAACACACACATCATAAATATGGAAGGAAAGAAGTGTATTTTACAACTCTGTTTATAAAATTGAATTTTATTATGTAAAAACAAGGCAGAAGCAAAGCAGAAAGATTGCATATATGAAGACCATTAATCTAAAAACAAGGTAATTGTAAAACACAAGGGGCTGAGGTTGGGGAGGCCCTAGAGCTCAGTGCTAAAGCTTTGAAGGTCACGATTAGACCTTGGTCCATCAGTTGGATCAAGAAGGTGACATTGGGTGGCAAGAAGGCGAACTTCAGGTTTGGGTGTATGAATTGCAGGGCCTCAGGATGGTCAGGGGCGTTATTGAGCAGCAGGAGGACTCTGAAGGCCAGGTTCTTGGAGACCAGATCCTTGATGTGATCCCAGTGTATTCACACCACTGAGATACACGACTTGTCAAGATTCTAAAGCTTTGCGCAGCACTTCCGTCTCCTCCCACGGTGCGCATGCATCCATCAGAAAGGTGGGTGGAGCGCTGCTCTCCTCAGTTCCTTTCCGACTGCCAACCAGTACGGACGCCTCAGAAGGTTCTTCTGCTTCAGCTTGGGTTCGCTGCTTCAGCCATCCGCATAAGTGAGAGAAAGTTATTTGACTGTTTCTGGTGAGAGAATATTATTTCCTCCTTTCTTTATGGAACAGTTTTGATGACAGAAAGGAAGAAAAATACATTTAAGAGGGGTGGAAAATGTAACGCCGTTTCCCCCTCTTCAAATCATCGTTCCTTGTGTGTTCTCTGCCTAAGAGGAGAACATAATACAGAGAATTGTAAAATCTGACAGGAGTTTTTTAAGCGAACTTGCAAAATTATTTATGTATTTAGCATGTTTTTAATGACAGCAGAAAAAGTTAAAACACTACAACAATTTACAATTATAAAATAATGTTTTAAAACAATGTTAAAATTATTAAAACAGTATGTAATTAAGAGCCTAGGTGAACAGATGAGTATTTAAAGTTTTTTTTTAATTGTCTCTTATTTCAGAGACAAATTAAGGAGGCTCTTATTAAAGCAGGGAGTGCATTCCAAAACTTCGGGGCAGCAGCAAAGAAGGCCTGTCCCTGAGTAGCCACCAGATGAGCCTATGGCAACTGCAGACGGACCTCTTCTGATTATATCAATGAGCAGTGGGGTTCATGACGAAGAAGACGTTCTCTTAAATAGCCAGGGCCCAAGCTGTTTAGGGCTTTATAGGTTATAACCAGCACCTTGTATTTTGCCTGAAAACCTAACGTCTAAAAAAATTAGACTTGAGGTTAAAATATGCCATTTATAATTTGGCGCTAAAACTTCGATGTCGAACTCATCAGCTGCTCTGGTATTGAAGACGATAGCATCTTCAACAACGACTCCATCTGAGAAATCCTCCAAGGATCCCAAAGCGAAGTTGACGCTGACCCCTACACCGAGTCCCTGGTCTACCCGCCCCTTCGACTTCAATGCCAGCACCCAAAGATAAGGTGACCGCTCTGAAACCCTCTTCCCTGACTTCAAACGAAGCCAAACTGGGAAAGGCTAAGTCTGATATGAAAAGGCTTGCTGCTTCTTCTCCTGTTGTTTTGATGTCTATTATACCTAAAAAAGCAAAGGCAGACTCTGTGTCGAAAGCACCCATGATTTCACAACATCTGCACAATTGAAGACTCATAACTATTGACAAATGGGTGCTTTCCATAGTCCAATTGGGCTATGCTATACAATTTCAAACCCTCCCCTGTTTCATGGCTATAACACCCACCACCCCTACCCGTAGTCTCCAAGTGGAGGTGGTGTCACTTCTGGAAAGAAATGTGATAGAACCTGTCCCTGGGGTCAATCCATGAAATTGATTGCCAGGAGGTCCAGGACCAACAAAAGGAAGTACTTTTTCATACAACGCATGATCCATTTGTGGAACTCTCTGCCACAGGATGTGGTGACAGCCAACAACCTGGATGGCTTTAAGAGGCGTTTGGATAACTTCATGGAGGAGAGGTCCATCAATGGCTACTAGTTGGAGGACTGTGGGCCACCTCCAGTCTCAAAGGCAGGATGGCTCTGAGAACCAGTTGCAGGGGAGTAATGGCAGGAGAGAGGGCACGCCCTCAACTCCTGCCTGTGGCTTCCAGCAGCATCTGGTGGGCCACTGTGAGAAACAGGATGCTGGACTAGATGGGCCTTGGGCCTGATCCAGCAGGGCTGTTCTTATGTTCCCGCCAACTCTTTACGGGGGTGGGTTCTATCCCAGATATTTCTAAGTGCCAAACGATGGAGGAACCCATCCTATCCTTGAGTGTCTGGAGGGACACTCAACAAATTCATACAGGCCACCAAATTCTGCATGATCTCCATTGCATCCATAATTCAGCTCCTGACAAATGTTTTGTCGCCATCAATTTGAAGGATGCTTACTTTCATGTCCAGATCCATCCAAAACACAGAAAGTACCTTTGTTTTACGGTAGGCCCTCAAATCTACCAATACAAAGTCCTACCCTTTGGGCTCTCCACCGACCCAAGATTGTGTACCAAAGCAATGGCTGTGGTGATAGCTCATCTCCATTTCCTTGGTCTGGGGGTATAGCCTGTACTTGGATGACTGACTTTTGACAGCCGAGTCCAAGGACAATCTGGAGCAAGATTTAAAGACCCTTCTGCTCATCCTCAAAGACTTAGGCATTTATGAGAACTACAAAAAGTCAAAGGTGACTCCTTCAAAGTCCATCCTGTTTATAGGAGCCTTGTTGGACACAACCAAACAGAAGGTTTTCCTTCCAGAGGAGCGATTGCTCAAACTACTGCATCATGTAAACGTAGCCCTTTCAGCCCCTATAAGGACTGCGCACCAGATACAAATTCTATTGGGCCTCATGGCCTCTTGTTACCAGTACGGTTAACCATGTGAAACTACTCATGCGTCCTCTGCAACTTTGGTTTTTGAGGAATCTGAATCTCCTTTATGGCTCCCCAAGGCAGCTTATGCACATATCACAAGCCATTCTAAACTCTCGTGGTGGTCATTGCGGGAAAACCTGAACACCGGAATTCGCTTCCAACCATGTTTTTCCACAGGTGATTGTGACTTTGGATGCTTCCAGTGAGGGATGGGGCACCCATTGCCTAACTTACAAAGTGAATGGGTCTTGGTCTGGCACTCAGAAGCAAGTCCACATAAATGTGCTAGAGCAGTTGGGGTGCTTCCTGGATTTGAAGGCCTTCAGGCTGATTTTACAGAACAAAATAGTCCAACTTGTGATGGACAACACAATGATCATCGTGTATGTGAACAACGAGGGGGGTAGTGTTTCATGTCCCCTATGCAGCCTGGCGTTGAGACTGAGAGAGTGGTGCATCCTCCATGGGATTCACCCCGTGCTATCCATATCAAAGGGGTTGACAACTCTGAGACATGCCAGACACCACATTTGCGAAGATACTGGCTTTGCGTTTTCTTGATGGAGCGGACAGTTGACTCAATGCTGTAATGGCATCCAATGGATGCCTTGCTGTTCCCACGAGCCAACATGTCCATCAGCTTCACCTTCTTGCTGAAGGGCAACACTTTGTGAGACCTTCTGCCACTCCACTCAGCACAGCTGAGCGTGACCATTTATGGACAGATCCACACACTGAAAACCGTGGATACGTGAGACTGGTGAACTGTGCAGGTCAGGTATATATTTCCCGACCACAGATATGCGGAACTGTGAATCCTGGAATTAAAATCTTAATAAGGTATCCTGCCTAGTATGACGAGTAAATACTAGCTTTTCTGTGAGTTCATGTTAATGATTTTATTTTATTACTAATAAGGCAATCCAACTAAACTAGCTGCCACTAGGGCCGCCCTTAGAGCAGGTGACTGGGGCAATTGCCATCAGCCCTGCGCTCCCCCAGGCCCTGTGTGCACGCACTCTTTCCTATCTCTCCCAACCACTGCCACACACTCTATTTCCCATCCAGTGGGCAGCTGCCTGTGAGTGCTGAGTGTGGGGCTTGGGCTCTACGCTTCCCCAGGCCCCACACGTGTGCTCACTCTCGGTCCCCCACCACCTGTGGTCTTTCTCCTTGATCTGCTGCCATGGACTGGCCTGATGGTGGGTCCCTGAAGCACATGCGGAGTCTGTTCTTGTCACTTGCTAGCTCTCTTGCTGCTGCTATACAGCTAATAGGATGAGAAACTCTTATCTAAGCTGCACAGCAGCAGCGAGTGAGTAATGGGAGAATGTTTCCTAAGCTTCATGCAGCAGTGCAGGTCTTCACATCCTCCCCTCTCACCCAGATGGAGCTCCCTGGTTGGTGATGAGGCCAATTGGCAACAGGCTGCAGCAGCTTGGAAACATGCACACTGATGTCACGCCAGTATGCCATTTTTGAGTTGCATCTGGCCCTACTGCTCCTTGTTGCTGCCATCCATCCTTTCACTACCTACACGTCCATTCCTCCATTTGTCTTGCTTTGCTTGCTCCCTGTGGTTGCTGCCTGCCTGTCCATAGTTGCTGCCTATTTGTGCTGCTTCAGAGGGAGGAAGGCCCAGGTGTAGACACACGTTTATCAGCCGCTTCTAAGGAGGGAGGGAGGAAGGGAGCAAGAGTGGTGGGTGGGGTGGGGGAGTTGTTTGTTTTTGCTTGCTTGCTTCTGCAGCCACTTTCTGTTCAGCCATTCTAGAAGTATCATGGGGTGCAAAAAGGAAAAGGAAAAAAAGATTTGTTCTACTCCTTTTCCATGAATGCCAGAAGCCTCCGAGCCAAGATGGGAGAGCTGGAGTGCCTGGTTGTTAATGAAGAAATAGTGTAGGCATAACATAACAGAAACATGGCGGAACAGTGAGAACTAGTGGGACACATTATCCCTCGATTAAACTCTACAGAAAGGACAAGGAGGAGTGCCTTGGAGGTGGAGTAGCACTGTATATTAAAGAAGGAATAGAATCTAACAAGTTAGAAAACCTAGGACGACTGGAGTCCTCCACAGAAACCCCATGGGTGACAATACAAGGCCTGAAAGTAAAGGTGCTGTTGGGGATGTGCTATCACCCTCTGGATCAAAACGCTGACCGTAACTGGGAGCTGCAGAAGGAAATCAGGGAGGCGTCAAGGAGAGACAGGGCAGTAATAATAGGTGACTTCAATTACCCACACATAGATAGGGTAAATTCACAGTCAGGTAATGACAAAGAGGTCAAATTTTTAAATACACTGAATGACTGTGCCCTAGAACAGATGGTCATGAAACCAACCAGAAAGAAGGTGACTCGGACTTAATCCTGAGTGGCATCCAGGACCTGGTACATGATGTCAGTGTCATGGACACTTTAGGGAACCGTGACCATAGTGTGGCGAGGGAATCACCAAGCAAGTCTAACACAGACACTTTGAAATTCGCTTTCCCCGCTTCCCTTTACAAACCGGGTCTCACTGAGCGTGAGACCTGGCTCATAGAAGAACAAGCCCTGCTGGGGAGAACCAGCATGGCTTCTGCAAAGGTTAATCTTGCCTCAGAAACCTTTTGGGAGTTATTTGAGAGTGTATTGTGTGATAAAGGTGGTCCGGTTGACATAGTATACCTGGACTTGCAAAAAGCTTTCGACAAAGTTCCTCATCAAAGACTCTTGAGAAAACCTAGCAATCTAGGATAAGGGAACAAGTACACGTGTGGATTGCTAACTGGTTGAAGGACAGGAAACAGAGGATAGGTATAATGGGAGAGTTTTTACCATGGAGGGAAGTAAGAAGTGGGGTCCTCCAGGGATCTGTACTGGGACCAGTGCTTTTTAATTTATTCATAAATGATCTAGAAGCAGGAGTAAGCAGCGAGGTGGCCAAATTTGCAGATGATACCAAACTTTTTTGGGTAGCGAAATCCAGAACAGATTGTGATGAGCTCCAATAGGATCTCTCCAAACTGGGTGAGTGGGCAACAAAATGGCAAATGCAGTTTAATGTTGGCAAGTGTAAAGTGATGCATATTGGGTCAAAAAACCAACTTCACGTATACGCTGATGGGATCTGAGCTGTCGATTACTGACTAGGAGAGGGATCTTGGGGTCATGGTCGACAGATCATTGAAAGTGTTGACTCAATGTGCGGCAGCTGTGAAAAGGGCAAATTCCATGCTAAGGATCATTAGGAAGGGGACTGAAAATAAAACTGCTAATATTATAATGCCCTTATACAAAACTATGGTGTGGCCATATTTGGAGTACTGAGTATAATTCTGGTCACCATACCTAAAGATGGACATTGTAGAACTGGAAATAGTGCAGAAGAGGGCAACCAAGATGATCAGCAAACTGAAGCACCTTCCTTATGAGGCAAGGCGACAACACCTGGGGCTTTTTAGTTTAGAAAGATGAGGATTGTGGGGAGACAGGATAGAGGTCTATAAAAATCATGCATGGTGTGGAGAAAGTTGATAGAGAGTAACTTCCCTCCCTCTCACATTACACTAGAATCAGGGGGTCATCCCATGAAATTGATTGCCACAAAATTTAGGACCAACAAAAAGAAGTACGTTTTCACACAACGCCTAATCAACTTGTAGAATTGTCTGCCACAAGATGTGGTGACAGCCAAGAACCTTGATGGCTTTAAGAGGGGTTTGGATAACTTCATGGAGCAGAAGTCTATCAATAGCTATTGCTCTAGCTATATGCAGAAGAATGAGGTGGTAGACTTCTGAGCACAGGTTAGATAATGGATTGCAGCGCTTTAGATTGCAGTCACATTTCTTTAATGCTCCCCAATATAAAAGATTATAGCCACCTAATGGTGCAGCAGGGAAAATACTTGACTAGTAAGCCAGAGGTTGCTGGTTCGAATCTCCACAGTTATGTTCCCCAGATTATGAGAAACACCTATATCGGGCAGCAGTGATATAGGAAGATGCTGAAAGGCATCATCTCATACTGCACGGGAGGAGGCAATGGTAAGCCCCTCCTGTATTCTACCAAAGACAACCACAGAGCTCTGTGGTCATCAGGAGTCGACATTGACTCGACAGCACACTTTACCTTTATGTAAAAGATTAAGATAAACATTTTAAGTTAAAAACAGCAGTAGCACAGCAGAGTGTGGGCTGAGCTAGAGCCTCCCCAACCCATTTGTCTTGCTTGTAGGGAGTTTTTCACAAAGCAAAATGTTAAAAAATAACTCTACCTAAAGTCTGAAGGCTTACTATATTTGTTCTTATATGTTTGAGATGGCTCTTAGCAGTTTATATGCACTTTTGCAAATGGTCCTGTACAAGTCTCAAAGTAGTTTACACAGCAAAAGATATAAAAAATGTTTATGTTCCAAAGGAGCTTATTTATTTTTTATTGTTAAATTTAAATTTGTATACCGCCTTTCATTAAAACAATCCCAAGGTGGGTTACACAAAAATTAACAAGACTATAAAAATGACACAATTAAAATATTAAGCTAAAATAGGGGGAAAAAATCTGACTTAAAAGATTTAATACACAAGCATAAAAACTGTACAAAATACAAAGCAGCAGCAGCAGCAGAAACAATCATGTAAAAGCCTGGGTAAAAAGCCAAGATTTAACCCACTTTCTAAAAACTGTGATGAAGGAACTAATAGCCACTGGGAGAGCATTCCAGAGTCTGGGAGCAGCAACAGAGAAGGCCCTGTCCCGCGTGCATGACAACTGAGCCTCCCTCATTGTCGGCACTTGGAGCAGAGCCCCCTCAGATGACCTCGTCAAGTTGGCAGCAACCCTTGGGAGCAGGCGGTCCCTCAGGTATCTCAGGCCCAAACCGTTAAGGGCTTTAAAGGTCAAAACCAGCACCTTGAATTGGACCTGGAAACAAACTGGTAGTCAGCGAAGCTCTTTCAAAATGGGTGTGAGGGGATCCCAGCAGGCAGCTGCAGATAAAATCTTAGCTGCTGCATTTTGAACTAGCTGCAGTCTCCTGATATTCTTCAAGGGCAGCCCCATGTAGAGTGTGTTAAAGTAATCCAGCCATGACGTGACTAAGGCATGGCTTCCAATCTTAAAACAAACTCATTCATTCACTCCCACGATTTACACAGTATGTCATCAGTCAGTATTATTCCATAATCATATACATGTTAAAAAGGCCCCGCACATGCTGATACACCTCCAGCCCCGCACCTCGCTAGGCACAGCCCTGGCTGCCACTATACTGGTGCTTGCTTCAACGTACCTGTTTCAGACTATATGTTCTTCTACCACCAATATCAAACACTCAAAGGTAGTGATAGTGGTGAAGCCCCCTTGTGTTTAATTTGTGATTTGGCTTGGCTAACTCAGCTGTTTTCCTAAGGAGTTAGGAAATAGCTTTGTTATTTGACCACTTATCTTTTTGTTGATGGGAGTTTTAACAAATGCATTGCTTTTTTAAAATTCAAAATAATACAATGAAATCATAGCAAACTTATATGCATGTGTAATAGAAGTGTGAAACAATTTCAATATGTACTTATTAATAGAAGAAAATAACCTAGTACATAATGCATAGCATATGTAATAAATTTTGAAAAATTATATGTATATAAATATATGTATATTAATTCCCATGCAACTAATACACCTACACATTGCAACATTCGCTTATCCATGTGTATGTTACCACCTATGTATCTATGCTTTGACTAGAGCTGGGAGAATTGGCTCTGCAAACCAACCTTGCAAGTAGGCATAACAAGGGATTTCAGTAAGTGTCAACACTGGAGTACTCCTAGAGGAGCAATAGAGTTGGAGACAAGGTTTTGAAAGAGAGAAATAAATTTCATATATAACAAGCACAATTGCAAATGGAAGTGGCAACTTTGGTGGTGCAAGGAATACAAACAGTCCATGCCGTATACAAAGAAGGATGGGGGAGGAAGGGGTGATTGCTATGCAATGCAGGCAAAAAGGGGATGTGGGGGAAGAGAGGGAGAAAGCATCCTTTGAAAGAAAGTTCAAATAATTTTGCCCAGTTTGCTGTATGATGTGAAAGAATGCTCTTACCTGTGAGAAGGGGGGAGACTAGGATCCCTCAGTAGATTCTGCTGCCACAGGCAGTGGGGCAGCATTCAAGACTGTGGCTTTGAAACCACAAACATCCAGGACTCTGATGTTTCCAGGCAATCAAGCACACCAACAGGCACTATCCCTTTTCTGCTTTACCTCCATCCCACCCATGTCTCTGTCCACAAAATTGATGTCCTAGTTGAACTTGCCAGTATGACATTATGAACTCTTTTCTAGAGAGTCATAGCGAGTTCACTTCCTTTATAAATGTGCATGTGAAAGACAGGATTTTTTTTTTACCTCAGTATGCATCACTTTAGGCTAATGCTGAACTTTGCTATTTTGTTTATTCAGTGAATTGTACAAAACAGTTCTAACTTATTTGGCCCTCATGAAGCCATACTCAATGGCTGGCATCCTTTGGTGCAGTGACATACTGTAGAAATGCTTTCTGTGATTATCACTTGCTCAAGTGTCCCTTCTGATTCTGAAAGGAGTTTCTGCTGATTGCATACTGCTGTGCCAAATGTCTGGATGCCACCCACTGTGCTTATTTCAGTGGGGCAGCCAAATCCCATATATTAAAAAACAACAACACTATTCATCTAAAGCAGGGGAGGAGGACATTCTTTGAACAGAAGATTAACAGAGCAGCTAAAAGTATGCTAAGTTCCATTTCCCACTAGGCTAACTTGTATGCTGCCATTTTAATAAAGGAAACCTTTTTTTAAAAAAGGGATTAAACCCTAAATTTACCTATTCTGTAACCCTTGTGGGGTTTGGAGGTGGTATAGTACTCTGTGTTTTGAGGAAAATCAACCTTGTGGAAATTTATTAGGCTTTATTGACCTTTTCCATATGCTGCCACCTGAAAAAGTAAACAATAAAGCCTCCTTAATACTTTAGACTTGTTTCAGTCTCTCACTGTGTTGATGAACGGTAGCTTTGTGTAGCCTGTGTAGGGAAGTGACAGAAGAACTCACGCAGACCAGAGCTTCAATATAAGAATACAATCTATTTCTAACATGTTTCTGAGGTTCTGTTTATCTCTGCCAGGCTGTGAGTCTTCTACTTGTTGTTACAGGGTTACACTTTACTTTGTTGCAAGGTACTCTTTTAGCTTTAATTGAAAGTCCAAACTAGGCACTTTCATAGAAACCCAGCCCTTCTTTTAGGTTGTTTGAGTCACAGAGCATCTCCGAAGCTGACTCAAACCCCCAACTAACTCCTCTGCTGATTATTTTTTTTACGCTCCAACCCCCACCAACAGATTCTTTTGACTGACAGCTCAGCACGGTTCTAAACACATTTGCATCAGAGTACAGAGCATTAGCCCCTCCCATGTCATTTCATCACACCACCTATTAATTATAATTTAAAGTAAGCGATTCTCTGCAAAATGTCCCTTTTCTACTGCTCGGTATATTTGCCTTTGTGTAGGTGAAGAAACAAGCCTGGCGGAAGCCGCAGGGCAAGGATGCAGCAGTGTGAGCCAATGCAGACGTTACTCCACTCGGCGATTCCCGTCACGTGAATAAGGGCTCGCCGCTCGCGCACGAGTCTTTTACTCACGCGAGCCACCTAACGTCAAAAGAGGGAAACAGAAGATCAAAGCGTGATCCGTCCGTGATTTGTTTTGTTTCCTACACACGGAAGTCACCGGTGCGATTGTCCATCCTTCGGACGATAATTTACGTGGGGGAAAGTGGGGTGCATCTTAAAAAACAAACAAACAAACAAAAACCGTGCGCACCAGCTCTGTGCTACAAATCGCAGTGAGAAACACACACACGGTGAACCTACCAATCACCGACTCAAACTGTGACGTACGCAGGCAGCCAGCACTGCTTCCCCCTCCCGCCGCCACTCCGCGTTGACTGACCAATGAAAAGTAAGCCCCACCCCGCAACCGGCCTAACTCCGGCGTGGCTGGTTGCTAGGATACCGTGTTCCCCTCCGACAAAAAGCGGGTGGGAGTTGGAGGGCGAGGTAGCCTCGGGGGTTGCTTATACTGCACAGATCAAGTCAGCTGGAGGAGCTTGGTCTTTCTTTTCTCCACTGCCAAGCGCTCCTTCAGGCTTGCCCCCTAACGAACAGTCAACTCAACTCCTGTTGACGGTTATGAAATAGAGGCGCGCTGATCTTTTCTGTGTTTGAGGGTGTCTTGTTGTGAGTGACACAAGCTGTCGCCATAGACGCCTTTTCAGATCTGTGGGTCAAAAACATCGCGATCAGAAGAAGGGGTTGCCGGGCTGTATAGGTAGAATGTTTTCTTTTGTCTTGGTGAGCAGGGTTGTCCGCAAAGTATGGATCCCACTTTTAAATTCCTTCCTGAATTCTCTTCTAACTCTTCTTTTCAAACATACCTTATGGGTGGTCCTCGGAGGAGGGGGCTGACAGAGAATCTGAGTTTGGTCTTCTTGCCAAGCAAAAGGCAAGGCTAGTTCATATTGTTGTGTGCTTCTTTTATCCGGTTATTTTTAGGAGCCAGCAACAGAAAGAGCCATGTGTCCAGCAGATCCAGTCTCTGAGGGTCAGGTCAGTACAAAAATCAAGCCAAATTGAATTTTGGTCATTTTGTTGGTTAATTTCACTTGTGACCAACATCCATAGGTACTGGACTGATGATCTGTCTATATATTTAATTCTCTTGGGTGTGCCTTTCGAACGTGTGTCCCAGCAGCCCAGCTGATTGGCTGGGCTGCGGAGGCGCCTGATTGGATAAGGCGCACCCAAGAGAAAGCGGCGGCGGCCATGGCCGCGGAGCCAGGCGGGCCCGACCGCGGAGGCGAGGTGGCGGGACTGGCCGGTCCGGGCCCGGCCGCGGAGGTGAGGTGGCGGCTGGTGGTGGCGCCTGTACATGGCCCCCGCAGGGCGGCGGCCGCACTTGGGTCAGCTAGTTATATTAATTCTCGTAGACGTGCCTCTGTGGGGATGCGTCCCAGCAACCCAGCGGATTGGCTGGGCGGTGGAGACCTCGGATTGGCTGGGCAGCGGTTGGCCGCCTAGGGAAGTGGCTGTTTGGGGAGGAAAGGAAAGGAGGGAAAGTGGGCAAGTGGAGAGGAGAACTGAACGGAATGGGGCAGAAGGGAGGGGGGAAGCTGAGGGGAGAGAAAGCGGGGGAGCCTGGCTGGGCAGAGACAAACAGTTGGCCGCTTCGGAAAATGCTCTCTAGAGGGAGGGCTTCAGGAAGGAGCTGGCTGAACGCTTGGTGGCCCGACACCAGGGACTGGAGGAAGGAGGATGCGGCAACGGCCAGCAGGGAAAACACAAGCAGGATAAAAAGCGGAGGCGGGGGAGTGGGGGAGCACGAATGAGAGAGAGAGAAAGAGGTGGAAACGGAGGAGGGAGCAGGGGCGTATCTAGGGTGGGACAGGCAGGGCACGTGCCCCGGGCGCCACCTGAAGGGGGGGCGCCATTTCATAAAATTAAAAAAAAAATTAAAAATGGCTGCTGAAAACACAATGGCCACTGCACATGCTCAAATGACCTCTGTGAGGCTCTAGGCCAGGCCAGGCCTCGCAGAGGCCATTTGAGCATGCATGGTGGCCATTTTGTTTTTAGCGGTCATTTAAAAAATGGCCACGACACATGCTAAAATGGTCCCTGCGAGGCCCTAGAAGCCAGCAGGGGGAGGGGAAACCTTTACAGACCCCCCACAGCCTTTAGGAAGCCCCCCGAAGGGACTACAGGAATTATTTTTAATTCAATATAATATAAATCACTGTACACCTATTCAGTTTGGCACTATGTACAGAGAATCAGGGCTTGTGAATAACGAGCTGAAGCTTATGAGCTAGGATTGTATTCATTTGCTCTTACTTTGTTTCTTGTGATGAGTAGTTAAATGTGATGTCTTAATAATATGGCTATTAATGGTGAGTTTGTCTTTGAATCAGTGTGAAATCCTTAGTATTAAGGCCCACTGGAAGTTTCTTGCTCTCTTTCTCTCATTTTAACTGTCTTTCTGAAATACTAGAATATATTCCAAGCAGTGACACAGTTTACTCTGCATATCCTTTAATTATTTTCAGAGTATCTGGGAAAAGTCAAATTCTCCATTTATTTTTAAAACTTATGTAATAGTGATGCTACAATGCATAGTAGAGAATTAGACAGGCACTTCTGTTTAGTTTTCCAAGTACACCTCCACATAGTATTTGGGTATTTCATGAGCCCCATCATACTGAAATTTGTAGTTTCCCAGCATTTTTTGGTCTGGCTACGTCCACTGCTAAATGATTTTTGAAAGATTAAAAGATTAACAAGCTTGACTTGTATTTTTCAGCTGATATCAATCAATCAATTTATTTATTTCAGTCATAGACCAGTTCAATAAGATAAAAACAGATAAAAAATAAGACAAAAACAGCAATAAAAGTTCATTACACCATGTGAGTCTGCATTTGACATATTATATAGCAAAATTTAGCCACCGTATATACAACATCAGAATTTGGATTGGTAAGCAAGTAATTTAAATAAAATTCATCTTGATGACCAGGGAAATTATTCAAAAGCGGGGCTATTAATTTACATCTTACTTCTCTATAATAATCGCAATACAACAGGACATGAGCGGTTGTTTCAATATGGCCAGATCCACATGGACACACTCTAGATACACGATGTGCCTGCAAATCTTCCAAATAGGACCGCTGTAGGTAGATTTCAGCTGTAGCAGTGTGCCCGAACCGGTCCGGCGGCCATTCCAAAGAATGGCCGAACTGCCGGACCGGTCCGGCCCTGCCTGGTCCGGGTCCGGGTGGGGGGTATGCCTTTAAGGGCGGGAGGGCTTGCTTAGCCCTCCCGCCTCCTTGCCCCCGCCAGCGCCCGTATTGAACAGTATAGGGGCGCTGGAAACCAGCCGCCCCCCCCGCCGCCGCCGCCGCGGCGAAATAACCCCCAAAGTCAGCCAGCCAGCCAGCCCTCCCTCCCTCCCAGCTAGCTGCCCTCCCACCCACCCACCCACCCGCTCGCTCACCCGCTCGCTCACCCGCTCGAACACTGGATAAAAAACGAGAGGAGCTCCGGCACAGAGCTCCTCTCGTTCGGAAGGCCTCCTGAAGAATGGCGGCTTGCGCGCGCATGCGCGCGCCGCAAAGCACGCCGTTCTCCGGAGGCCCGGTCTACCCGCCGGGAAAGGGCCGGGTAGACCGGGCCTCCGATCGCTGAGTAGACCGGGCCGCCGATCGCCGGAGGCCCGGTCTACCCAGCGATCGGAGGCCCGGTCTACCCGGCCCTTTCCCGCCGGGTAGACCGGGCCTCCGATCGCTGAGTAGACCGGGCCTCCAATCGCCGGAGGCCCGGTCTACCCAGCGATCGGAGGCCCGGTCTACCCGGCGGGAAAGGGCCGGGTAGACCGGGCCTCCGGCGATCGGAGGCCCGGTCTACTCAGCGATCGGAGGCCCGGTCTACCCGGCCCTTTCCCGCCGGGTAGACCGGGCCTCCGGAGAACGGTGTGCTTTGCGGCGCGCGCATGCCGCCATTCTTCAGGCGGCCTTCCGAACAAGAGGAGCTCTGTGCCGGAGCTCCTCTCGTTTTTTATCCAGTGTTCGAGCGGGTGAGCGAGCGGGTGGGTGGGTGGGAGGGCAGCTAGCTGGGAGGGAGGGAGGGCTGGCTGGCTGGCTGACCTTGGGGGTTATTTCGCCGCGGCGGCGGCGGGGGAGGGCGGCTGGTTTCCAGCGCCCCTATACTGTTCAATACGGGCGCTGGCGGGGGCAAGGAGGCGGGAGGGCTAAGCAAGCCCTCCCCGCCCTAGAAACAAGGCCCCCCTTCGGTGCCGGTCCGGACTTCTCCGGACCGTGCACATCACTATTCAGCTGATATTATGGTAAAATTATCTGAAAGATGGGTGTCAGATGTTTGGACAGGGGGTGCAATTTCAGTGCTTGCCCTAGGCACTATTTTCCCTAGATACGCCACTGGGAGGGAGTAAGCTGGGGCAGAAGGATTGGGGGGGAGGGGACTGAGGCAGAAGGCTTGGGGGGAGGGGAGTAGGGCAGAAGGTGGGGGGAGTGTACAGAGCGAGCGAGAGAGGCGCTGTGGGGGAGAGACAGAGCAAGCGAGAGAGTTGCGTAGGGGGGAGAGACAGAGCGAGCGAGAGAGGCGCTATGGGGGGGGGACAGAGTGAGAGAGCTGTTGTGGGGGGGGGGACCAGAGTGAGTGAGAGACCTGTGGGAGGACCAGCCAAACGAATTCTCCCAACTTAACCCAAAAAGGAAGTGAACTACCGCACAGATGCTCTGTGCGGGTTCAGCTAGTAATAGATATTTGTGGTATATGAACTAGGACTTCTGGAAATGAGGAATGGAATTTGGGGTTTTTTTTAGTAGAGGTGTGATGAATAAGAGAACTCTGAGGCATTAGTTGTAACTCGTGGAAGACCATTTCAGGACCAAAGCTGGAATATTGTTATGTCCTGTTACAAAAGGGCATTTTGTATATGGAAAGATGCTCTCTCTGATATTGTGTATATATTTTTCTTTTGTATGTTGGTATTTTGGTTTATATAGAATTATTTTTTTTTTTTAAATTATTCAGTTTTTTCACAACACAAAAAGGAAAGCACAAATAAAACAAACAGACAAGAAAAGGAAAAAGAGCACATAAGGACTTCGATCTCATAACTGAAACAAGTATCAGTAACAATACCCAGGTCTTGCCTATAGTTTCATCATTCTCCCCCCCCCCACCTCGCCCGATAAATCATACAGAAATCAACTCTGGGACATTTTTAAAGCATTTGTTGTTACCCCTCGAAGACCTGATAAAAATCCATTTTATAATGTGTTTTTAGATAAACAAGAAGAGGGTCCCAATCCTTTTTAAATACTTCAAGTTTATTTCTTAATAATGCTGTTAATTTTGCCATTTCTGCCAATTCTAATACTTTTAGTATCCAATCCTCTTTACTCAGGCAATGACTGTCTTTCCATTTGCGGGTTTATATAGAATTATTGATAAACATTATGTTTTTTAAAAGAATGTTGCACATTCAGAGATCTTCTCTTTGGTCTTGCATAATTGCCTAGTGTTTTTATTACTTAATGTTGTACTGGAATCTAGCGCATGCAGAGACTTTAGTAAACAGACCCAGGTAGAACATGCTGACTTACTCACTGCTCAGATATTTTTCTTCTACAGCTGCCGGAGGAACCCTATGAGCGGTTCATGTATCAGCACTTGCAATACTATGGCTATTTCAAAGGTGAGGACATAGGCCCATACCTGATAAGTCTGTTTTATTCCATGTATCACACTCTGTCTCTGTCACAGAGCTTTTCTCTTCTTACAGTATCCTTTCACTGCTTTGTTATCTCTTTAACACTCAGAAATTATTGAAGTTTAGTTCAGAGGGGTGAAAGAAATGCTATCCACTCTCTAATTGGCTAAACAAGGCCCTGTGCATTTACAAACTGGGGTGGGGGAAATATTGATATTACACTATTTAGTGCTGCAGAATGTAAAGCACAAGAGTGCTTTATTTTCTTCCTTTTTACCTCAATCCTCCTAGCCACCTTTGAAGCAAGTATAATTAATTAATTAAGTTACTTTTAGATATGCATAATTATGCTCACAAGCATAACTGCTCTGTGTACCTTATCTGACATCCATATGTTAGATATATATTTGATACATATGACATCGGGTCTCCCTGTAGTGTAGCTAACATTGACAGCTATTCCTATGAGCCGTTCTGTTGACATAATAAAAATGGATGATAGTAACAGGTTAGTATGTATGTATTTACTGGATTTTATACTACCAAGTATCATCCCACTAAATCTTACCAGTACAGTGTTCCTGCAGAAGCCCTATCCCAGCACTCTGCCCCTGCAAGAAGAGACACTGCTGTATAAACTTTGAATGCCTGTTTGAAGCTTAAGGGGAAAGAGGGTGTAAATAATTGAATGATGGCAATCTCCTTTATTGTGTATTATGGCTTTTGCCATTGTTTGTTCAGGTTAGTTTTAAATGGCTCAAGTAATGAGGTTTTTCACAATAATAGCAGAAATGTTTGTTCTTAGATGAGGAAAAAACTATCCAAAACCCCATGTTGCCTCTTGAGGACTTGGAGGAGCACTCTTGCTATGAGCTGAAGCCAGGCAACTTCCACAAGGGAAGTAGATCAGAAGATGATTCACATGACAAGCTACTCCGTAAGCAAACGGCAAGCCTGACATGAGAGATTGACCTACTGAGAAGAAAATGAATGCTTGAATCCTCATAGATGCATACAGAGTGGGCACTGCAACTAAATTAATGGCTGTCTTTCCCCCCTCTTTCTCGTGGCAGGTTCATTTATGACGGAGACTGCACTTCTTAAAAGCAAACAACTTACACTTGATCATCCAGAGGACCCTGGTGTTTTACGCTTGCGAGAACCTCGGAACATTTTCAGTTTTCCCTACTGTAGAGATTCACTCTTGGCCCCACTCTGGCCAATAGAGTGTGAAGTAATCCAGGATCAGATTCACCATATTGGTAATTCCTGTTTTGCATGGATTATGTTTTGCTGTAAAAGCGACTGTATGTACAATGACCATAACTGGAGATATCTTTTCCATTAGCACAAAGCCATTGAGCTCACTCTAGAAATAATGCTGCCAGTTTAAGAGCCTCTTGGACTGATATTAAAAATAATCTGGATGTAGACCATTAACACACACTCTCACACTCTCTCTCTCTCTCTCTATATATATATCCTAGGCATACATGTCGCTAATCCCATGCGTGGCAGCTCTTGCGAGAATTCAGGATAGCAATGGGACGGCTGGGAGGGGAAAAAATTGCTGGGGAAGCAGCAGCCAGCCAGTTGGCCAGTGGGGAAACAAAACACCAGCGAGTGGCGGCCCAGTGGGTGGGGGGAAGAGGGCAGCAGGCCAGGAAGAAAACGGTGGTTGGTGGTGGGGGAGGGACAGCAGTGGAGGCTGGTGGGAAAATGGCAGCAGAGGTGGGTGGGGAAGAAGACGGTGATGGCAGCGGCAGTGAACTAGAGGCCAGGCTGGCCAGGTGGCTGCCAGGCAGGAAGGAGAAGTGGCGGTGGGTGGGGAGGAGAAGCCTGGCTGCTGAGGGAGAATGAATGTAGGGGGACGAACTGGGGTGGGGGGAGAATGAAATGGGGCTGAAGGGTGTGTGTGAAGAGACAGGGAGAACTAGGGGCACAGATGCTCTGTGCCAGGTCAGCTAGTATATTCTATTCAGTCACATTTGAGAATGTTCTAATATGCAAAACTGTAGATCAGTTATTCCCAATGTGATGTTTAAATCTATTCTAGGTTAAAGCACTAGTTTTTATTACAGGATTTCATGAAGTTCATTTCACACTTGTCTTTTTCTGACAAGAAAATTAGTTGTGTCTGGGAAAGTGTGTGAAATAGAATATCTGAATAGTGATATGAGCAAGCCTTTCTGCGGTTATTGTTTAAGTAGAAACAGCGCAGGGCCAAAGTATTTGTGTAATGTAACACAGTATAGGGCAACATAAAATCATAGAGCTAGAAGAGGTCTCTTAGGCCATCTAGTTCTCCTTTGATGTAAGAAAACTAGAACTAGAGCATCCTCAACAGATGGCTTTCTAAACTGCTTGAAAACTTACGGCAGGGGAGAGCCCACCTAGTTAATCAGTTCTATCATTGAGCCCACCTGAGGTAATTGGTTCCATTGTCAAACTGCTCTTGCTGTTAAGAATTTTATCCTAATGTTCAACCTCACTCTACGCATGCTTTAGATCCAGTCCTGCTCTCTGGGACAGCAAACCTTGCCCTCTTCTTTGCGACAGCTCTCCAGGTATTTGAAAAGTGCTATCACGTCATCCCTTAGTCTTCTCTTCTCCAGATTAAACATACCCAGTTCTAAGGGCATAGCAAGGGCAGAGGGGGCCTGTGTTTGCCCCTCTCCCCGGTGGTCCCATGGAGTGAGGGAGATAAAGAAAATAGGGAGGGGGGATCTGGGAGCCTGGGTTCTTTGCACCCATCTGCTCAATGGTAGCTACACCCCTGCTTCCTTCAACCTTTCCTCATACAATTTGTCTTCCAAACCTCTGACCATCTTAATTGTCATCCTCTGAACCCATTTCATTTTTAATACATCAATTTTAAAGTGTGGTGCCCAGAATGAAGTCTGACTAACATGTAACATGAAACATACTTCTCATGAGCTGCAAATGCTTTTCAGTTTCTTATAGGTGTCATTTTCAAAATTTATACTCAGGCTCAGCTCATCAGTGTGTGTGTGTGTGTGTGTGTGCATGCGCGCGTGCGCGTACACACACACACACTTAAAAAAAAGATATTTCTAATTTTTCTTTCTAATTGGAATTATTTGTGACTGCACTTACATCCACTTTTAGTAATTTAGTGGACTATATCCACTTTTAGTAATTCACTTCTCCAGGAACTCCCACTCACCTTGGGCTCTTTTGCCTGTTAGTTTATCTCTAACCTAACTAAAATCATCTTTCATTAAATCCAAGGTTTGATTATGCCATAAAATTATTCTCATTATTCCATAAAATTAAGAATTAAACATTATAGTTGGTCCCCTGTTACTACTAATTCTCGCTTCTTTTCAGCATCTGTAACTTGTTTCAGGAAAGCATCACCCATCTTTGTTGTGGCAGTCTATAGTAGACTCCAGGAAGCTACAACAATGTTTTTTATGTCCTTCTCCATTTATGCGCTCCACTGGGATACAGTGTTCACCCTCCTGGATTTCTGGACAGATGGACACTTTTTTAAAAAAAAAATCCACTCTCTTTCTAATGTATCTATCATTTTTGAATAATATATACTTTGAACTTTATTTATCAAATTTGTATGCTGCCCCAAACTTGTAGTTTGCCCCTTATTATAGTGTGTCATTCAGTCTTTATTGCTATAGTTCATGAAGTCATCAAATTAAGCTTGTGAAACATGCATGTATTAGCAATGCCTCAAAACTTGGAGTCACTCACAAATTTCATCATCCTGCTCCTACCATGGTCTCTAATTAAAATGTTCATAAACAAGTCCAAAGATACTGATCCCTCAGAAACTCTGATTCTTCCCTCCCACTTGTAAGTACAATAAACATTTAATAATATGTTGTCTACTTCCCTTTAACCAGGTCTTAGTAAATTTTGCAGTATGTATCTTGATATGTAGCTCTTTCAGTTTAAATCATCATTTCATTTTCAGCCTTTACATTTTACTTGTGTACCTTGTCATACCAACATGTGTATTTGGAGTGGTATTGAATTAAACTGAAAGTAGAACACTCTGGGAATATAGAGAGCAAGAGGATATTATTTCAGTTCTTATTACATGTCTTATTTTCTCTGAAGGTACAAATAAGGCCGCAATAAAAATAAATATGTCATTGTATGTTTTGGTAGAGTGGGTTCCTCCTGGACCTGAACCTTTCTATCAGCCAACAGGAAATGAAATTTCACCAGAAGTAATGGGAGATGAACGTGGGACTGTTGTCTATCAAATTTATCAAGGTATTTGCATACATTGTTGAGGTTAAACTGTTAATAAGATTTGTACTATTATTATGCCAGTTTTTCAGGTGAAGAACAATAACAAAATGTAAAATCTGAAGATAAACTTAATCTCATTTCTAAAATGTCCTGATTAATGCAGATAAAGTGAAATAGTCCTAAATATGGTGGCTGCATCAGACTTGTAGAAATTTGAATCCCCTAGCTTTGCTCCATTTTTTCTTTTCTTTAGTGATTCGATCTAAAGTGTTTAAAAGCAAGGTGCTGCTCGGTTTAACAGGCACCTTTGCCTGTCAGTGCTGGACCATTGGCGCTGCTGCAGAAAATTCTTCAAAGAAAAAACTAGCTAAATCTGAGTTTTCCCAGATTGGTGAGCGTGGTAGCTCTTCCAAGGTCCGGGAGAGGGGAACTCATTGAAATTTGCTCCCCCTCCCCCGGCATGAGTGTTGGTGCCTCATTAGTCTGGAACTCTTCAGAGGCACTTCATTAGTCCATTAGTCCAAGTGAGGTCTGACTAGCATAGAATAGAGGAACTGTTACTTCTCGTGATATAAAAACTGTGCCTTTATTAATGCAGCCCATTAGCTTTTTTAGTGCTGCATCACACTGCTGGCTCATGTTTAATTTATGTTACACTAGATACTTTGCTAGAGGTTGCCCATTGAGAATTATCAGCACCCACTTGCTCCAGAAAGCAGGACTATTCAAATGAAGGAAATCTTTAAAAGACCCCTGTAGGCCAGATCTCTTCAGTTCTTTAGTCTTGCCTTTGTTCCATATAGCTACCTTTTTCAGTTTAACTGCATCTTAGGCCTGTCTTCCTGATTCTTCTTTCTGCTGTCTTGTTTTTTTCTTGTTCACTGTGTGTTCTCTTCTTAGCATTCAATTTCCGATTTCTTTCAGCCTAAACAAAAATAAAAAAATTGCTGCCAGGTCAATTCCAGGCCAGGTCTGCCCCAATCAATATTGTATTTGATTTTTCTTACCTAAATGGAAGACTTTTGCAAGTTAGCTGTTGCATATGTTGTAGAATAGTACTACTTGAGAATGAAGATGTATAGTATGTGGACTCTTGGCTTTGAACTCTTTGTTGGGTTAAGAATTACCTTGGTATATTCGAGTTTTATTGTTTGTTCTTTCCCATTGCTGCACAGTTTTTACACATGTGCTGTATTTGTTGAAATATATGATGATGATGATGATGATGATGATGATGATGATGATAATATGTGTGCTCTGATGAAGGTGTGCTCTGATGAAGGTGAGAGCTATGCCAGAGGTCCAATCATACTGGACAGGTCTCACCAGAGGAGCCAGACAAAGAGTGCCTCTCCCATCAACAATATGGTGAGACGTAACTTTAATAAATCTATACCGGATCGGTCGTCGCCTGGGTCAACAAGGACCGTGCCAGGTGCTATGGTCCCTGGACATCTGGTGGCAAGTGGGCTACAGGACTCAGGATCTTCAGTTGAGCAACCAGGGCTGGAGACAGCAAAGCTACTGGAAGAAATGTCGCTTAACCGAAAAAAATATACAAAAAATGCCAACAAGGAAATAATGATCTGCTGTTACAAGTCTAGTCCAACTAGAAGAGGTTATTTAAAAAGAATGTACCAAATTTGGAAAGAGAAGCATCCAGATACAGAAATAACAGAACAAAGGCTAGCAGACCAGAGAAGATTCATAATAAGAAATAAAGTATTCACAGGAGTTGAGCTGGAAGAACTGCAAAGAGCAACACAGGCTCAAGATATGGAAGAAGAATTACCACTAACTGAAGCAGTTGCTCAGGCGCAGGTGGAGGAGGTGTTGGAAATAGAGGATACCACCATTGCTGAACTGTTTCAAAATCAAAACCAGGCAACCTCCCCTTTGCCTTCACCTCAAAAACCCAAATGCCGTTTAACAGAAAAGCAACAAGAACTAAAGCAAAAAATAACTGAGCACATGAACCAAACAACCACCAGGGTTCGACTTCAAGCTCTAAAAACAGTTGTCAAAAACCAACTTGCTCATGCAATAAAAGATGTCAATGCTGCACTTGCAGAAATAACAACCAATAATTTGCAAGAAACAAACCAACTAATGTACAGTGCAGCAACAATAACAACACAAGAGCTCAGATATAAGATCAGTGGACCTGTAAAAAAAGAAAGCAGTACATCACCTAAATGGAAGATTCGATTAGAAAATAAAATCTCCAGGCTTAGATCAGATGCTAGTAAATTGAAAGATATGAAAGACAAGAAGCTGAAGAATGAAAACACCAAACAGTATCTGATCCAAAAATACCACCTAGATTCAAGGAAAATTAGAGAAGTCCTGGAAATAATAAAGCAGCAAATAACAGCAGTGTCAAAGAAGATTAGCAGATATGAAGCCAGAATTACACAACACAGGCAGAATCTCCAATTCCAGTCGAATCAGAGACGTTTCTACCAAAGCATAGAAGGAGAAACTGCAAGAAACGTAGAAACACCAAATAAAGAAGAAACAGTGCAATTCTGGCAGAAATTATGGGACAATCCAATAGGTTATAATAAAAAAGCAGGCTGGATGAAAGAGGTCAAAAAATGTAACCAACAAATGCAAGATCTAATAATAACACCAGAATTAATAAGTGAAAGAGCAAAGAAAATTAAAAATTGGACTGCGCCAGGCGACGATGAACTGCATGGCTTCTGGCTTAAACACCTAACAAGCCTTCATAAACAACTATCAAAACAGTTCAATCACATTTTGCAAGGCGGTGATATTGAACAATGGCTAACAACTGGGAAAACTCATCTCATTATGAAAGACCCAGCAAAAGGTGCAGTTCCAAGTAATTATAGACCGATAACCTGCCTGCCAACCATGTTCAAATTATTAACTGGAATAATAGCAGATGAAGTGATGCAACACTTATTAACTAACAAACAGCTTCCAGTTGAACAGAAAGGAAATTGCCCGAACACCAGAGGCACAAAAGACCAGCTGCTGATTGACAAAATGATTTTAGAAAACTGCAAGAGAAGAAAAACCAATCTAAGTGTTGCATGGATTGACTACAAGAAAGCCTTTGATTCATTGCCTCACACATGGATACTAAAATGTTTAGAAACAACTGGTGTCAGCAAAAACATTCAGATATTTATTTTAAAAGCAACGAGCATGTGGAGTACACAGTTAATGGCGAGGCACTTGGACAGGTTAGCATTAGAAGAGGCATTTTCCAAGGGGACTCACTATCCCCTCTATTGTTTGTAATTGCCATGACCCCACTTTCACAAATACTAAACAAAACAAGCCTTGGATACCAAACATCTAAAACATCCAGTAAAATCAACCACCTGCTGTACATGGACGATCTGAAGTTGTATGGAAAGTCCCAGTCAGAAATCGAATCACTGCTAAACACTGTCCGTATATTCTGTAGCGATATAGCAATGGAGTTTGGACTAGACAAGTGTGCTGCATTAATAATAAACAGAGGGAAAACAACAAAAACAGAAGGAATACAAATGCCCAATGGAAGCAACATCAAGAACCTGGAAGAGAAAGAACCTTACAAATACTTGGGCATTCTCCAGGCTGATAACATCGCACACACTGAAGTTAAAAGAAAAATTGGAAGTGAATACATCAGGAGAGTCAGAAAAATCCTCAAGTCCAAACTCAATGGCGGGAACATCATACAAGCCATAAACACCTGGGCTATACCTGTTATTAGACACACTGCAGGAATAATAGACTGGACCCAGGCAGAGCTAGAGACGCTAGATCGTAAGACCAGGAAAATCATGACCATCAATCATGCTCTGCACCCCTGCAGTGATGTTGATAGGCTCTACCTCCCTCGCAGCTCAGGTGGAAGAGGAATGCTACAAGTCCATCAAACAGTAGAGGAGGAGAAAAG
This sequence comes from Hemicordylus capensis, assembly GCF_027244095.1. Lineage (NCBI taxonomy): Eukaryota > Metazoa > Chordata > Lepidosauria > Squamata > Cordylidae > Hemicordylus > Hemicordylus capensis. The sequence continues at coordinate 146,933,488 of NC_069657.1, forward strand.
AGGCCTTGAAGAATATATAAGGGACAGTGAAGAAGATGCACTTCAAATGGTCAAGAACGTGAAACTATTCAACACCAATGAAAGTAAGCAGGCCTACAAGAAAGAACAAGTCAAGAACCGAGCAGAAAAATGGAGAAATAAGCCCCTGCATGGTCAATATTTACACAATATAAGTGGAAAATCAGACATCACCAAGACCTGGCAATGGCTTAAGAATGGCAACTTGAAGAAAGAAACAGAGGGTTTAATACTGGCTGCACAAGAACAGGCACTAAGAACAAATGCAATAAGAGCAAAAGTTGAAAAATCCACAACAAACAGCAAGTGCCGCCTTTGTAAAGAAGCAGATGAAACAGTGGACCACCTGATCAGCTGTTGTAAGAAGATTGCACAGACTGACTACAAACAAAGGCATGACAAGGTAGCAGGGATGATACACTGGAACAGCTGCAAAAAATACAAGCTACCTGTAGCCAAGAATTGGTGGGACCATAAAATTGAAAAAGTTGAAGAAAATGAAGATGTAAAAATATTATGGGACTTCCGACTACAAACAGACAAACATCTGCCACACAATACACCAGATATCACTGTAGTCGAGAAGAAAGAAAAACAAGTGAAAATAATTGACATAGCAATACCAGGGGATAGCAGAATAGAAGAAAAAGAAATAGAAAAAATCACCAAATACAAAGATCTACAAATTGAAATTGAAAGGCTGTGGCAGAAAAAGACCAAAATAATCCCAGTGGTAATTGGCGCCCTGGGTGCAGTTCCAAAAGACCTTGAAGAGCACCTCAACACCTTAGGGGCCACAGAAATCACCATCAGCCAATTACAAAAAGCAGCTTTACTGGGAACAGCCTATATTCTGAGACGATATCTATAACCATTGACAATAAAATTCTGGCATCCCAGGTCCTTGGGAAGGACTCGATGTCTGGATAAAACAAACCAGTCAATAACACCTGTCTGACTGTGTAAACAAGAAATCATCATCATCATCATCATCATCATCATCATCATCATCATCATCACTGTCTTGGTGACATCATGGGTGTTAGCTAACCAGCTTATGTTGCAGACTTTCAGAACCAGGTTGTCAGAGCTTGTTACAGGAGAGAAAAATGTTTGTTTGTTCTGAACATGGTAAAAGCACTTGCAAATCAGTCCCATTGCTCTAAAAATGTTAAGCTTCTCTTTACCCTATACTGAGTAGCAAGAGCTAGAGAAGTTGCTGATGGTCTTTCATTCAATTTTACACCTGATTTACATTATTTGTCATTAAGTAATATTTTATGGCAATTAAATGCATTATATTAAAATATGTTCCTTTTCAAAAGTCTGAGTCTGCCATCAAAGTCTATTACTGACTACATTTAAGCTTGATAGCTGCACAGCCCTCAGGAATATATTTTCCTGATGCACAGTGGGCTTCAGAGGGAAGGGGAGATCAGTGAAGATCACTCATTCCCCCACTTGCACAACAGTGCCGCAGTAGTCTGGAACTCAACATGTGCATCTACCCAGGGCTAGTCTGAATGTCTATTTCCTTGTTTATCTGCTGCCAATATTCAGTGTTCTTTCATCATGGTTGTTTTACTGTTTGTGAATAGAAAACTGAATAATGGATTTTTTAGGATTGGTATGCATGCCTGGTTTAAGGATTGGTATGCATGCCTGGTTTAAAATCTGCAATGTTATGCTGACTACCATACCTCTTTTTCTGCAGCAACTAATGGTACCTGTTTTTCTGGTTCCCGAGTTGGAGGATCAGAAGAGCCTATTAAGCCACCTGCAGTCAGTTTAAAAGATTCGGAAGACCCCATACTGTTGTTTGAATCACGCTTTGAAAGTGGGAACCTCCAGAAAGCTGTCAGGGTGTGAGTAAGAGAAGCTGAATATCATATGGGGCAAAAAACTATCTGGCATCAAGAGGTGGAAACCATTTTAGACTGGGATGATTAGCTGACAGCTTTTGCAGGCTTTTACTATGCTCTTGCATTGGCATCACCAATTTATGTCTGTTTTTAAGAACCAGAGTGTTTGTGACAAATGCCAGTTTTTAAATTGCAACTTATTTTATTTTATTTAGCACACTTTATACCGACCCAAACTTGCATGCCATAGTAGTTTATGTAAAAGTTAAAACAATAGCTTATCCATCTAATGCAATCTTTCACAAGTTAAGCAGCCTTTGATATTATAATAGTTTCCTGAATGTTTTGGCCTGTTTGTGTCTAATTGGGTATATAATAAATTACAAATACATTCTATTCGTACAGTTTTGTGAACTCACAACAAATATGGAAAACTTGACCAATGATCTTAGAAAACACAAAAGGAATCTTGTGGCACATTGTAGCATAAGCTTTCTATTAGTCTTTAAAGTATAACAGGTACTCCTCTGAAATGTGCATAACCTCATGGGCAAATTTGGCATTTTCAGTATTGCTGAGATGTATTTGCTAAAGTAACTGAGCACTTCACAAATGTCTGCTTAAGGTTTGAGGGACCCTCATGGACATAGTTTTGGGAGGCACAGGCAGATGCAGAGGGAATAGTGTATAATTGCTGAATAATGCAATTATTCAGTGCTTAATGGTCCCTGTTTGGAATAATAGGAAATGCAAATCCTTGGGCAATTCCTTGATAGAACCTTGTTCTGGAGAATTTTGCAGCTTGCCTGCTCTCTTTGCCCACCCTGTTCTAGCAAATCCATTGGAGTAGTGAGTCACTGACTGACATGATATAGATCTGGATCGTGATCCGTTGAACCCATAAGTAAATGGGGTTCTGCGCCTGCGCAGGCACCTCTCGGGTCGACTAGGTAGCTCCTCGCGACGCCCAACCACCCACCTGCACGTGCTACTGCATGCTAGCTATATAGAGCGGCTGGGCGTCTTCCGTTAGTTTCTGTTTGACGACATCTGCTTGGCTGCAACGTGGTCATCGCAGCAGCCCTATCCATCCCCAGCACAGCATCCCTCCAGTGGCTGTTGCTGGTGTCTATCTTTGTTGGAAGTGAAGGACTTTGCACTGTCTCTTAAAGACAATGGAAGACAGACTAGTGAGTCAGAGGGCTAGAGGGTCAAGACATTGGTCATCCCTTCTCTACTGCTCTGACACTATCCCTCTGGAATATAGATTGCTACTCTTAGGGACACTTCCTTTCTTCCAGCCACTTCCTTCCTCTCTTTCTTTTCTCTTCCTGTTCCTTCTACCTTGCAACATGCAAGCTCCTCTTCCCTGCACCATGTGTGCAGAGATGCAGAATCCATCTGCATCCAGCTAGCTAGATAGTTTAGAGATAATAACTCCTTACATCTGGATCGTGATCCGTTGAACCCATAAGGAAATGGGTTCTGCGCCTGCGCAGGCACCTCGCGGGCCGACTAAGTAGCTCCTCGCGACGCCCAACCGTCCTCTCGCGCTCTTAACGCCTGTTATACTGAACGGCTGGGCGTCCTCTAGTCAGTTTCTGTTTGACCGCCATAGCATTCAGACCTCGTTTGGGCTCCTCGGTAGCAGAAATTATTGTGAAGACTAGTTATTACCATGGATCATTTTGGGATTTTCTCTTGGATATTGGACCAGTTTAGTTGACGGATTTGCTTGCCTACCTGGTATTTGAACCTTAGGACTGTGTTTTTTGGAACTGAGACTGTGTAACGGACTAACTCTGTTGACAGATAGGCCGGATATTTTGGCTGATGGGACTTGGATTGTTTGACTGGAATCGCGGAGAGAATGGAGACTAAAACAACTTTTAAGCGCTGTATTAAATGCCGCGCAAAGTTACCATCTACCGATCACCATGATGCCTGCTTACTGTGCCTCGGTGAAGAGCACAACACGGCAGCATGTAAGATCTGTTGTGCTTTTTCAAAGCAGACAAGAACGAATAGAGCCTTGCGCCTTCGGTCTGCACTATATGATGAAGCACTTCGTCCCCCAACTCCTTGCCCTAGTGTACCGTTGACATCGAGGGGTGACCCATCGACATCGACACCGCCTTCAGGGTCGGGGAAACACGGATCTGTACACAAACAGTCTAAAACTATGTCTGCTGGCGAGACCTTCAAGAGACCACTGGAAGTCTCCTCGAAGGGAATGAAGCACAAGGACAAGAAGCACCGTCATGATGCTCAAAGGGGTAGTCAGAAGGAAAGGAGTTGGGGAACACCTTCTCCCTCCTCAGCACAGGGATCGGACGCAGATTGGAATGTGGAGGCTGGCGGGGCGAGCTCGGTGTCGGTGTCGACAGTCGCTCCAAAACGGCAGGAGTTTTCGATGTCGGAGCCCGCTGTACCCGCGCATTCATCGACATCGACAGAGCAACCTTTGGTGCAGGTGGAAAGACCTCCAACTAAGAGACATCGATCCCTATCACCAGCGCCTGCCCCTCATCAATCACCCTCCACTCCACTGCGAGCGAGTAGGGTAGATTACCAACAGTCAGACCGAAGTGCGACTTCTGTGCTTAGAGATTTGCTGGATTCGGCATCGAGCACCGCCTCAGAGTCCACCTTCCAGGGGTTCTTGAGTGCTGGTCTAGACGAGGAACAGGAGGAGGGAGATCTCCCTATCCCCCCACCTAAGACGCCATCTATCTCCCCAAGGGGAGCAGCTGAAAACTTGCTGCATTCACCATTGGCAGTGGTGTCTCCGATAGCTGGCCCGTCTAATTATAACCAAGGTATTTGCCAAGCTGCAACCCAGCCAACCCATTCTTGTGGCTTTCGACATTCACTGCCTCATGATTATGGGGATTACTTGAGATGGAAGCTACAGCAGGTACCTGCCTCTTGGGAGCAAATACCACTACAACATCGTACCATTGGATATGGGGAACCTCCCTCAGGGAACGCAGCAATACTTCTCCAACAACCCCAGATTGTTCATCCCCAGCAGCCTAGACTTCAAGTCTCCATCTCTTGTCAGATTCAAGCTCCGATACTGACACAGGAGAAACCAGGAGGGAAACGGAAGAGGAAATCTAGCCCGCCACCAAGCTCACCTCAGACGCGGGATTCATCTCCCACTCCAGTGCAGCAAGAGTATTCTGATACGGGCGACTCTGACTCTGACCAGGCAAGCCGGCAGTCAGATCCTCCATCAGATGTTCCTCCACGCCTGTTTAGATCCCCTACAGAGGAACTAAAGGCATACCACTCGTTAATAAGAGAAATAGCAGAAGCACTAGGTATGGACTTAAAACAACCTGAGACAGAGGTCTCTGATCCTGTGTATAATATGATGCTTCATTCTAAAGCATCACACCCTGTTTCGTTGCCAATAATCCTGGCAATTGCGAAGGCAGCTAAGTCAGCTTAGGATACCATACAATCTTCAAACCCGACATCTAAACGTCTTGAAAATCTGTACAGGGTTCAGGAGGAAGAAAACGCCTACCTTCTATGTCATCCGGATCCGAACTCCATGCTGGTCGATTGTGCTTCTACATCTAAAGGTGGCCGCCGTCATACGACACCTGCAGACAAGGAAGGCAGAAAGATTGATGTACTGGGACGTAAACTGTATACCACTTTGAGCCTAGCTATATGCATTGCCAATTACGCGGCGTGTATGGCGCGTTATACTCACCTTTTATGGGACAATTTATTACAGGATTCGACTTCAATGACTCCTGAAGAGCTGCAGGATAAGCTCAATGAAGTTTATGACAGAACTACGTCAGTCACGAGGCAGCAGCTTAGTGCTTTTAAACATTTAGCTGAGACAGAGTCTAGGGCCATGGTAACTGCTGTCACCATGTGTCGCTATGCTTGGCTACGTGCTACTTCGCTTCAACAGGACATGAAAGACCGTGTGGAGAACCTTGCTTTTGACAGGAAGGGCCTGTTCCATGAGAGCACTGACACGACCATGAAAACGTTAAAGAAGTCAAAATTTACTGCAAAAACCTTCATGGTGACTGCCTCAAATTCGAGCTCCCATAACCATAATTATGCCCGTCAGAGGCCATACCGTTACCAAGACAAGAGGGATTTTAGAAGACAAAATAGACCCTACCAGCGGTCTAAGGGATTTAACAACAAGAATAAGAACCGGAACAATCGTCCCAATAAGGACAGTCCTAAGCAGTCTTTTTTATTGTTCTGCCAGCCCACTGCATACACGAACAATATCCAGGACCATTGTCACTGGCCCTGTAGTTGCCAGCTCGACCATCAGACTGGCAAGCCATGCCCAAGCATGGCACAATATAACATCAGACCAATGGGTGCTGAGAATAATACGGACAGGTTATGCGATCGAGTTCACATCTCTACCTCCGTTCTCAAGCCTGAGGTTTACCAAAGCAACAACGGTGCTGGAGGAAGAGATACAGGTGTTGCTGGAAAAGAAAGCAATTGTTCCAGTGCAATGGGCGAAGAGGTTGTCAGGATTCTACTCCCACTACTTTCAGATACCCAAGCGGGATGGGGGAATCAGGGCAATCATGGACTTGAGAGGACTCAACGACTTTGTCTGTGCTCGGAAGTTCAAAATGACGACGTTGCAGGAAATTTTCCCCTTCTTGGATCAGGAAGAGTGGGCGGCGATGTTAGATCTAAAGGATGCATACTTTCATGTGGGCACCCAGGAGAACCACCGGAAATACCTCAGATTTACAGTGGGAGAAGCGATATACCAGTATGCCGTCCTGCCTTTCGGCCTTTCGACGGCCCCGAGGGTGTTCACCAAGGTTGTTGCAGTGGTGGTGGCTTACCTTCGAACACAGGGCTTGATTGTTTATCCGTATTTAGATGACTGGCTCCTGGTGAGCAAGGACAAGGAGCCTCTGGTCACTCAAATTCAGATGATGCTGCACCTTCTCCAAGAGTTAGGAGTCAATGTCAATTGGAAGAAGACAAATTTAACACCAAGAAAGCAGCTGAGTTTCAAAGGAGCCACCCTTGACTTGGAACAGCGGAGAGCATTCTTGCCAAGGGAAAGGTGTTGCCAAATCAAGGCATTGGCACACCAGTTCTCCTGCAACCCCTGTCAAACAGCAAAAGAGGTTCAAAGGTTGTTAGGTTTGATGACATCTTGCAACACGACTGTCAGGTACTCATGGCTTCGGATGCGTCCCCTGCAACGGTGGTACCTGGGGCACTTTCAACTCAATATAGACAGCCAGAAGTTACTTTTGCACCTTTCCCAAGCCGTATTGAGTTCCCTGGTTTGGTGGATGGCGGAGACGAATCTGTTGCAAGGTTCAGACCTTTAGTTCCGACGGCATGGGTCACGTCAGATGCTTCCCTGCTGGGATGGGGAGCACATTGCAGCCCATACTGCATTCAAGGACGGTGGATGCCCCAGCAAGCTCAGCCTCATATCAATTATCTGGAACTCTTAGCAGCCTTTCTGGCGCTAAAAGCCTTCGAGCCTCAGCTGAAGGGTACAGTAACTCAGATCCACCTAGACAATATGACAGCAATCGCATACATAAACAAACAGGGAGGGACGGTCCCTGTTTTGTGCCTTGTCCATGAGATTGTGGGATTGGTGCATTATGCACACCATATATCCACTTGCAATACACATACGTGGCATAGACAATCACCTGGCCGATGCTCTTAGTCGAACCAGCCAGATCAGCCAGAAGCACAAATGGGAGATCAAACGAGATTGTGTTGAACTTCTCTTCAATCTGTGGGGCACCCTGTCGGTGGATGTGTTTGCCACAGCGGCCAACAAGAAATGTCGAAAATATTGCTCACGAGCAGGCGTGGGTGTAGGATCCCTGGGCGACGCGTTTCAATATGAATCGAGCAGGGGACTTCTATACCTGTTTCCACCACTGCCGCTTCTCAGTCGAGTGTTAGCCCAGATCCTGAGAGACAAAGCAACTTGCATACTTCTAGCCCCGCGGTGGCCACGTCAACCGTGGTTTGCACCACTACTTCGGCTATCAGGAAGGAACTATTACATGTTTCCAAACGCACCAGACCTTCTACAAAGAGAAGGTGGATGGATACTGCACCCGGAAATCCGGACACTGCGATTAACGGCTTGGAGAATAGACTTTTGAAAAATATTCTGCTGTAGGCGCTTGTCAACTAGGCGTAGCTACTTTTGCAAGTGGAAGAGATTTAAGGCCTATGCGAAATTGCATAAGTTCAAAGCTCTCCATGCTACGGTGCGCCAAGTACTACTTTACTTAACTAGTTTAAAAATGAATGGCCTAGCAAATGTGTCTTTGAAGGTTCATTTAGCGGCCATTTCGGCAAGGCTCCCAGGATGGGATGGTAAATCGGTTTTTACCCATCCTGAGTGTAAGAGATTCATGAAAGGGCTAAATAACTTGTATCCTCCACTGAAGCAGCCATTAGAACAGTGGAGTCTTTCTTTGGTGCTCTCAGCTCTGACAGAAGACCCTTTTGAGCCCCTACATTCAGCTAACCTCTGCTTACTGACACTTAAGACAGCCTTTTTAGTTGCAATCACCACAGCGAAACGTGTGGGAGAGTTGACAGCGCTAAGGGTGGATAAACCATACACCCAGTTCTACCCGCACAAGGTGGTTATGAGATTGGACCCAAGCTTCCGCCCAAAAGTAATCACGGAATTCCACCTTAATCAGGAAATAGTGTTGCCTACCTTTTTCAGAGACCCACAGACAGCACTGGAAAGAGCGCTGCACTCATTAGATGTGCGCAGAACTGTGCTATACTATCTGAAGGCGACAAGAGGAATCAGAAAGTCAAAAAGGCTTTTTATAGCTTACAAGGGCAAGCACAAGGGACAGCCAGTGTCCCGTCAACGCATGGCTCACTGGCTGGTTGAGCTGATCCTGCTGGCATATAAGCAACAAGGGGTTACTCCCCGCAAAACTATAAGGGCCCATTCTACTAGGGCGTATTCGACGTCAGCGGCTCATCTTTCGGGGATCAAGATGGATGACATCTGCATAGCTGCGACGTGGTCAACACAGCAGCCATTCATCAGACATTATGCTGTTGACCTGCGCATGGCGCATCAGGCAGAATATGGGCGAAGTGTCTTGAAAAGGGTGCTACTGTGAGAGACATCCTTCTGCACCCACCACCATGCTGGGTTAGCTAACTAGTCACCCATTTCCTTATGGGCTCAACGGATCACGATCCAGATAAACAGGTTGCTTACCTGTAACAGGTGATCTGGTAGTGATCCGTTGAATCCATAAGACCTGCCCAAAAACCATCCCCACTGCAGAAGTATGGCTACAACATAGCAGATCGTATGTTACGGGCAGTCTGCACAAAAACTGACTAAAGGATGCCCAGCCATTCAGTATAACAGGCGTTAAGAGCGTGAGAGGATGGTTGGGCGTCACGAGGAACTACTTAGTCGGCCCGCGAGGTGCCTGTGGAGGCGCAGAACCCATTTCCTTATGGATTCAACGGATCACTACCAGATCACCTGTTACAGGTAAGCAACCTGTTTTTTCCTATCTAGAATGGAGTTCTCTAATAAATACCATTTATATTAATTTGAAACTATGAACTGGCTCCAAGTTACTTTACTCTTAGCATACACACATGCCTAACTAAATTCCGCTGTGTTGTGCCTCTGTGCACTCTGCTATAATAAAAAACGGTTTTCTCCTACCAGAGAGAATTCCCAACATATCTTATATTTCTTTTTTAGATTGTGAACCTTTCGGGGACAGGGTGCCATTTTATTTATCTATTTATTTATATCTATATAAACCGCTTTGGGAACTTTAGTTGAAAAGCGGTATATAAATATTCATTTTTGTATTCATAAGTCTAAGAAGGGATCTAGCAGATTATCTGCCAAACCTACATAATCAACAAGTCTGAGATATACTGTAAAGTGTGGAGAGGTGGGACTCTGTTCCAGTGTGGTCCCTTCATGGTTCAGTGTTTTGGCAGTGAGTACAGTATATGATGTTAAGGCACTATATTAAAATGGATATCACTGTATATACATGTAATTTCCAGACTTAAGAACCCTGGGTTGAAACAAAGACTCCACTATCTGTTCCCACATGTAGTCTAACAGGCTGCAGTGGTGGAGGAAAATCTTTGTAATTAGTATAGAAAGTGCTTTCCATCAAGACATGGAATATTCTCTATCATGACCTCAGAAAATATCAACCCCTCTGCTTTCCACTTAATGAGGTAGGTTGATGTCTGTAGGTCTCTAATTACATGTGGTGCAATTCCCCATTTAGATGAAAGTTGCTGATGGCTTCCTAAATCTTTTTCTTTTTCTTGATGGCTGCATTTTAGAGGCAAATATGAATATGAACTCACCTTGAGGACAGATCTTTATACCAGCAAGCACACACAGTGGTACTACTTCAGAGTACAAAATACTAGAAAAGACGTCTCCTATCGTTTCACGATTGTCAATCTGATGAAAGACAAGAGTCTGTATAGCATGGGGATGAAGCCTCTCCTGTACTCTCAAAAAGATGCTCAGTCTCGTGGTATTGGCTGGAAGAGAGCGGGTAATAACATCAAATATTATAGATATAGCACAAAGGATGGTCAGACATTTTATTGCCTCACCTGGACAGTTTGCTTTCCATATAGCCATGACACATGTTATTTTGCTCATTTCTACCCGTACACCTATTCGGATCTGCAGCACTACCTCTTAACTTTGGTAAAGGATCCACTGCGTTCACAGTACTGCAAACTTCGCTCTCTGTGCAACAGTCTAGCTGGGAACCGAGTGTACATCCTCACCATTACCAATCCATCCAAAAGTGCCATTGCTGCAGCAGCAAAGAAAGCTGTCGTACTAAGTGCCAGGGTCCATCCTGGGGAGACCAACAGCTCTTGGGTGATGAGAGGGTTCCTAGACTTCATTCTGAGTGACTCCCCAGATGCTCAACTCCTTCGGGATCTCTTCATATTCAAGGTTGTGCCCATGCTAAACCCAGATGGGGTAATTGTGGGGAATTACCGTTGCTCACTGGCAGGAAGGGACTTGAACAGGAATTACAAAACAGCATTGAAGGAATCTTTCCCCTGTATTTGGCATACTCGGGCCATGATCAAGAGGTGAGTGACAAAGCATTTTGTGTACTGGAAATGCTTATGAGCAGAGTGGAATGCAGAATGTACAAAGGAAAGAGAAGCCATAATGGCAAACCTCATTACTTAGTAAAGAATATTTTCAGACAGAGTTGATAATGTTTAAAATTGTTTAACTTGTATAAATATGGGTTTGGGAGTTGGGTTAGAGGGCTCAGTGAGGAAATGTGATGGTGATAGGAGAAACAGTAGCACTCAGTCATTTTCCATGGTAACTGTAGAGCAGTGGTGCACAACTCAAATACCCCGGTGGGCCAGAACCAACCATGACTTGGTATGTGAGGGCCAAGGTCAATTTTCAGCAAATTATTACATTAAAACTAATTATTTAAAACAGGGGTGTAACTATAATAGGGCGAGGGGAGACAGTTGTCTGGGGGCCCACTGCCTGGGGGGGGGGACCCCAGAGGCAAGTCACATGACTGACTCCCCCAGGCGCGCACCCACCCGGGCTTCCCTCAGTTGTATCCATCCTCCGAAATTGATGTGAGTGTTAAGACCTGGAGCTACCAGAACAGCATGTCTTTCTCTAGTACCATTAAATGACTTAAGATTGGAGTTGTGTGTGGGGGCGGGGAGGTGAGAGGAAAGACAAATGGTGTCATTAGGCTTCACTCCAGGATTGGGGGACATCTGGTCTCAAATGGCCAACTGTATTTAGCTGCTGCTGCTCATCAGCAGGACAGGTAAAGCGCTCTTTGTGGCTCCTGCTGTTGTTGCAGGATATTTCTACCTGTGGGCCAGCAGAAAGGTCCTTGTGGACCAGATCCAGCCCCCAGCAGTCCAGTGCTGTAGAGAAACTGCAGCTGCTGTCCATCTGCTGCTGAGGGGAGAATGCTGTGCATGCATAGAGATCTGCACTCGTTTTTCAGCCATTGCTCTGATGTGATGTGTGAGAATTGCCCACGAAGTGAAGGATAAATATTTTTGGGTGTCCCAGAGGGCTTCCTGGGGAAGGGAATGATGTCAAAAATGGCCACTTTCCTGCTGTACCAGTGCAGTTAGTTGGGAAGTTCTGTTAGATTGCTCTCTGGCGGCACCAGTTCATTCTTGCTCTATATGTCAGCCACTAACTCTGTATGAGACATTTAAATTTGAACTTGAAAATTGTAACTTTACTAAGGTGACTGGAAGCTGATTTTTTTTAAAAAGGAAACAGAAGTCCTATCACTTTGCTTCATATTTCCAAAAGTCAAAACAAATTGTGGAAAGGGTTGTAGACTAGGTAAACTGATGTCACTGTGGCATTTATGTCATTGCCATGTATTGATTGGTGCCTTCTGTGCATGGCTGTGTACCTGATGTTAAACGTTATGATTGGTGGGTGGCATTAATTACTTGGGATGCTGCAGGAGTGTCTGGTGTTATGTTATCTCTTGTTTCTTTAGCTTTGATGCTGGGAGTGCAATGCATGGACCATTATGCAGCTGCCAGTGTTAACCAGTGATGTCATGGCTACTGGCATAGCAGAACCATAAATCAGTTTGCCCATTTATCCTCAATAATGTTGAATAGAATCCTGGCTTAAGAAACTGCAGTCAAGCAAATATTTTCATGTAACCTTTTCTTATTGCTTAACTCTGCCACCAGTGGGAAATAACACAGCTCACTATGGTCATTTATGTACACCTAGCCATCCATTTTATATACGTAACTGGTTTCTTTGCTTGAATCCTCTTTGCAAGAGTCCTTGAGGAAAGAGAAGTTCTGCTGTACTGTGACTTCCATGGGCACAGCCGCAAGAACAATATCTTCATGTATGGCTGTAACAACAAATATGCTTCAGAGCGGCTACTCCATGAACGCATATTTCCTCTTATGCTGAGCAAGAATATTCCTGACAAGGTGGGGCCTGGGCATCTCATTTTGAATTCTATGCTTGATATCTCCTTTCATTGCAATGTCTTTCACCATTCCAATTTCTGTACTCAATGATGAAGCAGCATAGCGCTGTATATCCAAACGTCTGTGCTGTGGTTTTTAAAATTGGAGGCCTCATATATTTTCTTAAAACTCACAGTTGTCTCTGATTGACCATTTTACTTGGATTACTACTATTCTTCTCATGGTAAGGAGATGCCCACTCTTCCTAACAGTTTATATTATAATGCCCAGTTTTTCATCAGTAGCAAAACCGGATGTTCAGACTTGCAGTCTTCAACATCTTCAGAGTGTTGTTCCAGAAGAAACTTGTTATTGAACCCAATCTTTCTGCTTTGAGTTCTTAAAAAAAAAAAAAAAGCATTTCAGATAAACTGTTCAATGACTTCTGATATGGGGAAAAAGATTAATGTCTATGTGAAATGGGCCCAGGTCATGATAATTTAGGGAAATTGAACATATTGACTAGGAAATAACTTCAATTGAATATTGGGGAATGTTTTAAATATGTGTGTACTGCATTGGGTAGTAAGGGAAACAAATATTTAAAAGAGGCATCTGGCTTGCCACTATGCAGGAACTTATGATATTAAGCAAGGTAACTAATTAGTACTACGAATAAATTATAAATTGACAACCTGGATATTATTCAGTTTTGTTTTCACAGCTGCAAGTTTCGGGTCCAAAAATGTAAAGAAGGAACAGGACGGGTTGTGATGTGGAGAATGGGCATACTGAATAGTTACACCATGGAGTCAACATTCAGTGGGTCAACACTGGGTAAGTGTCCATCTCTGCCTAAAACTGAACTAAGAAAGGTGGTGGTGATCCACTGTACAGTAGTGTGATTTGGAAAGCAGAGACTTTCAATCTGATCTCCCACCTATTTTTGGAAGGGATATTACTTCATGTAGTTAGAAGTGGTATAATGCTAAGAGAGAGAAGTGTCAGCAATCTGGCCACCCGGTAGGGAAGTCTAGGATGAGAGTTCACAAAAGACCAAACTGGGTTGCAGAAGCGAAACACAGGTCGGAAATAATTCTCTCTCTCTCTGGCTCAGGCTGAAAGCTGTCGACACTAGGGATGACATACGTTGCCTCCCAGTGGCTAACTGCAAGCTGTAGATGTGCTTTATAGTCGAAGCTGATAACTCTGAGCTGGCAAGGATTCAAGGCTTATCAGCCCTCTGCAAGAGGCGCTTACTTCTCCTAATTGATTCCAGCTGTGCCTGCCGTCTTGTGACCCGTCTCTGCTGTGGAGTCAATGGGGGTTGCCTGCACAGCTCATCATTCGGTTCATCAATCCCTGTCTCTGCTGCCTCAGACTGCCGTGCCTGCTCTGAGACATCAGCCAGACCTGCCTCAGCTGTCTGTTGGGAACCGACAGCCGGGCTTTGCCCCCAGGAACCCCTCCATCAGCTGAAGGGCTGTCAGCATCCCCTTCCTCCTCGCTATCTGAGAGCGAGGGTGTGACAAGAAGAGGAAAGATGGGATCTGAAAAGGCTCCCTACATCAGGAAGGAAATTTAGTGTAGAGTAGTGAGGTGATAGTGAAAGAGGAAGAACATTATTAGATATAAAATCGCAACAAGGCCAGGAGAGCTAGGTGGCATTTGAGCAATTATACTGACACAATTGTGCCAGTTGAGTTAAGACTGGTAGGTGAGGTCCGTCATTGACCAGGCAAAGTCATTTTGCGTAGGTTACACATATAGGAAAGTTCAAGAAATGAAATATATGTAAAATAATTTTTATTAATGTACTTGCAAAAGGGAAGTAAAAAAACAGTTTGAAATATGTAGGATTTCAACTTCAAACATTATTCATTTTAATGAATAATTACCATATATGGTACACTTGAATCATAGTAAATTTACATCTGAGAAAGATATGCTTTCCTTGGGCATGATGTCATTTTGGAATTATTGATCTGATTATTGAGTGTTAAACATCTTAGAACAATAACAGTAAAAATATAATTATTCATAATTTCTTCAAAAAAATACAATAAATAAATAAATTTTAAGCCTTTCCCCAGTATATTCTGGGGTGGGGGAGTAGTGCATTCAGTTAATCTCAGTGGCAAGGTTGTTCATGGAAAATTTGGTATTTGTAGGTAATAGTGAAGCATGATACAGGAGGTCCTCTATTATTGTGGGGTTCATGTTCCACCATGCCATTGCAAATACTGAAACCACGATAACTGAAACCTTGTGCCTATGCGAATTATGGGGTTAGGTTCCTCAGAACATTAAAAAGTAATAAAAATTACCAAAATGGAGGCAGGGGAGTAGGACCAGAAATAAGAGAGGATTATAACACTGTACCTTGACCACTCCAACTCTCCAGCTCCTCTAATAATGACCCTCCAAAAACATAAATCCTCCAGCTTCCAAAAAAACACAGCCCAGCATGGCTCCACACAGTTTCCAGAAGTGCCTCCAAACCAGAAATGCCACTGGAAGTGTGAAATGTGTACACAGGAACCACTTAATCTGGATCGTGATCCGTTGAGCCCATAAGTAAATGGGTTCTGCGCCTGCGCAGGCACCTCTCGGGCCGACTAGGTAGCTCCTCGCGACGCCCAACCGCCCACTTGCACGTGCTGCTGCCTGCTATCTATATAGAGCGGTTGGGCGTCTTCCGTTAGTTTCTGTTTGACCGCCACAGCGTTCAGACCTCGCTTGGGCTCCTCGGTAGCAGAAACTATTGTGTTTACTAGTGCTTAGGCATACTTTAGGACTGTTTTTTCTGGTAATTTTGACTCTGGACTGTACTTTGGACGTGATAATTTCTTAGAGGTATAACTTTGACGAAAGATTGGACGGATATTTTGTGTATGAACTGGACTGGAAACGGAAAATGGAAACGAAGACTACCTTTAAGCGTTGCGAGAAGTGTAGGGCTAAATTACCCTCCACTGATCACCATGACCTCTGCCTCATATGCCTGGGAGAAGAACACAATACGGCTGCCTGTAAGATCTGTTGTGCCTTCTCTAAACAAACCAGGACGAACCGGGCACTGCGTCTGAGGGCGGCGTTATATGAGGACGCGCTGCGCCCTTCTACCCCTCGCCCAGAAGCGCCTTCGACATCGAAAGCTGCATTAGGTGCGGAGGGACACGGAGCTGGTTCTATGCAGTCTAAAACTGTGTCCACTGATCCTGCTTTTAAGAGGCCATTGGAGGTCTCCTCTAGTGACCAAAGACGCCGTGAGAAGAGGTGCCGGCAAGACGCGCCAGAGACTGTGGCTGGAGAGAATCGTAAACATACGACCCCATCGCCTTCATCGGCGCAGGGCTCGGAAATTGAGTGGAGTGCTGAACCTTGTACATCTAGCCCAGCAGAGGGGAGCAGGAGAGGTCTTTCAGCATCGACCCCTCCTTCGACATCGAGATCATCGGTGCCGAAGCCCTCGACATCGAGCAGAGAGCGGGTAATAGATCCCTCGACATCGAAGTCCTCGGCATCAAAGTCGGCATCGAAGTCCTTGACATCGAAGTCGTCGAAATCGAAGTCCTCGACGTCGAAAGCAGCAAAGAGCCATGAATCCTCGACATCGAAACTTACCTCGATACCGAGAGAGCATTCTCAGTTTCAAAGACACCGTTCCCTGTCACCTGCTCGTACCCCACAACAATCGCCATCAACACCGCAGCAATTGAGTGGCCAGCGTTCAGACCGTAGTGCGACTTCTGCCCTTAGAAGTTTGATGGAGTCTGGCCCAAATACCCCAGCGGAATCCACTTTTCATGGTTTCCTGAGTGGGGGGTTGGATAGAGAGGATGATGGAGAGGAAGAGAATGAAGGGCTCCTGCCACCTAAGACCCCATCTCTTTCTCCTAGGGCAGCAGCTGAGAGCTTACTCCAATCACCACTGGCGGTGGTGCAGCCATTGGCGGGTATAGCTGATGGGAGCATACGCAACCCTGCCACGCAGCCCGCACACACTTGTGGTTTTAGACATTCCTTGCCACACGATTACGCAGACTACCTGAGATGGAAGGCTATGCAGCTGCAACAGCCTATAGAGAGAGCAGCTGCATCTTTAGAAACACAACCCCAGGCTACGCTACCTTTGCAAGAGAAACCTGCTGGAAAACGCAAAAGGAAAAGCACCCCACCCCCGCCAAGCCCATCGTCCAGGGGTTCGTCTCCTGCTTCAACACACCAGGACTTGGAATCAGAATACTCAGATTCTGATCAAGGCAGTCGACAAGTGGAGCCTCCTTCTGAGGTCCCACCACGTCTTTCAAGATCCCCTACAGAGGAACTCAAGGCGTACCATTCCCTGATTAGAGAAATGGCTGAAGCATTGGGTTTGGACCTGCAACTCCCCGAAACAGAGTCTACTGACCCGGTGTACAACATGATGTTCCAATCCAAGTCGTCTCACCCAGTCTCCCTACCAATAATCCCTGCCATCGCAAAGGCAGCTAAGACAGCTTGGGACAGTGTCCAGACAGCAAATCCTACGTCTAAACGTATTGAGAACTTATATAGGGTCCATGAAGGAGAGGAGAAATACCTGATACACCATCCGGACCCAAACTCTATGGTGGTGGATTGTGCATCAACATCAAAGAGCAGCCGCCGCCATACAACGCCAGCAGACAAGGAAGGGAGAAAAATAGATGTTTTAGGGAGAAGAATATATGCCACATCGAGCCTGGCTATCAGGATTGCTAATTATGCAGCCTGTATGGCTCGGTACACCCATCTGATGTGGGACAACTTACTTCATGATTCTACTTCAATGTCTCCAGAGCAGCTGCAAATAAAGCTCCATGAAGTATTTGAGAAAACAACATCTGTGACAAAGCAACAGCTAAGTACGTTTAAACATTTGGCGGAAACAGAGTCAAGGGCCATGGTGACTGCTGTCACAATGAGGCGTCATGCTTGGCTGCGCGCAACTTCTCTCCAGCTGGATATGAAGGACAGAGTAGAAAATCTGGCCTTTGATGGGAAGGGACTCTTCCATGAAAGCACAAATGCAACCATGGAGACATTAAAAAAGTCAAGGTTTACGGCCAAGACCTTTATGGTACCAACCACGGCAGCTGGCCCTCGTACATTCAGCTACAATAAGCAAAGGTCATACCGATTCCAAGACAAGAGGGATTTCAGAAGACAAAATAGGCCCTATCAGCGGCCTAGGGGTTTTGGAAACAACAACGCCAACAAAAACAAAAATCAAAACTCTAGGAATAACAAGGAGGGTGCGAAGCAGTCCTTTTGATTGCTGTGCCAGCCCACTGCATTTAATACCAATTGCCAGGACCAATGTCATCGGCCCTGTAGTTGCCAACTCAACCATCAGACTGGCAAGCCATGCTTTAGCATGGCACAACATAACATCAGACCAGTGGGTGTTGAGGATTGTGGAGACAGGTTATGCGATAGAGTTCATCACTCTTCCACCGTTCTCTGGCCTACGTTTCACAAGGTCGACCTCAGTACTTGAGGAGGAGATACAGGTATTGTTGGACAAAGGTGCAATTGTTCCAGTGCAGTGGGCGAGAAGGTTGTCCGGGTTCTACTCCCGCTACTTTCAAATTCCCAAGAGGGATGGCGGAATCCAGGCGATCATGGACTTGAGGGGACTGAACAACTTTGTCTGGGCCCGAAAGTTCAGGATGACAACGTTGCAGGAGATTCTACCCTTCCTAGATCAGGAGGAGTGGGCGGCAACGTTAGATTTGAAGGACGCATATTTCCATGTGGGCATCCAGGAAAACCACAGAAAGTACCTTCGATTTACTGTGGGGGAAGTAGTATATCAGTACACGGTTCTACCTTTCGGATTGTCAACTGCTCCGAGAATTTTCACCAAAGTAGTAGCAGTAATAATTGCGCACCTTCGAACTCAGGGCCTGGTGATCTATCCATTTCTAGACGATTGGCTCCTGGTGGGCAAAGACAGGAAACTACTGGAGACACAGATACAAGTGATGCTCGAACTTCTCCAGGACTTAGGTCTCAACGTAAATTGGAAAAAGACAAATTTAATTCCCAGGAAGCAGCTGAGCTTCATAGGTGCTGTTCTGGACTTGGAGCAACGTCGAGCATTCCTACCACGCGACAGATACATTCAGATAAAGTCTCTGGTGGAACAATTCCTGGCCAATCCCGTACAAAGAGCAAGAAAGGTACAGAGACTTTTAGGCTTGATGGCCTCGTGCAACACAACTGTTCGTTACACAAGGCTTCGGTTGAGGCCCCTGCAGCGTTGCTACCTGGACCATTTCCGACCCAATATAGACAGCCAGAACATGCTACTGCACCTTTCCAGGAAGGTACTAGTTTCCCTACAATGGTGGTTAGTCGAGGGAAATCTCTTAGGGGGGGTACCTTTCCGTCCTCTGCTTCCAACAGCATGGGTCACGACCGATGCTTCGCTGCTAGGGTGGGGAGCGCACTGCGGCCCCGATTGCATTCAGGGACAGTGGACACCTCAACAAGCCCAGAGGCACATCAACTACCTGGAACTGTTGGCTGTGTTTTTGGCTCTAAAGGCCTTCGAACCTCAACTACGAGGCTCTGTTGTGCAGGTCCACCTGGACAACACTACAGCTATAGCCTACCTGAACAAACAAGGAGGGACGGTTTCACCGACGCTTTGCACCTTGTCGAGAAAATTGTGGGAATGGTGCATCATGCATGCCATTTACCCGATGGCGATACACATTCGAGGCATAGACAACCAACTAGCGGATGCTTTGAGTCGAAGCACTCAAACCAGCCAGAGACACGAGTGGGAAATCAGACAGGAGTGTGTCAGACAAGTTTTCGACCGCTGGGGGACACCATCTGTGGATGTGTTTGCCACGGAGGAGAACAGGAAATGCAGGAGATACTGCTCTCGTGCGGGAGTGGGTGTAGGGTCTCTAGGAGACGCATTTCAGTACGATTGGAGCAAGGGGCTACTTTACCTGTTTCCACCAATGCCACTCCTCAATTGGGTGTTAGCACAGATCTTGAGGGACAGGTCAAACTGCATTCTAATAGCCCCTTGGTGGCCACGTCAGGCTTGGTTTGCTCTGCTGCTCCGCATATGCAGGGGGAACCATTTCCGTCTTCCACCAGTGCCAGATCTTCTCCAGAGATCGGGAGGCATGATACTGCACCCAGAAATCCAGACACTAAGGCTGACAGCATGGAGGATAACCTCTTAAAATCCATCCTGTTAAACAGTAGGCGGAAATCAACGAGACGCAGCTACTTCTGTAAATGGAAAAGATTTGTAATGTTTGCAAGGGCAAAT
Organism: Hemicordylus capensis; assembly: GCF_027244095.1. Taxonomy (NCBI): domain Eukaryota; kingdom Metazoa; phylum Chordata; class Lepidosauria; order Squamata; family Cordylidae; genus Hemicordylus; species Hemicordylus capensis. The sequence continues at coordinate 146,953,696 of NC_069657.1, forward strand.
AAGTTTGTTGCACGCCGTGCATCAGTGCGTCAGGTTTTGCTTTATCTGACAAGTCTGAAGGTAAAAGGCCTTGCAAACGTTTCGTTGAAGGTGCATCTGGCGGCACTGTCCTCAAAACTTCCTGGTTGGGATGGGAAAACGGTGTTTACCCATCCTGAATGTAAACGGTTCATGAAAGGACTAAATAATCTGTATCCTCCGCTACACAAACCCTTAGAGCAGTGGAGTCTATCGTTGGTTCTATCGGCATTGATGGAGGGACCTTTTGAACCACTACATTGTACTAGCCTTAGATTGTTGACGCTTAAAACTGCTTTTCTGATAGCTATAACCACGGCCAAAAGGGTGGGTGAATTGACGGCTTTGAGAGTGGATAAGCCTTATACCCAATTCTACCCACATAAAGTTGTGATGAGACTAGACCCAAGTTTCCGAACAAAGATAGTTACGGACTTCCATTTAAATCAAGAAATAGTCCTGCCAACTTTTTTTAAGGACCCACATACGGCTCTGGAGAAGGCACTGCACGCGTTAGATGTGCGTAGGTCCTTATTGTTCTATATGAAAGTGACTAGACAGTATAGAAAGACAAATAAACTATTTGTGGCCTATAAAGGAAAGTTTAAGGGGCAGGCAGTGTCTCGGCAGCGTTTAGCACACTGGTTGGTAGAACTCATCCTGCTGACATATAAGCTGCAGGGGGTGGCACCGCCCAAAACTATACGGGCGCACTCTACTAGAGCATACTCAACTTCTGCTGCTCATCTTTCAGGCATTAAGATGGACGACATCTGCTTGGCTGCTACGTGGTCATCCCAGCAGCCTTTTATTAAACACTATGCAGTGGACTTGCGCATGGCGCGCCAGGCGGAGTATGGGCGAGCTGTCTTGAAGAGGGTGTTGCCTTAGCGGGCGACCTTCTGCACCCACCACCATGGGGGTCTAGCTTACTACTCACCCATTTACTTATGGGCTCAACAGATCACGATCCAGATAAACAGGTTGCTTACCTGTAACAGGTGATCTGGTAGTGATCCGTTGAGTCCATAAGACCCGCCCAGAACCAACCCCGCTGCAGAAGAATGGAGTAACATCTGATGACAGGTTGCACGGAAGAGGCGGTCTGCACAGAGAACTAACGGAAGACGCCCAACCGCTCTATATAGATAGCAGGCAGCAGCACGTGCAAGTGGGCGGTTGGGCGTCGCGAGGAGCTACCTAGTCGGCCCGAGAGGTGCCTGCGCAGGCGCAGAACCCATTTACTTATGGACTCAACGGATCACTACCAGATCACCTGTTACAGGTAAGCAACCTGTTTTGTCTGAAATTCATCCCTGCAATAATTGAAGCCAGGTATATACAGCTGAACTGTGAATAGCTGAAACTGTGAACGCAGAACTTGCTATTCCATCATTCCAGAACCTCCCTATGCAATTCCTGGCTGCTCCTATGTTATAACAATGGACACTTATGATTAAAGAAAGTACTGTGTCTGATCTCTGTTATGTACAATCTCTATATTGAATAACCAGGGAAAGGCATTCAGTCCTGGCATGGAATTTTTCACACTACACGCTGATCACGGGAGAATCGTTTGCTAAAGACTGAAGAGCCACATGTGTGTTTATCTTTCTTAGGCAGCAAGAGTAACTCTCATTTTACCTCCGAGGATCTTAAATCTCTGGGCTATCATGTCTGCGACACCTTATTGGATTTTTGTGACCCTGACCGTTCCAAGGTAAGAGCCTTCAGTTCTTGCTGAACAGGATGGAGTGATAATGATGGACTAATTAGATAATTTAGTATCTTTAAATATTTCCTTTTTTCCTGAGAGCTGCCTTTGATGTTGGTTTTTATTGACTGATTTGGCCTTTTCACATGTTAAAAATGTACGTAGTTCAGTGGCCTGGTTATAACCACAGGTGCATGGTCTTCTAATGCAGGTATGGTCAGATACCAGTCTGACACATGCATCTGGCAAAGCCCCTGAATTATTTTCCACGGTTCATATTTTATTTATTTATTATATTTGTACACTGCCCCAAACTTCTGTCTCTGGGCGGTTTACAACAACATAAAACAGAAATGAAAACCTTAAAATGATTTAATACCACAAGATTTGTGTGTACATTTTTGTAAGGAGGAAATTCACCCCTTTTAAAAAACAGTACAATTTGAATGCTGACAACACAGCTTTCTATTGTGCTTATGCTGATTTCCCAGTTACTTTCAGGACATTTGCATATTGAAGGTACATCAGTTTTCCACTGAATTGCAAAATGTTTTAGCCAGTGTTAGTACAGCTGATTGTGGAAGAGTATATGGATGTGCACAGACCTGCCAAGAGGATGTATTTCTAGAACTAGGGAATTGTGTGGAGGCCTTGGGAGCACAGTCCACTACACATTTACATGGGGAAATGAAGACTGATATATGCATAGGTGCCTGTAAGGCAGGCAATGAGACTTAAGAAAGGGGTGATATTCTACTATTTGTATATATACTGCTGGGAACTTAGGCAAGTGTGCTACTCTTCACTTTAGTACTAATCATGGGCAAGTACGTGAAAATCTGGTCCTTTTATTTGCCTCAGTAGGCTTTTCATATGATCAAACACCAAAGCCCAAATTTTGACCACAACTTTTTAAAGTTTAAAGGTTTTATTCAAAGGCTTGAGGCATATAGAACAGCAAATGTATAGTGAAAGATACATAAAATGTAAATGCATGGCAACGCTGCATCTAAATATAAGCATAAGAAAACTAAATAATTCTAAGAAGCATAAAATGTATGGCACTTGAAGTTACTATTACAGGTGATATTGTGAATAATAAAATCTACCACTAAAGGATCTAAACTCCTTAACTTATGCCCTAAAAATAAAAGTTATATTTACCCTTCTGGCTGCTTGAGGTGTGTTCAGGTTTCTCCAAAAAGGATTAAAATAAGGAACTAGGTAAACAATTAGCTATTTAGTGGATAGATACGTTTATAGGAATATAATACGTTGTATAGATAAAGTTTGTATACTTGAGACTTAATAAGAATGATTGCTGTGAAGGAGAGAAGGGAAGAGATTGAAAATAGGTCTTGAGAGAGAAAACATCTTGGCTAGAAAAGAGGAAAAATGTATCTGTGTAGGAAGAAGGAGAAGAAAATCTGTGGTCTGGAGAAGGAGAGAGAAAATCTGTTATTTTCCTGCTGACTTAACTTCTTTTATACCCAAAGGTCACACTCCTCCTTTTTCTTCCCTGTCTTTTCAGACTCCTGGTTCCCACCTATTGCACCCAGGATTCTCATAGGTTTCTTGGGTTCCCCCTTCCCATAAATATTAAAATTTACTTTTCTGCTTTGATCACAGTCACCTGGACTCCACCAGTCATCAGATTCTCCCACTTTGGACAGGGCTTGTTTACTCCCCACCACCTCTCCATTTACCATCAGGTCTGGTAATTATTTTTCTTCCCTTGATAAGGTGCCAAGAACCATTTATTAACTTTCACAATGCACTGATGAAATGGGTCTTGCAGTCTCTTCCTCCTTACACATGACCCATTATCTACAATAATGGCCCACAAGTCATTAGCTGCCATATCTTCAAAGACTCTTTGGCTAATTGGTGTCAAACAACTTGTTGCTTGCTTGCTTGCTTAGAGGCCCCTTTCCAGGAGTTTGGCTCTCTGCCAGAGTCTTTCACCGTACATAGATTTTCCATTTAGTTCAGTTTTCTGGTCCTTTTTTCCTTTTTCAGTATGAGCTCCCATAATCCAGCATAGTCCAAAAACAGGCCAGAGTAAAAGTATGTACAGTGAAGCAGATCACACACCATCTATAAGGCTGCATATTCAGCAATAGATTTACAAAGTGTTTCTCTTGTATCCTGTTGTTACTGGTGAGTGGTCTTATGATTTGGGGCCAGTCGTTACCAGGAATCCCATCTTCTTATGGCTGTCACAACATATCTGAGCCCTGAAGTTCCAACTCTTAATTCTGAGTATGAAAAGTAGATGGCGTGATGACACTATTTGCCTGTGCCTTTTAGGATATAGTCATTATTGGGGGATGAAATTAGCTCAGATAAGTTATCTGCTAATCAAGGAGAAATAATAATGTGACAAATGTCATATGCTTTCTGTTCTTCTCTCAGTTTCAGCAATGTCTATCTGAACTTAAGGAGTTACTGAAACAAAAAATCCAGAGGAAGATCTCAGAGTTGAGCCATGAACAAAACATAGAGGGTACATGGAGTGATATCTCCCTATCTGATGTTGAATCCAGGTAACTCGGATCTGAGGGCCTTAGAGAAGTTTCAGAGAACTCCATTTCAGGATAATGCCCCGAGCGAGCTCTCCCCTGTCATTTCAGGCAGCGCTTGCTGCCTGACAGCATCTATTTCTCTTTCTCTCCCTTGCTGGAGGGAAAGAAAGGGAAATACATGCTGTCAGGCAACCAACGCTGCCTGAAAAGGACAGAGGAGAGCTTGCTCAGGGCTCTCTGGAGCCTGGGCATGGGCAGTGGGTGTGCGCTTCCAGAGCCTGAGCCATGCCCCTCTGCAGGCTTTGGCTGCCCAAGTTCTTTGAACCTATTCACACGATGGTGGCTCCGCCCCTGCACTGCCTTACTTAATTACGCACCTCAGCTGCCTTCCTCTCTAAAAGTCATTGTTTTGGATAAGGTGACAAGGAAGCAAGAGGAGACATGGTTCTTAAGACCCTTCCACCCATGCCCTTATGCCCATTTCTGGTTCTGTGCCTTTAAACTAGGAAGGTGACGAGTTGGCAGCAAAAGGCAGAGCTTTCGCTCCAAGAAACAGCCAGTGAGAGATGCAGGCTGGCTAGAGCTTACACATTTATAAGCTATTCTGAGCCTCCTTCTCTATGGTCACGGGAGCTTCAGCACAAACTCCAGGCTACAGCTGGCGCTGAATTTGAATGACACATTGGGGCCAGCAGACCTGCAGTTTCAGCAACCTAACTTGAAACCAAGGGTTCAAATCACGGTTTCAAGGCTGTTACCAAACCGCGGTTGGGAAGAAATCCCTCATTCAGACAGTTAGAAATGTAGACCTTGGGTACATTTAACTGTGGTTTGGTGTTGTGTCTTCACATGTACTAGTGAAGCTGTTTTCTTGGTGTGTGATCCCACCCTCACTTCAGGGGTGCATGTGTGAGTAACACAACCATGTGTATGGGAACACAGCATACGGAAGTGGCCCCCACACGCTGGGGGAGCATACGAAGAGGGCATACTTGAGGGGAAGGCCTACCAAAAAGGATGAGGAAAACATGCAAGCTTTTGAGAGATTTGTGCTTTACTGGATATTTCGTAATTAAGGCAGGTTAAACCTTCTAAAGCTTTGTGGATAACTAGTAGTGCTGGTCATCTGCAAACACATTGAACCCCGCCACCAGAATTAAATGGAGCTTACCAACAGAAACCTCCATGGGCTGGAATGTTTTGCTAGAATCAGTAGGATCACTTAACTTGTACCGCATCACACCAATGGTTTCTCTCTCTCTCTCTCTCCCTCCCATAATTAGCACAAGTGGCTCCGACAGCTCCCAGTCAGATGGCCCCCCTGCACCTTTGCTTGGCATGGTGGAGAAGGTGAGAACCATGCACTCTTGGTGAATAAAGCAGCTTAGAAGACTGGAAAAGTATATAATAAACTAGAGCTTTATATAGCAAACCTTAAGTGGCGCAGCAGGAAAATGCTTGACTAACAAGCAGAAGGTTGTCTGTTCGAATCCCTACTGGTATGTTTCCCAGACACCTATATCGGGCAGCAGCGATATAGGAAGGTGCTGAAAGGCATCATCTCACACTGCGTGGGAGGAGGCAATAGTTAACCCCTCCTGTATTCTACCAAAGACAACCACAGGGCTCTGTTGGTGCCAGAAGTCGAAATTGACTTGATGGCACACTTTACCTTTCAATAGCAAAGCTATGTAAAGCTTTGAGAAGTTTTTTTGTGTTGAAAAACGAGATATAAATACTATAGTAATAGCAATAGCCTGCCCCATATGGGGGACAGTAACCTTACTACAGAGCTGGATGTTAGTAGCTTTTTTAAAAAGGCAACAATAAGCGCTGCACACTCAGTGCTGAAAAGGAGAAAAGAAATGCACATCCTTCAAAGAAGGGGGTGGGGTGGGGGGAGATTAATAACACTGGTTTTATGAGGCGCTGGACAGGTAAGAATACATATTTGTATTCATGGTGGTGTTATCTCTGGTTTGAATAGTTGTTTTTCCTTTTGTCCTTTTTGTATTAATCTAGCAGGAGACATGCTGTTGGTATTAGAAACTATGCAAGCATGATATTATAATACAAAGTTTGTTTTGATAGTAGCAGTTGAATTCATGTATTTTCATATCTGCTGTCTTTGGCGGGGGTGGGGGTTCAATAATATGCTGTTTAAGAAAAGATTGCTACTTGGGAAAGAGAGAGCCTTGCAAGTGTTTGCAACTTTTGTTTTTCTACTTGAGGGGCCTTATGAACACTCCTGTACTTCAGTGACATAGCAGGGACTCCTGCCAGGGAGTGCTCAGCCTCTAACAAAAAACTTTAAATAAAAGATTATGCATAGCATAAGGAATAATGGGAGTGGCTGACATGATGGGAAGCCCTCCGTCAACTGTGGGGATCTGCCAACTTAAAAGGCAGCCCCGATAGTGCAGCAGTGGGGCTGCTATAGAATAAAACCACTTCTGGGCAACAGAACAGCACTCCCTTCCATTGTTTGAATAGAAGGAGTGCTGCATTGCTGCCCAGATGCAATTTAAAGCCATTTTGAAGCAACTCCAAAGCTATGCTGTCAGGACTGCCTTTTAAAGTTGTGGAGTAGCCCTGGTGGGTCCCTACCATTGATAGAGGGCTACCTGTCATGTTGGCCACTGCTAATAAGGTGTATAGTGCTTTTATGTGTGCAAAGCACTTCAGATATATTATCTTGATGTAAACCATGCAGTAACCCTGTAAGGTGAAAAAGTATTCTCCAGCAGGGAAGAGGATTGCATCCACGGTGGGTTGCTCTCTCCCATTCATTCCTAGACAGGGCCAATCAGACTTCAACACTCCCCAGAGAGCCCTCTCCTGCAAGTGGGAGGAGCATCCCCAGAGAAACCAGTTCTGCCCTGACTGACTCCTACAAGGCAAGGTAGTCACAGTGCTCAGCTTTCCTTGAGCTTTTCTGGTATTTTTAAAAGAGATTTTCTGCAGGGGAGGGACTGTGGTGGTTCTCTTCTCCCTCACAGTGGTGACCTAGAACTTTGGGGACCCCCCCCCCAAATGGTCAGAGCATGTCTTCCAGGGAGCAAGCCCCTGATGTCGATGGCTCACAAATGGGCGCTATGTTGCCCTTGCCTCCATGAGAGCCTGGCTCTGCAGGCTCCAGGGCTGAACCCCCAAAAAAGAAAAAAGTGGGCATTGGAAGGTTCAGGCGTGCCCCGCGCCTCCTCCTTGGCTAGTGCGGGTTTGCACACTAGCAGGCGCCAGGAGATGGGCCCGTGTGTGGTGGGCTCCAGCTCCTTGCTGCTTGCCAGTGCGGCACAAGGGAACTCCAGCAAGGTAGGAGATTTGCCGCCGGCAGATATTGGATCGGAAGGGGAAGAAGAGGTGGAGGCTCTGGAGCTGTACATTGGGGGTGAGTCCCTTCCCAACAATGTTCGGCGGTGACTTAGAGGCATGGTCCTGGCTGAGGTAAAGAAGGGCTTTTCTGATTTTCGCCAGACATGCCAAAGTAGGGGGCACAGTGAGTCCAGGAATTCTGGCGGGAAAGGGAAGAAACCTGCTCAGGCCTCCTCAGCTGCAGCCAGGCTGCTGAGTTCACATTCCTCTGAGAGCTCAGAATGGCGGTCACCAGACCCTAGGGATCACATTGGAGCTGGCAGGGGAGTCAGATCCAACTCTGTGGTGGTTATTCCCAATTCCCCACATAGAGACAAGCCCGTCCGTCCATCTTTCCCCCTTCCTCCTGATCTGGATAGGAAAGGGGAGTCGGGCCCTCTTGGTTCCTGGGTGTCTGATAAAGATTGGGATTATTTGTCTAATGAGGAGCAGGAGGGCCTTACCCACCCACCCCCAAACAGGCTGTTCAAACAGGAGGATTTTGCAGTACTCCTTCGGAAGGCACGTGGAGTTTTAAAATTGGATGCCCCTAGTCAGCACCCCACTCAGGGGGAGGTGCTTTTAGAGGGAGAGCCTATAGTTTTTCCTCACACAGGAGATTCGGATGCATGTATTCTGTGTCCAAATTTTTCAAAAAAGCAGTTCTGGAGGAGTGGAAGGTGCCAGGGACTAGTAGGAACCCACCTGCTTGTGCTAAACGGATTTATAGGTTCACTCAAGACGTCCAGGACCTGTTTAAAATTCCTCTCATTGATGCACTCGTGGCCGCCTTGGTCAGTGGAGCTGTATTATCATGTATTACCATTCTCAGGAGATCCCATGAGGCATCGGCGCTATCCATGCGGGCAGCCATAGCAACCTCATTGTTTGCGAGAGCATCCATTATGTGGACAAGGGAACTGTTCGAGGCTCTTCCTCATAAGCAGCCATGTCTAAAGCAGGGGTTAAATAAGCTCCTCAAGGCATTATTCTTCATGGCTGATGCTAGTTTGGATTCCCTACAGTTCTCGGCAAGGGCCCTGGCTGCAGATGTGGCAGTAATACACCATCTCTGATTAAAGAACTGGAAGGTGGACCAGAAGTCTGGGACAAATTAGGCTTCATCTCCTTTTTCAGGGGGAAAGCTGTTTGGCGAAGCCTTGGATCCAGTGCTAGGGGGGGGAAACGAGAAAAAGAAGGCCATGCCTTCTTCTCAGACTAAGGACGAGAGGAAACCTGCCCGGTCCTTCAATCCTTCCTTTCATCCCCCTCACCTCACGTTCCTTTTGGTTTAGACAGCCCAAGCAAGATCGTTTACATTGGGTGAGGGGGAAAGCCCCCACCCCCGGCAAAGGATAGAAACCAGGACAGGACCCAGCAGCACAAGGAGTTCAAACGTCCCCAGACTCAATGACTCTGTCCCACCTCTGGTCGGGGGTCATCTACAGGCATTCGCGCATGTGTGGACACAAACAACATCCGACAAATGGGCACAAGACACCATCACGGAGGGCTACCAACTGGAACTTACACTTCAGCCTTTCGGTCACTACCTTCCTTCTCCCAGGTCTCACAAACAGGCCAGACACAAGCTAGTGCTGGAGGCCATCCAGCATCTGTTGGAAATTCAAGCCATAGAGGAGGTCCCCCTGATTCAAATCTGCTGTGCATTCTCGAGGCAAACTTTAAAAAATAGAGCATTATGCCTCAGAGCTGCACTGTATGATGAGGCGCTGAACCCGCCCACTCCAAGTCCGAAATTCCCATCAACACTGACATCAACAGAAGCCTCGATGTCAAGCCCGAAAACAACTGACCGCGGATCTGCCAAGCTAGGGCAGTATAAAACCGGGTCAGCTAAAGACCACTTTAAAAAGACCAAAGGGTATCCCACCAAGTCGCACAAGCACAAAGACAGAAAACAAAAGCAGGCACTGCAAACTCCCTCAGAGCGAGAGGAGACTGTGCCGGCAAAGCAACATTGCACGCCATCACCAACGGCTGTGCAAGGAAGCCCTTCGACATGGGGAACTGAGAGTTCCAGCAAACTATGGAGCCCTTCTTCTTGTGTCTTGGCAGAAACAGCAGGAAACTCCCTGTCAGCCCCTTTGGCAGTCGGGGCGCAGGTGGAAGCAGTTCCCACTAATGTAAACCCCCTCCTCATAGAACAACAGGGCTCAGGGTGAGGCAGAGTAGGAACACTGGACCAGCATTCAGCTCTGATGCCGACATCCACGACCACAGCGTGGAGGCATCTTATACTGTCTCCTGCACACACACCTGAGCAGGCCCCCTCAACCCCAAGCGCAAAAGGCACAGGAATGGTTCAAATGGATCAGACTTCAGACCGTAATGATGATTTTAACCATGGAGGGGAGGGAGCAATGTCTTTTATGGAGCTCCTAAACTCGTCGCCAAACGCTCATAGTGAATCCACTTTCCAAGGTTTCCAAAGCACGGCACTAGATGCAGAGGATGACGTGGTCATAATGCCACTACCCAAAACACCTTCAGTGTTCCCAATAAGAGATATGTATCAGCGGGCCCATACTCAGCACCACATTCTGGCTCCAGCACAGACACTATCTAGTGTGGCACCTCTAGCTCAGGCAGCTTCAGCACCACCACCAATATCACCCGCTCAGTATGCTGTGCCACAAAATAGGGACCAACTAATTCCACCTGTTGCATAACCAGCTCATCTACCAGGAGATTACATTGAGTATCTGCAGTGGAAGATACAGCAGCTATCAGGCACACGGCCGCTGACCGTCCAAGAGCAAAGTAACCAATGCACTCCTTGGGCTCAAACAGCACAAACATGCAATACACCAAATATAGCCAGGCATGCGACTGTGGAACAACATAGGGAAATGACCGTGAGCCCTCCCCGGGTACCAGATCCCCCATCATCCCCAGAATTAGGGGAATGCTCTACAGACTCAGAGGACTCTGACTCAGATGTGAACAGCTATCGCTCTGACCCTCCTTCTGAAGTGACACCAAGACCCTCTACAACTCCAACTGAGGAATTGAAAGCATATCATGCCCTCGTTAGGGAAATGGCGGAAGTGCTGGGGATGGACCTAAAGATGCCTGAGAATGACCTGCCAGATCCAGTGTACAATATGATGGCAGGGGCTAGGTCATCACTTCCAGCTGTGCTACCAATGATATCAGTTATAACCAAAGCAGCAAAGACTTCCTGGGAAACTTTAACAACATCTACTCCTACACCTAAGAGACTTGAAAACCTGTATAGGATACAGGAAACAGACAATACATACCTGATACAGCAAAGGGAGGATACCAGCACACTACACCTGTGGATAAAGAAGGACAAAAGATTGATGTGCTCGGACGCAGGGTTTATACTACATACAGCCTTTCCATCAGGATTGCTAACTATGTGGCCTGTATGGCCCGGTACAGCCATTTGCTTTGGGACATCGTTTTCCAAGACTCAACCTCCATGACTCCACAGGAGTTGCATACCAAATTTACTGAAATATATAAGTGTCACGCCCTTGATCTCAAATAGCGAGGAGGAAGGGGAGGCTGACAGCCTTTCAGCCGATGCGGGGGTGCCTGAGGGGCAGAGCCCAGCTGTCAGTTCCCAAGAGACGGCTGAGGAAGGTCCGGCTGATGTTTCGGAGCAGGCACAGCAGACTGGGGCAGCGGAGACAGTGACAGACAGACAGGAGGATGAGCTGTGCGGGCAATCCCCACTGACTCCACAGCAACGGCGTGTCACAAGGTGGAGAGCACAGCTGGAAACTATCAGGAGGAGTAAACGCCTCTTGCAGAGGGCTGATAAGCCTTGAATCCCTGCCAGCTGAGAGTTATCAGCTTGGACTATAAAACACGTCAGCAGCTTTCTGTTAGCTGCTGGAAGACAACATTTGTCAACCCTCGTGTCTACAGCTTTCAACTCGAGCCTGATATAAAGAACTATTCCGAGCCGTGTTACGTTTCTGCAGCCCAGTTTGTATTGTGGACTATCTTCCTGGACTTCCCTTCTGGGTGGCCAGATTGCTGACAATAAGAGAACCACCACCATTACTAGACAACAACTTACTGCATTTAAGCACCTAGCAGAGATGGAATCATGGGCCATGGTAACGGCCGTAGTGATGCAAAGATATGCCTGGCTCAGATCTACTACACTCCAACAAGATATGCACGACCAAGTAGAGAACTTACCTTTTGATGGAAAGGGCCTTTTTAATGACACCACGGACTCCACGATGGAGTCCCTCAAGAAGTCAAAGTATATGGCACAGACTTTCATGGCAACATCTTCTGCATATGCAGGAAACACACAAAACCGCTTTTTCACACTCCAGTGAACCTACAAATACCAAGACAAGAAAGAATTCAAATGCCCATACAGATCTTATCAAAAGAATAAGGGATACAACCAAAGGAACAAGGCTCAAAACACCCGAGCGAACAAGGACTCTGCCAAGCAGAGTTTTTGATTGCTCAGTCTGTCCACTGCACATAAATACAATTCCCAAGACCCCAAATATTGGTCTTGTAGTTGCCAGCAACTCCATCAAACTGGCAAGCCATGCTCAAGCATGGCACAACATAACATCAGATCGCTGGGTGCTCAGGATTGTGGAAACAGGGTATGTGATAGAATTCAATGCAACACCTCCGTTCTCAGGCCTGAAATTTCCCAAGGCAACGCCAGTACTCTTAAAAGAGGTGGAAGTGCTCTTAGAAAAACAGGCAATTGTACCGGTACAGTAGACAAACAGGCTGACAGGGTTCTATTCCCGCTATTTCCAAATACCAAAGCGGGACGGAGGAATCCGGGCTATCATGGACCTTCAAGGCCTCAACCGGTTTATCTGAAAATGGAAATTCAGAATGACAACACTGCAGGCAATCCTACCCTTCCTAGCACAGGATGAGTGGGCAGCAACGTTAGATTTGAAGGATGCCTATTTTCATGTAGGCATCCAGGAGAATCACCGAAAATATCTCAGATTTACCATGGGAAGTGCAGTGTACCAATATGCAGTCTTGCCCTTCAGATTTTCATCCACCTCATGGGTTTTCACCAAAGTTATGGCTGTAGTGGTATCTTATTTGAGGACGCAAGGCCTCATGGTCTGCCCTTTTTTAGATGATTGGCTAATAACCAACAGCGACAGAGAACAACTCATCAGCCAAATCTTCACAATGATTCAACTTCTGCAGGATTTGGTTATCAACATCAGTTGGAAGAAGTCTCATCTAGAACCAAGGAAACGCCTGAACTTCATAGGGGCTGTTTTGGCTATGGAGACGAAAAGGGCATATTTACCGACAGAATGTTTTCAAAACATCAAGACTCTTGTCCAATGTTTTCTGTCCAACCCAACGCAAAAAGCAGAGAAGATACAACAGTTAATGGGCTTGATGGCATCCTGCAACTCAACGGTACACTACACACGATTACACATGTGCCCGCTGCAGAGTTGGTACCTCAGACACTTCCGGCCCAATGTAGACAGTCAGAGATTATGTCTAAACATACCAAAACAGGTGCTGAGTTCGCTACACTTGTAGCTCATAGAGGACAATCTCTTACAGGGTGTTCCATTCACACCACTGACAGCAGCTTGTTGGGTGACCACCGATGTTTCTCTAGCAGGTTGGGGTGTGCATTGTGGAACTCATCTGATCCAGGGCAGGTGGACGGACGGGAAGTCTGACAACACATAAATTACTTGGAACACATAAATTACTTGGAACACATAAATTACTTGGAACACATAAATTACTTGGAACAAGTGGTATTCCTAGCGCTGAAAGCGTTCAAGCCCATGCTCACCAGGTCTGTGACACAAGTCCAAACAGACAACACAACAGCTATAACCTACTACAACAAACAAGGGGGCACGGTTTCCCTGTCGCTGTGCAACCTGGCTTTGAGGTTATGGCACTGGTGCAGTGCCAACACAATATATCCAGTGGCCATACATGTCAAAGGAATGGACAATGTGTTGGTCAACAGTCTCAGTCGGACCAGCTTCTGCGACCAGCGACACAAATGGGAAACTAAGAATACCTACCTCCAGAGGGTTTTTCACCTATGGGACAATCTGGAAGTGGACTTGGTTGCCAACAAAAAATGCTCCAAATTCTGCTCTCGTGCTGGCATGGGCGAGGGATCACTTGGTGATGCGTTCCAGCACAAGTGGAACATGGGTCTCCTCTACTTTCACCCACCCCAGTCTTTAATTGGGCGTGTATTAGTGCAGATATTGAGAGACAGAGCAACCTGCATCCTGTTAACACCTTGGTGGCCACGACAACCCTTGTTTGCACCACTGCTTTGACTTGCACAGGGAAATTACCACAGATTCCCCCTAGTGCCCGACCTACTCAACAGAGAGGAAGGACGGGTCCTCCATCTGAATGTAGAGTCACAGCAGATGGTGGCCTGGAAAATAGGGTTCTGAAGCACATATTGCTCAATACTCGACGCCGCACAACGAGGCATAATTATCTCAACAAATGGAAACGCTTCAAGGTCTATGCGAAGGAACACAATTTCCGTCCTTTCCGTGCCTCTGTCAGGCAGGTACTACTGTACTTAACATCATTAAAGCTAAAGGGTTTGGCGAACATTTCTCTAAGAGTATATTTAGCAGCCATCTTGCCAAATATTCTGGCTGGGACGCTCAACTGTTTTCTCGCATCCAGATACCAAAAGGTTCCTGAAAGGCTTGAATAATCTCTATCCGCCGATAAAACGACCAATAGAACAGTGGAGTTTGTCTTTGGTACTATCAGCCCTTACTGAAAAGCCATTCGAACCATTACACATGGTGACGTTGCATATTCTAACACTCAAGGTGGTTTTCATAGTAGCAATCACCACGGCAAAACAGCCTTACGCGTGGATAGGCCGTACACACAGTTCTACCCTCCATAAGGTAGTTATGAGGCTAGACCCTAGTTTCTGACCAAAAGTTATCACGGATTTTCACATCAATCAGGAAATAATCTTACCTACTTTTTCCCAGAATCTGCAAACGCCTTTGGAGAGAGCACTACACTCCCTGGATGTGCACAGGGCGCTCTTGAATTATCTGCAAGGGACAAAAACAATAAGAAAGACTAAAAGACTATTCATTGCATACAAGGGGAAGAATAAAGGCCTCCCCATATTGAGACAACGCATAGCACATTGGCTGGTGGAGCTCATCCTGCTGGCCTACAAACTGCAAGGAGTGCTTCCGCCAAGGACTATTCATGCACATTCAACGAGAGCTTACTCAACCTCGGCAGCCCATTTGTCAGGAATTAAAATGGAGGACATCTGCACAGCAGCCATGTGGTCCTCTCAGCAGCCATTAATCAAACACAATGCTATAGACTTGCATATGGCTAAGCAGGCTGAGTTTTGGAGAACAGTTTTAAAGAGGGTGTTGTCATAGCCGGGCAGCTGCTGCTCCCACCGCCATAAAGGAAGCTGGCTAATCACCCATTTTTCTAATGTTCCAATGGATCACGATCCAGATAAACAGGTTGCTTACCTGTAACTATTGATCTGGTAGAGATCCATTGTATTCATTAGACCCTCTGAAACTGGCCCCACAGCATTAGCTGCTTGCAACGTAAGAAAAATCTGGAAAACAAAGACAGTCCTCAGATCATCACTGGCTGGTGGTCTGTATGAAACTGACTAACAGACACCCGCTGCATATAAAGACACAGCATGAGTAGTCGGTTGGGTGCACACAAGGAGCTACGTAATTGGTCTGAGAGGTTCCTGCCCAAGCACGGAACCCATTTTTCTAATCAATACAACAGATCAATAGTTACAGGTAAGCAACCTGTTTTTCCAACAAGGTGTTGGAAACTATGTTAGCTTTTTGGTAGGGGTGTGCACGGTCCGGAGTCCCCCCCGGGTCCGGCATGGGGGGACTGTTACTTTAAGCGGGGGGGGTAGTACTCCCCCCCCCCGCCGCTCTTCCCCCTCCGGCGCTGGTCCTTTTAAAGATCTTCTTGGGGCGGCAGAGTTCCTCCCTGCTGCCCCTGCCCCCGTCGTCGTTCCTTAAGGTTTAAAAGAAACTAGAGCTAGCAGCGCGCCACGCAGGGCGCATGCACGCCGCTAGCTCTAGTCTCTTTTAAGCCTTAAGGAACAATGACGGGGGCAGGGGCGGCAGGGAGGAACTCTGCCGCCCCAAGAAGATGTTTAAAAGGACCAGCGCCGGAGGGGGAAGAGCGGCGGGGGGGGTAAGTACTATCACCACCCCCGCTTAAAGCTGCATGCCCCTGCCCATCCGGACCGCCGGACTGCTGAACCGGTCCGGAGGTCTGTAACAGTGTGCCCGAACCGAACCATGCACACTACTACTTTTTGGCGCTCGTCCACTAAGAGGCTCTATCAGGCTTCCTGGAGGGCCTTCGATGTGTGGTACCAGTGGGAGGGTATAATTTCCTCATCTGCCTCAGTGAACTCTGTCCTTTCCTTTTTGCAGGATTGGCTAGATGGGGTCCCAAGCCAAATACTCTTAGGAGACAGGTGGCGGCACTCTCTTTGGTGCTGAGGGTCAATGATTCCATGTCACTGTTGACCCATCCCCATGTAAAGAGTTTTTTGAAGGGGGTGGCTGTAAGCCCTTGAGTAGTGCACAGATTCCCCACATTGGATTTAAATTTGGTGTTTCAGGATCTAACCAAGATAACTATTACCTCAGTTCGTAGGGTCTTGGAGCTGAGAGCATTGCCCATCAGGAAAGAGCTTGGTCAAACCTTCCCAGATTATGTGGTTTTCTGTACAGATCCTTCTTTTGTTCCCAATATCCATTCAGTTTTTCATAGGTCACAAGAAATTTTCTTACCTTCCTTTTGTCCAAGTCCTTCCAATGCAAAGGAAAGGTCTTGGCACACTAGACCTTAGGCGGGCTGTGAGGGTTTACATCAGATGGACTAGATGTTTTCACCAGTCAGAGACCTTTGTTTCTTTCAATGTCTGCACCCTGGGAAAAAGGGTTTCCTCTTCCACTCTGGGCTGTTGGATTTGGGCGTGTATATATCAGGCCTACTTCTGTTGGAGCTCCTCCACCTCTTTGCATAGTGGCTCATTCCACACGTAGTGCAGCGACATTGGCTGCGTTTTCTACTCAGGCTCCTCTGATTGACATTTGTCGGGCAGCAACTTGGTCCTGTCCGTCTACTTTTGTTAGACACTACAAGCTGAGTTCCCTAGCATCTGCTGACGCTTTGTCCGGCAGAAGGGTGCTTCAGCAGGTAGTCAAGACTTAGGAAGTAGAGATTTTCACTCCCAGTGGGACTGAGGGAAGGTCCCTTATGTAGGTCCCGCTGTCAGATACACTTCTCTTCCCTGCTGGAGAACAGAACATTGAACTTACCTGAAGAGTCCATTCTCAGCAGGAAAGTGGAGTGCATCAGCCCCACCCGTATCTCTGCTTCTTTGCTTATTGAGCCAGTAATTTCGATTTGGTTTCACAATATATCTTTCTGAGTCTTCCAACTGGGGGAAATATTGAGTTAGAGGTTTGGGATGGTTATTTCCTTTCCTCTCTTGAGTTGTTTGGTTTCTGTTATCCGTTAATGTATTTATCACTGTATTTTCATGGGTACTGTTGGCTTTGTCAGTCAGAACTGTTTTCTCAGGGGATGCTCCTCCCACTCGCAGGAGGGGGCCCACTGGGGAGTGTTGAAGTCTGATTGGCCCTGTCTAGGAGCGAATGGGAGAGAGCAACCCGCTGTCGGATGCACTCCACTTCCCTGCTGAGAATGGACTCTTCAGGTAAGTACAGTGTTCCATTATCCCACATTGGGGCTGGGGAGCTGAGGCTGAAAGGGAGTGGCTTGCCTAAGGCCACCTAGTGAGTTTGTGACAGAGATGAGATTCACAGTGGGCAAGTCCTGATTTGCAGTTCAGTCTCTTAACTATCACACTGCACCAGTCCCTCTAATTCCCTCTAGTGTTCCCATCTGTGTGTAGAATGAGTTTTGTTCTGGGTGGCAGTATCAAGGCTGTGTGCGCACACATGCATTCAGAGTGGAGCCTTCCAGATTCAACCTGAGTGGGATCTAAAATGAACTGAGTGGACATAAAAAAAAACTTGTGAGCACATGTACATACACACACACACCTTAGAGGGAACACTGCACTGCACCAGCTCTCAAAGAAGAGGTGATAGATTTTTATTACTGATATTCATTAGTGAAAGCACAGTTATTATCTAGGAGGTTACTCTGACACACATGCAACTTATTTTTATGTGACAGTTGTTACAGGAATGAATGCTTTAACTGAGGGGAGTCTTGAACTTCCCTGCAAAGAAAATATGGTGGTTTTAGTGCTGAGGAAATGCATCTGTAGAACTTCTATCTTGGGTAAAGATATCTAGATTACCAGCAAGGAATAAGTGAAATAATTATGCTTCTGTGGTCCAAAAATAAAAGACTATGTGTACATCCTAAGAAAACTATGCTGCTGGTTGCTCTTGGGATCAGGATTACATATCCACTAGGACAACACTAGGCAAATGTCCAAGAATTTGGTTTATGGGTTTATAGGCTAAGCGTGAAAAAAAAACACTGGGACATTAAGTGCTACAGAGAAATTTCAGTAGGACCTTAATGATTGCATGTATGTGAAATCTAGGAAGACTTGTGTAGCTGCAGCAGTAGAGTGACTATTTGTGTTATAACTGGGAACACTTCACAAGTGGTCATATTTTTAAATTTTCTGGAGGATTATAATGAGAAGAAGAAAAAGAAGAAGAAGAAGAATCTGCAAACAAGGAAGGAAAGAAATAATTTGCATCAGAAATGTTCTCCAAGCCATGCACTGAAGCATCAGGAAGATGTTCTGGTAAGAAGCAAGTAAAATCAGGGCAGAGTGCTCTTATTGAGGGTACCGCCAGCTAGAAATGTTTCCCAATGAAATGCAAATCTGATACTGGGATTTTCTGTTGTCTGAATTTCTGTTTATGGCTGTCTTGGGGAGATGTTCTAGGGCAGGGATTCTCAACATTGGGTCCCCAAATGTTCAACTCCCATAATCCCCAGCCACAGTGGTCTCTAGTTGGGGATTATGGGGGTTCAAGTCCAATAACATCTGGAGACCCAACGTTGAGAATCCCTGTTCTAGGGTACATTTCCCCAATAACAATTCTTGCTTTGTTACACTTTGTCCTTCATTATCATGGTATATATGTACTCTTTCCTCGGGTTTGTAATTTTAAAAAGAAAACAAAAACTAACTGTGCACAATTACAACTGTGCATCCTTGTATCAATAACTTTGAGGGAGAATAACCTTATATATATTTGTAAGATTGTGAAGTAGTCAAAGTTGTGCAAGTCAGAAACAACTCCTATTTTTTCTGTCCTTTCCTGCATTAAAAAGTGAATGGAAGAATAGCAAGGTGTCTATGGTAAATGGTTGTTTCTAGAAAATCAGTGTGTGTGCATAGGTATAATTGAGGCATACAATTGAGGCTATGTCCCTGGGCTGCTGGTCTCTGAGGGCCACTGACAGCTCATCGCTTCCCCTTATGGTTTGTCTCCTGGGGAGCCTGGATTCTGGGTGCTGAATGTTGCAGAATCATGCTGCCGCCAGATATAAGGCCTGCTTGCCTTTGCAGGCCCTGCCAGTCATTTAGTCACTCATTTGCCTACCGCTGCTGCTCTCCTGGGGATGCCCTAATTGTTGCTACGCCATTGGGTTTACAGATTATTTGTAAATCTGGGTTTACAGATTCTCTTTACGGATTTGGATTGTTTTTAATCACAATGCAGTCATATCTGCAAGCTTTTTCTCAGCAACCAGAGAGAATCTAAAGGAAAGAGTTGTGGTATGCAAGGACAAGATAGTGGAGTTGAATTGGGAATGTTAATGGTTTGTTCACAGAGAGGCAAGTGCAATCTCTCTTCAGTGCTCCTGCTGCTGGCTGTTTGTTAGCCCCGCCTCTGCTCCAGGACTGGAATAAAAATAACTAAAGCAGCATTCAAAAGCTGACCTGGATCAATGAATGGATTAACCCAAAACACCACATTTGCCAACATTTCCAGCCTGGGAGCAGGAAGTGCTGGCAAACAGAGGCAGGGGGTGGGCGGGGGCAAACACGAAGGGAGGGAGTGGGCAGGCAGCAGCAGCAGGAGTGGCAGGATGGCTGGAGGGAGAAGGGAGGGGAAGGAGATGCCTTGCAAAGCAGCTCATGTTCCAATGACGCCTTGGAATACTGGTAGCTCTGCCCCTGCTATAATTGTTTGAATTTTAACGCAGTTGGATTTTATACACACAACCTCACTGGGGAGGCCTGGTGGGTGGGCTGCTTGGAAGGCAGGAGATCACTTGCCTTCCCTGACAGACAAGTCGCCGTCGTCCTTCCCTCTGTCACACCTCACACCCACACAAGTGGCAGTGCAGCAGAAGGAGATGCTGGGAGCGGGAGGACCCCCCCCCCACACACACACATCCCAGGGTGCCTGGGGCATGAGTGCAGCAGCTGCTCTTGGCACAGCCGCTCCTTCCCCTGGCTCACTACCGGAAATGGTGGCTGGCTGCGGGGGACACAATTTAACCTGGCAGCAATCGGTTTGCTTAACCTCAGCTAAAAGCTGGGTTAAAAACTCCGGCTTGGCACACAGACAGCGCTGGGATCTGGCTTGATCCCAGTGATTCATATGTGCAGCCTAACCCATGCTGGGCTGCCCTAGCCTGGTTAGGCTGCGCATGTGAATACTTTTATTGAATTTCAGTGGAATACTCTGTGGAAAAAATACTCTTGATTTGTGCAAATGTTTATTGAGAAAATGAACCTGCCTTATATGGAGTCAGACCATCAGTTCATTTAGCCTGCCTGGGAGCTATTCAGACATGGTGTCATGCTTCGGGGTATCCAAAGAGTGATTCTGCTTCTGAGTAGATTTGCAGCTGTTTAATTCGGGTGATTCGATGGGCCTTTCACAAAGGGTCGGTTCTTGTCGGCATTCCCTGTGAATCTTTTTCCTCTGTGTGTTCCCACATCTTGCTCCAGGTTTTTTCTCCAACCAATCACATCCCAGAGGAGGTGAGAAACCTGTTGTTGTTGTTGTTGTTAGTTTGACAGCTAGTTGCGAAAGACCAGCAAGACAAGTTGCCAAGCAGCCAGATCAAACAACAGAACACTTAACACTCAACAGAACACAAACAACAGACCTTAACCTGAACCTGCCAAATCTGACCTAAATCTTTGCTGATTTTTATAGTGAACTTGCTTTTGTGACTGCCTTCATCTCCTCATGTTCACCCCACCCCACCCCACCCCAGACCATTTAAGAGGCCATGGAAGCTTAAAGTAGAAATCATTGGTTTCTCTCTGTGATTAAGAAAAATGCAGCCTCATGGAATCAGCTCAGACATAAAGTGCTCAGGTTACATCAAACCTGTAGTCTCCATTGTTAAATTCCAGGCATCCTCCAACAACATCTGCATATGTAAAGCCTATTTTCCTGTGGTGACCAGGCTTCAATAAGCAGAAGCCAGAGACTCCTATATTATTTTAAAGTAGCCAAAAGACTGGAGTAGCAGCACTAGCATTCCAGAGGGGATGCAAGCTAAAAGCCCTGTGTGTAAAAGTCCCTGGTCTACTTTGACAGACAGCAGCTCTCTGGGGTTTCAGAGATGCCAGGGATTGAACCTAGGATCTTAGATACATTATGCCCCAAGTGTTATAATGAGATGATAGACATAGATATTTGTCTATAAGTGATATATGTGTTGTATTAGAATTATCACTATGCACTTTTGTATCTGCACAAACTACCCAGTCTCCTTCTATATGACAAATACCTTATACACTTTAGCTGTATTGTGATATTATTCATATACATGCTTTTGGGTGAATGACTGTATGTGCATTTACTTTAAAGTGAACCTGGGTACAAGTCCCCTCAAATTCATGGTACAGATAAACAGAGGTACAACAATTCACTTCTTAACATATGTGAATAACTGTACCTGTATACAGATCTGTACCTGTGTACACTGTACACAACTTGTATGTGTGTTGAACATAACATATGAATAGGGTTAAATCATGATTGTTTTTGTGTGGCTGTCTCCCCTTTTGCATTTCTGCTTTGTTTTTTCTACTCTAGGAATTGGAATTCTCTGTGAACAAGAAATGTTGCTCAGTTTCCTGCTCAACCTTTTCTCTCACTATGATTTAAGAGTGAATCAAAATACCTTCTTTTTACTGTTAAATTCATCTAGGCAAACACAATTTCTCCAAGCCCTAGAAAGCACCATAGTCTTTCTAAGAAATCACAAGGAGACAACAGTTCAGAACAGAAGAACAGACAGATCGATCAAGTAATATGTGTATGTCAGGTAGGTTTGTGGAATACTGTATTGTGTTTTGCTACTGTTCACTGTATGGTTAGTGCTTTTCAGACAAAAATCTAAAAGAATCTAAGTTATCAGAGTATTAAATCTGTAGTCTATTCTCTAACAGCTTATGAGGAAGTATTATTGGCATCTGCTTAGAAGTTAGAACTAAATATAAGAGTTTGGGCCTAGTTCATTGAAGCTTTTCCTAAGGGTTGGGAGACCTTAGTGACCTATTTTCAGGTGGCTTTGGGAGCAGCTGAGGAAGAAATTGCTTTCCCCCCCCGCCCCATGCCTATGTGAAACACTGTTATGCATGTGTAATGTTAGTATGTGAACCAGTATTTCCATAAACTATTTTTCCCCTGAACTATATTCTATATCCTGCCATGACCACCCCTCCAAAGTATCTCTTTTTTTCTTATGGCTTTCTCTAGTTGTGAAACATTTTTCTTTCCTTTTTTTAGTACATTTTAAACTTCTAGATTTCTAGACCATAAATGTCTAGATTCATGAAGGGATTAAAATAGTTTGTGGTGCTTTTCATAGAAAGGATCTACATTGACTGTTTCAGGGTATGGTCTGAAGGAACATGATAATGCAGTGATGCAGAAACTGAGAAGTAGGCCTGTGAAACTATTTGGCTTTTAATATACAAGGCCAAATAATCCACATAGCCCCCTCCCCCCAACCCCTGACATCATGCAGAGGTGACCATCCCCACCACTTACTTCCATGCAATGCCGTGCTGCTCCTGGCACCAGTAAGTCCCCTTAATGGAACCCTGCTAGGCCTAGTGAAATTTGGGAAGGGTTGCCTCCACACAGTGCTAAGGGGGCTGTGTGAACACTGGATATTCAGAGCTGAATATTTGCACAGGCCTACTAATCTGGGTGTGGTTAGTGCTGGATAAGGGACTGACTGGGAACCCTATTTACTCTGCCTTGTGCTCGGTGGAAGAAAGGCAGGATGTAAATGCAATAAATAAATGTGTTCTGGGTAACTTACTTTTGTAGTGTAGCATCCTTGACACCTGCAGACTTCTTGTTTTTGTTGGAGCTGTCCAAGAAACACGGGACAAGGGTTCCCCCAAATTTGCTGTAGTGAATGTGTGTATACATCATCAGAAAAGCAAGTTTGTCTATGACAAGTTGCAGAGTACATGAAGAGTACAAGTGGTGTACATTAGTTTATTATACTGAATAAGCAAGTAAGAAAGGCAGAGATTGATTTATCCTCTACCTCTTTATATACAGGTTCAGGAACTGGAGAATTCAGTCTCTTCATTTATGCAAGAAAAAACCCCAGATGCTGTTCAGGACAAATATTCAGGTCTGAAATTAACCATGGCACATGTTATAGAAAATGGTTTTGTTTTGACATGTGCATACATACAAATACAATGAATATGTATATAGTTCATTTCAACAAAAGTTCCCAAAGCAGTTTACATAGATTTAAATAAATAAAATGACTCCCTGTCTCCTAAGGGCTCACAATCTTAAAAAGAAATATAAGAGAGATACTAGCAACAGCCACTGGAGGGGTACTGTGCTGGGGATGGATCAGGCCAGTTGCTCTCTCCCTGCTAAATAAAGAGAATAACCACTTTGCTCAGTTAGCAGGGGATATGCTACCTAGGTATGTTATGACAAAAGCTAACAGAAGCTCTTTACAATTGCCTCAAAATGTCTACAGGCAGTCAGTTAAATGGAAGCCATTACCATCTCTTGCTGGATAACTGTATTCTGCATCACTTGCTGGATCTGCAACTCTTGCTGGATAACTGTATAGACGTGATGGAGGAAAAGGGAGCCTGTTAGCTATTTCTGGAACCAGCCCCACATCCCATATGGATCAATGAAACGATGTGATCATCACATCTAGTCGATGTGAACGACTAAATCATGTCACAATTGGCTTCCAATCTAGTCAATTTCACTTCAAGGAAAAGCTTGTGTGTTTCCCTCATCCTTTTTTAAAGGGACACATGAACACATAAATGGATATGCACAAACCCATTCACATATTGAGATCAATGTTATTTTAAAACTCCTTTTAAAAAATCCGACATGTTCAAAATATAGCAGAGAGAGGAGATGGGTTATGATGGACACTTTTCAGTAATACTCATGACAGTCACACCAAAATAAAACACATCTGTTGTAGCAGTGCTGGTCATGCTTTGGAGGCTTGTTTCAGCTTTTCCAGGATATAGCTTGAATCTGTATGTGAAATTGGAAGTAATGTACATAGCATCACTGAAATTCGAAAGTGTCAGTTTTACTCTTGTGCATGAACACTGTGGATTTTTAAGGCACTTGAAGCTGCCTGCATTTCACTGTGCAACATGTTGTTGTTAAGCATGTTTACATACCATTCTTCAACAAACGTTCTTAAAAGTCGTTTATATAGCAAATGGATGAAAAGCTGGTTCTCTGTCCCAAAGGGCTCACAATCTAAAAGAACCGTACAAAGACATGAGCAACAGCCATGAGGAAGGATGCTGTTTTGAGTTGAATAGTGAACTTGCTATTCTCCTCCTCCTTGTAAGGGAGCTGATGTTTCAAAAAGTGCCTCTTTTCCCAGTTAGCAGGGAAAGATCTCATCTTACTCGTGTCTCCCACAAAATGTATGTGTTGTAGGTCTTCCCTTAGGTAAGCAGAGCATCCCTGTTGTTGCCTGTGAGCACAAGATGAAGGAGCCCCAGCCCCTCCTCATAACTATGATTTCACCACCAACACAGCGACGGAGCCTCACAACCTCCCCCATCAAGCAGCATCCACCTCCCTTCTATGGTCAGCCAAATGAAGAACTACATGGGAAACAGAATGCAGGTATGGGACAGCTAGGTAGACTAAACTGTGGGCTTAAAGGGTGGGAGTGATGATCACTAGAAGTTAATTATTCTGATAATTCTGCCAGATAAAGAAGATAAACTGAGGTGTAGGATAGAATTAAAATACCTGTTGGACACCAGATCTGTCCCGTAGGTTGTATAAGTTCAAAATGTAACTAATCACAAGTAGAATATTTGATCATCATCCTTGTTCTCCACAGAAGATATACAGAGGAAATCTCTTAGCACTTGGTGACATAAATAGATTAAGCCAATCTTACATGATTCGGCATTTATGGCTGGCACTGATCTTTGTTTTCCTTTCTCTACAGGGCTATCATCTTCTAAACCTGGTCTTGGAGTCAGACGGTACAGGTACTGTGTCACAATTCTTCTTGGATATCATGACAACTAGTGAAATGGCACTGGTTTAATCCTCAAATTTAAGGTCCTTTCTTTGTCACAATTTTCTTACATGGAGATGATCTCTGTGCAAGAAAACATCACATCTGCCATTTTGTGTCAAGTGTGGTTTGAATGCTTTTTGCATGCTGAGGACATTGATAGAGCCTCTGCTGAATATATTATTTATTCAACATATTTCTATACTGCCCAAAATGTCTGTCTCTGGGCAGTTTACAATTAAAACCATTTAAACATTAAAACCATTCACATTAAAATCATTTAAAACCCCACATTAAAATCAAAACTATAAATCTAATTAAAAGCCTGGGTAAAAGTTGCCAGAGATGGGGAGACTCTTATTTCAACAGGGAGCATATTCCAAAGTCCAAGGGCAGCAACAGAGAAGGCACATTCCCGAGTACCCACCAGATGAGTTGGTGGCAACCTCAGATGAACCTCTCCAGATGATCTTAACAGGCAATGGGGCTCATGGTGAAGCCCCATCATTCATATATATAGCTGATATACATGGGCTGCACATCACATATTAAGGTAAACTTATTTTCCTAAACTGAAATTATTTCAGCACAGGAAAATTATTTTGTGTTAAGCAGCCCTAGCTAGCTCTGACCAAACTTGTGACATTTGAAATAAATCAAAGTACTTGGCCATTAACAGGCATCTTTACATTTGGCAATGGAAGCTGTATAAGAAGAAAGTACCAGAAGAGTGAGTCTTTGGGCCAGGCCTGCTCAGCTTCAGCCCTCCTGCAGATGTTGGCCTACAACTCCCATAATCCCTGGCTATTGGCTACTGTGGCTGGGGATTATGGGAGTTGTAGTCCAAAAACAACTGAGGGCCTAAGTTGAGCAGGCATGCTTTGGGCCAAACTGCATGTTACATGGGAGATTTGTGATTGGATTCCCCAAAGAGTTAAAAATCCCTGCCTCAGCACCACCACTGAGTAAATTGACTGCTCTCTATGGCTGCATTTTTAAACAAACTAACTGGAAGTTCCAGTGTTTTATCTGTGGTTTTACTATCAGTACAGTCTGGGCATAGTACCTTTTCTACTTTATGGTAAATCACCTCAGTATTTTGATAACCTAACTACAGATTCCTCATTTTCCTGCTTAGTTGCTAGGTCTCAAATAACCAGGCAATACACAATATTGCAGACTGGCGATCTGTCTAGAAGCAATTTTTGATTTTCACAAGACCCCTGACACACCTGAAATAATGTTATCTGCTTCTTGCACATTATAATCAAGTTGAACTGGGTTAATTTGTGGGTAGGGTAATGTGTGGTGTGGTTTCTGTTTAATGGAAGAGGAATCCTGAACAGGTAGCTGATCTCTAGATACTTTCCAGCTGCATGATCTGTGACATATAAGAACGACTTAAATGACAGGAACACATAGAAGCACATTTTCTGCAAATAATTCAGTTGCTGCTAATCCATAGGGTAAGCTTGGTAAAACCATCTCCATTGTATGGTGTCCTCATCTTTTTGTGTAAGAGGTGCTGCTTCTGCATTAGCTCTTTTCTCCAGAATTGCTATCCTCCACTTGCTCATGTTTTATGGAACACCCAAACAACATTGTTGCTAGCCCATTGCATTCCAGTGTTTTCTGAATGCTCAACTTGTTTGTTCTTAAGTTCTTGTTTGTGGCAATTTTTCTGACTAGTAACAGAATTGAAGTGTTAGCCTTTCATGTGTGGATCACATGGTGAGCAGTATGGTCATTAAGTTAGGGCCACCATGGGCTTGGTTGCATTGCTAATTGTTTCTCTTTCTCCAATATTTTTAAAGAGCATTCACACCTGTAGCTTTGGATATGTGTGTATACACACACACACACACACGAAGCAGAAGTCCGCCCTCGCTCTGCAGCACATAATCTCCAGCCCATCAGGCTCCAAGATCCTGCTGCTTGAAGTTAGTGGGGGCAGCAAGATGTCTGAGCGCTGCAGGAACTCCCTGCAGCCCTGGGACAGCTGATATTACTCCTTTATCCAGTGAATACTGCTGCATGTCTTTGTGCTTCCCAACTGAGGTGCCCCCAGGCAGAACATCTGCCTGCCTGCCCTCCCACCAGCTCTTCCCCATCTGAGGAGGGAAAGTGGAAGAGAAACCAGTGGAGTGCCAGTGGCCTTTTGTCTTCAAGCCACACGTACTCTTTCCCATGCCACACTTGGAGTTATTGTTGTCCCTCTCAAGAAGCCTATGATTTAAGCCCTTATTCTGGGAAGTAAGTTCCATTTGACTGAATGTGCCTTTTAAGTCTTTTAAATTGAGAGCCAGCGTGGTGTAGTGGTTAGAGTGCTGGACTAGGACTGGGGAGACCTGAGTTCAAATCCCCATTCAGCCATGAAACTAGCTGGGTGACTCTGTGCCAGTCACTTCTCTCTCAGCCTAACCTACTTCACAGGGTTTTTGTGAAAGAGAAACTCAAGTATGTAGTACACTGCTCTGGGCTCCTTGGAGGAAGAGCGGGATATAAATGTTAATAATAACAATAATAAATAATAAGTTTGAGTAAACATTCTAGCACATCATACCCTCCCCCATTACTTTTAAACAGTGCAAGACTGTCAGTCACAAGCAATATTTTTATCTTTATTCCCATTGGTGTGCAACAGCATAAGTTCTACAGTAATTTAAAATCCTGCAACATGAAACAAGGACACTATCTGGACTGTGATCCGTTGTAACTATAAGGAATGGGTTCTGCGCCTGCGCAGGGACCTCTCAGGCTGATTGTCTAGCTCCTCTTGACGCCCCTCCTCTGCCTGCACATGCTGTGCCGAGACCGTTAAGATTGGCGGTCGGGGCGTCTCCTCCTCAGTTTCTCTTTGCGATCGGACCTCGTAGCTGTTGCTCCTCGAGAGAAATTTAATAGAGTATTGGACTTTTGGTTTGAACTTGGATTGGACTTGGTTAGGAATTACTCTTGTTGGACGGATTTGTTGAAAGATCGTTTGCCTTTACGACTTGACCACGGAATGGATATCGGATTGTGTTGTGTGATGGACTTTGGATTTGGTGACTATACTTTGCCTCCATTGGCGCGATTTGACTATGGAGGAGAAGAAAACTTTTAAAAGATGTGAGAAGTGTCGGGCCAAGCTGCCCTCGACAGATCACCATGATTTGTGCTTAATGTGCCTAGGAGAGGAGCATAATACCGCTGCTTGTAGGGTATGTTGCTCTTTTTCAAAACAGACGAGGCAGAATAGGGCGCTGCGCCTTTGGGCAGCATTATATGATGAGGCACTCCGCCCGCCGACACCACAGCCGGGCCCCTCAGCAGGTTCCCCTTCAATGTCGGGGGGCCGTTCAACATTGAGCGCTTCTGGCTCTCTGGAGTCCAGCGACCGCAGAACTGCAGAGCGGCAGTCTAAAACCCCGGCTTCTAATACTGTGAGGTCTTTGGAAGTTGTTTTCAAAAAGCCCAAGGATGTTGCTAAGAAGGTGAAGCACAAGCATCGAGAGTGCATGAAGGGATTGGAAGCGCAGAGAACAAAGGCGCACCGTACCCCTTCACCGACGTCGGCACAAACTTTCGATGGTGACTCAGATGAGTCTAACTCGGCATCAACATCGGTGGCAGCACCACGTTCGGCGTCGGCATCGACAGCACAGCCGCCTCTTTCGATATTGGCGTCGACATAGACGATTCCGCCTCCTTGGCCGGCATCGACATCGACATCTTCTGATATTGACGTTGACGTTAACGGCACCGTCGCAGTTATCGACATTGACACTACCATCGACATCGACACTAGCTTCGACATCGACTTTGGCTGCCTCGCCAGTTCAGGGCATGAATTACGGTACAACATCGGCATTGACGTTGGCAGTTTCGGCCACGGCTTTAGGGAGAGCTCCTTGTCTGCTCTCTCCGGCAAAGACCCCCTCTCAATCTCCTTCTACTCCCAGAACACCGGGTTACGGCATCCAGGAAGGAGGGCAGAGGGCGGATCTGCATGACCTAATGGACTCGGCTTCCAGTACTCCGTCTGGATCGACGTTCCAGGGATTTTTGAGCACTGGCCTCGATGATGAGCAGGTTGAGGGAGATCCGGCTCGACTGCCTGGGACACCTGCCTACTCACCTGTACGTGTTCGTCTACCATCTGCTGTGGAGCCCGCTGTGGGGCTACCTTCTGGACTTCCAATGCACAGCTGCGGATTCTGACACACGCTGCCAGGGGACTATGCAGATTACTTGCGCTGGAAGGCTATGCAGCAACCCTCTGCCCAGCGCCCTGTGAAGCAGCCACAGTTTTCTGCTGTTCAGGGGCAGGCGGCAGTATCACCTCAACCCCTGCCAGTCATGCAGCTTCAGCCACCAGTTTTGCAGGCTCAACCACCACTGGTGCAGGTTCAGCCACCAGCTATACAGCCTCCGGCCATGCAGCTTCAGGCACCTGCCGCACCGCCTCACCCACCAGCTGTGCAGTGTCAGCCTCAAACCTTGCAACATCTGCCACCAGCTGTACAACCCATGGAGAAGCCTGGGGGGGAAAGGAAGCGGAAATCTACTCCCCCACCCTCAGAGCCACCTTCCTCCCCGGGGGGGACAGCCAGGATGACGATTCTGTGGCGAGCTCTGACTCTGACGCCATCAGTAGGAGATCAGACCCTCCCTCTGACGTCCCTCCTCGTCTCTCTACTTCACCAACGGAGGAGTTGAAAGCTTATCATACGCTCATAAGAGATATAGAGGAGGCTCTGGGAATGAGCCTGAAGTCTCCAGATACAGAGGTTGTAGATCCTGTGTATAACATGATGGGGAAATCGAAGTCCTCACACCCAGTTGCTCTTACTATGATTCCAGCGATAAGTAAGGCAGCGAGGGCAGCGTGGGAACAGATGCATGTCAGATGCATGTCTCCCACTTCTAAACGCTTGGAGAATTTGTATAGGGTTACTGAAGAGGACAACACTTACCTGCTGCGTCACCCGGTACCTAATTCTTTGGTGGTTGACTGCACGTCAACATCAAGGGGGGGTCGCTGGCATACAACACCTGCAGATAAAGAAGGAAGAAAGATAGACGTCATGGGTAGAAAAAATTACAGCACGGCGAGTTTGGCAATTAGAGTGGCCAATTATGCAGCCTGTATGGCCCGATACAATCATTTGTTGTGGGATGCGCTGCTGCAGGATTCCACCTCCATGTCACCAGAGGACTTCCAGTGGAAGTTTAATGAAACCTATGAAAGAACCACAGCAGTGACAAGGCAGCAGCTGAGTGCCTTTAAACACTTGGCAGAGACAGAATCCCGTACAATGGTAACCTCTGTGGTGATGTGTAGACATGCCTGGCGTCGCTCTACTGCTCTACAGCCAGATATGAAGGACAGAGTGGAATCTTTGGCATTTGTTGGTAAAGGGCTGTTCCATGAGGAGACAGACACGTCCATGGAGTCGTTTAAAAAGTCAAAATATATACGGCTCGTACCTTTATGACATTGGCTGGTGCATCAGGGACTACACCAAAGGGCCGCTCTTATTTCTGTCAGAGGCCCAACCGATTCCAAGAGAGAAAGGACTATAGGAGGCAATACTGACCCTATCAACGCCCTAAGGGGTATAACCAGAAAGCGAAAGGAAATGCAACATGACAGAACAAGAAAGCTGCAAAGCAGAGCTTTTGATGGGATGCTTCGTCCACTGCACATTCAGAACATTGGCCTGATTCCAACACCAGCGGTCAACCTAGTCAGGGCCCCCACCACCGGTCCTGTAGTTGCCAGGAATACCATCAAACTGGCAAGCCTGCCCAAGCATGGCACAATATAACATCAGACCGGTGGGTTCTAAGGATAGTACAGATGGGGTATGCGTTGGAATTTGTGGAGAAACCTCCCTTTTCGGGGCTGGTTACACACCAGCCACGGAAGTTCTACAGGAGGAGGTCAAGGTTCTGCTAGAGAAGCAGGCAATTGCTCCGGTGCAGTGGGCGAACAGACTGTCAGGGTTTTACTCCCGGTATTTCCAGATCCCAAAAAGAGATGGCGGGATCTGGGCTATAATGGACTTGAGGGGTCTCAATTATTACATAGAGACCAGGAAATTCAGAATGATCACTCTGCAGGCTATCCTGCCCTTATTGGCCCACGGGGTATGGGCAGCGACATTGGACCTGAAGGATGCCTACTTTCATGTGGGCATCCAAGAGAACCACCGCAAATATCTCAGATTCACGGTGGGGAATCAGATATATCAGTACATGGTTCTCCCGTTCGGCCTATCAGCAGCCCCAAGGGTTTTTACCAAAGTTATGGCGGTGGTGGTCGCCTACCTGAGGACTCAAGGGATGATGGTCTTCCCGTATTTAGAGGATTGGCTCCTGGTCAATTGCAGCAGGGAGGTCTTGGTCCAACATATAAGGCAGGTGATCAATCTGTTGGGAAACCTTGGTGCCAACATCAATTGGAAGAAATCAAAGCTTTCCCCAATGAGGTGGATAGATTTCATTGGGGCAGTGCTGGACTTGGAAAAAAAGAGGGTGTTTTTGCCACAGGAACGCATTCGCCAAATACACTCACTCATCCAGCAGTTTATGGGCATCCCGTGTCAGTC
Organism: Hemicordylus capensis; assembly: GCF_027244095.1. NCBI lineage: Eukaryota > Metazoa > Chordata > Lepidosauria > Squamata > Cordylidae > Hemicordylus > Hemicordylus capensis. Next base: position 146,985,498 of record NC_069657.1, read on the forward strand.
TTCAGTACAGATTCAGAAATTAATGGGTCTGATGGCCTCCTGCACTACCACGGTGGAGTACACGTGTCTGCACATGCGCACGTTGCAGCATTGGTACCTCCGCAACTTTCGCCCCAATGTAGACTGTCAGAACATGTGCCTGACCATACCACGGGCAGTCTTAAACAGTTTACACTGGTGGATGGAGGTGCAGAATTTAACGCAGGGGGTGTTGTTCGAAGCATTAACCCCAACCCGTTGGGTGACGACGGATGCATCCTTAACAGGATGGGGGGCGCATTACATGAACCATTGCATCCAGGGCTCCTGGACACAGCCTCAGACTCGGTAACATATCAACTATTTAGAGCTCATGGCAGTATTTCTGGCCCTGAAGGCGTTCGAGCCTGTTCTCAGAGGAGAGACTGTGCAGCTCCATTTGGACAACACGACGGCGATTGCCTACATCAATCACCGGGGGGGACAGTCTCTCGAACACTGTCTTTGTTCGCCCAGAGGCTGTGGGACTGGTGTGTGCAGCATGCTGTTTATCCAATAGCACTCCACATACGGGGGGTGGACAATTGCCTGGCTGACAGCCTGAGCAGGGTCACTAACTACGAACAGAGACACGAGTGGGAGATAAAGTAGATATATCTCCGGGAAGTGTTCGACAAATGGGGGGTCCCCTCGATAGACTTGTTTGCGAGGCGTGCCAACAAAAAGTGTGCCAACTACTGCTCACGTGCGGGCATAGGTTGGGGGTCCCTGGGAGATGCTTTTCAGCACACCTGGAGTGTGGGTTTCCTGTATCTCTTTCCACCGCTACCTCTTCTGGGCCGGGTAGTAGCGCGAATTAGTCGAGACAGGGCAGACTGCGTTCTACTGACCCCTTGGTGGCCACTCCGCTTTTGCAGTTGTCACGGGGCACCTTCCACAGGTTCCCAAAAAGACAGGACCTGCTACAAAGGGAATGGAGAAGGGTGCTGCATCCCGAAGTTCAGGGCTTGAAAATGACAGCCTGGAGAATCAGGTTATGAAAGACATCTTGCTAAATAGCAGGCGTGAGTCCACTAGGCATAATTACGCTTGCAAGTGGAAGAGGTATAGCATTTATATGAAGGGGAAAGGCATCAAGCCCTTGCGTGCCACGCCACGGGAGGTTTTGGCTTACTTAACATCACTGAAATTGATGGGGCTAGCCAACGTTTCTATCAAGCTGCATTTGGCTGCCATTTCATCCAGACATAAGGATTGGGATGGCTCAACTGTATTTTCCCATCCCGAAAGTAAACGTTTCCTGAAGGGCCTTAACAATTTGTATCAACCTGTTCGTTAGCCATTGGAACAGTGGAGCTTGTCCTTAGTGTTGTCGGCACTTACGGAACGTCCCTTTGAACTGCTGGCTACAATACCTATTAGGCTGCTATCCTTGAAGGCTGCCTTTCTGGTAGCAATCACATCTGCGAAGCGAGTGAGTGAGTTGACGGCGCTTCGTGTGGATAAGCCGTATACTCAATTCTATCCCCACAAGGTGGTTTTGAGGTTGAATCCACGCTTTCGCACTAAAGTAGTTACTGACTTTCACTTAAATCAGGAGATAGTTCTGCCTACCTTTTTTCAAGACCCTGTAACTGATTTGGAAAGGGCATTCCACTCGTTAGATGTTCGAAGGGCCCTCCTGTATTATTCGGAGCGGACTTATGCCTTCAGAAAGAGTAGGAAACTTTTAATCTCTTACAGAGGGAAATGTAGGGGTCAACCAATTTCATGTCAGCGCCTTGCGCACTGGATAGTGGAACTAATCTTTCAAGCATATAAATGCCAAGGAGTTGCACCGCCAAGCACTGTGCGGGCACATTCAACTAGGGCTTATGCAGCATCAGCAGCCGACCTGGCTGGCATCAAGATGTCGGATATCTGCATGGCTGCCACCTTGTCATCTCAGCAGCCATTTTTCAGACATTACGCTATTGACTTGAGAATGGCACGTGAAGCAAATTTCGGAAGAACTGTGCTGAAGAGGGTATTAGCCTAGGCTTTGGGTCAACTGCACCCACCTCCAGAAAGGAGAATCTTGCTAATCACCCATTCCTTATGGTTACAATGGATCACAGTCCAGATAAACAGGTTGCTTACCTGTAACTTATGATCTGGATGTGATCCGTTGTAGCCATAAGTACCCTCCCTGACCATCCCCACTGCAGTACCAGATTGGGGAGAAGGGACTTGTCAACTTGCAGATTGCCCATGACGGCAGTCTGCGAGAAACTGAGGAGGAGATGCCCCAACTGCCAATCTTGACGGTCTCAGCACTGCACGTGCAGGCGGAGGAGGGGCGTCAAGAGGAGCTAGACAATCAGCCTGAGAGATCCCTGCGCAGGCGCAGAACCCATTCCTTATGGCTACAACGGATCACATCCAGATCATAAGTTACAGGTAAGCAACCTGTTTTTTCAGAGAGTAAGTTCCATTACACCAGATAGGACTTACTTCTGAATAAACATTATTTGGCTCTAGATATATCACACCTCCTGCACATTACTATGTTCCAAAAACATGCTCTCTCTACTGCTGTGTTGAAGGAACACTGCAATTCTGCATGTGACTACAAATGGAAAACCAACCACTGACTGGTGCTATAAGAAGCGTGTCTGGGAGTGCCAGTAGACTATCTGAAGTGTTAATACCCTGTGGTTGTATGGAAGCCATCTCCTACCAGGCCAGAGATTAATAATAATCCTATCTCTCTTTATCATGTACTGGTTTTTATCTATGAAAACGTTTTCTTACTTAGGTCCATGTGGTGGAATCCTCCTGAGGTGCCTTCCGTACCCTTAATGCTACGCAGAAGTCTTTCTTTGAGATCTCAGATCCCTTTTGGCAACAAGCAGCTGTGGAATCTGAGCCAAAGCAGGTCACAAGTACTTCCCTATCAGCGAGAATTGAAATGGAAACCCCTAAAAATTGACCGCATGATTCTGAGGACAGACAATGAGCAGCACCGTATCAAAGTCAGGAGAGCACCAAATGAGATTGGCCGAAAACATTCTTCACTAGAGAACAGAGAGACTGGTCCAAAGGCAGCCTATGCACAAGGAACATCTGGTCCCTTGCCTTGATACATTGACTTTGAATAACCCACACTGGGTTGACAACTGGTCAGTAGGAAAGCTGGCACTCTCCGCTTGCAGGCTTATTACAAATGTTTGGCATAAAGTCTACTGCATTTCTTTGTTAACAGTATTGGCAAAGAGGATGATAGATTTAAATTCTCTTATCTCTACAGGTTTGTGTTTAGATTAACTGATTAAAAGGGGGCAAGAGGGTACCCCCTCTCATTAATATCAGGGCAGAGCTGCATATTACAGGGGAAACCATGGGTTCCCAATCCGGAGTTTCCCCCATAAGACAAATTGGGAGGAGGCATTTATAAGAGAGAACTGGTAAAAGAGAGAGGGTGTTTTACCTTTCACCTGTCCACAGATTATCTATGGCAGCTATCCCCTATAGCTATTTTTAATAGTTTTTCAGTAAGCTGACCCAGCTGAGGGGTTTTTCAGGAGAGAATCAATGGGCACAGGAGAAGTTAAATATCCTTATTTTCTTCCAATTATCCTCATGAAATGTCCCTACCACTCCTATCTCTGCAGATGGATCCTTGGGAACCTTCATTTGCTGAGGTAACGTGTAGTTCCACCCTGATTGTTTCCTTTAGAAAAGCTTCCTTAAACTGATGTGTATGTGAGATCTGTCATGTTGAAGGGTGGATACTTGATAACTCTGTGGGGTTATTCATATGACCGCACATGCGGGGTGGGGCGGGGGGAGGCAGGGTTCAACCTACCTTCCCCCAGACAACCGCTCCAAGCCTCTGGGGTCCGCAAGCTGCTGGGAGCAGCATGGATGACTCTCTGTGCTGCTCCCAGCAGCATGGGTAAACAGAGGCCGGGACTTGCTTCTGTGAATCCTGCAGTGCACTGGGGGATTCCCCCAGGGGATGGGCACCCTAGGCATCCATCTCTGTGTCCGTGTGACTATCCCAGAGCCAAAGTTAAGGGTGTGTTGCAGCCCTGGGTTTAGCGCTGCCAGGATTCGTGTGGATCTCAGCTGTTCTCAAGGGTAGCCAAGCCCAGGCTTGGCTGCTTGTGAGAATAGCCTGTGTGTATTGAATTGAATTTTTCATAGGTGATTGTATAGCAGTGGGCACTGTCAAAAGAATATAAGTTGGCTCATTCAACCTGCATAGGGAATAAATGCAACATTTATGCATAAGTTTTGTTGCATTTCCCTCTTTAGTGGTGCTATCATTTGAGTGTCCAGCTCTCATTTTATTCAGAACAGGCTCTTGGCTACCTGACAGCCTTTCTCTGCTCTGTCTCATCTAATACTGCCTTCTCTAACTCTTGGTGTTAATTACTTATTCTTCCTTGTGCCGGAGAGAAAAGTGAAGCTTGTGTGAACATTAAGAGGCATAATAAAATATATGGGGGATACAGCTTAAAAAAAAAATTCAGGTGGTCAAGAAAAGCATCAGTATTCTAAAATTCAGCCAAAACTAAAAGTATTGAGCCAGCCATATGTCAAATGATTTCATTAGACATAAACTAGTTGTACAAACAATAGCTTATTAATAATTTTAGTGGTGAATCCACTGAAGCCATGTGTTGGCTTCAAGAACTGTTTGTAAATCTTCATTATCTGTTGTAAGCAAGTTGGTGGATTCAGTAGAAACTAAGCAAGTTTGTGTATCATTTTATTTTGGCTACAAAGTTTTGAATACGTTCACTGAAATAAGGATCATTTACAGCAGTGTGTGAGTAGGGAATATCTGTGGGTTGCATCCAGCTTGGTTCTCACAAATAGTTCTGGGAGCACTTACATCTGTGAATAGACTTCCTCAAAAACGAAGTTAATCAAGTCTAAGTCCAGATGCTTGTCAAGAATGACTGATAGCCTTTATTAGTCTTGAAGGGTAAATATCACAAACAGACATCAACAATCAAATAAGCAAGAGGCCACAAAGCTCAAATTGATGGTAGTGAATAAAACATTCTGGTATGGAAATTCTGTGGGAGTTTTTATTGCCTTTAAATGGTCAGTGCTGAATTAAGGCTTATCACAGTTGCAACAGATATTTTAAGCAAAGCTTTATTAAGAATTCATGTATTTTTTATAACTGAATTGTTAAGCACAGCAATTGTAAATTTAATTTTGTTTAATAAAGTTCATGTTTCCCCAATCAGTTATATAACAGTTAACACATTCAGAATACTACCGTATAGGAATAGAATAAGCCCCAAGCTTAAATAAGTGTTATTTTGTTTAAAACTGATCAGGTTCAGTTTAAATTGATGGGAGTAAACTAATTTTCTAGATTCCAGCTCAGACTTAGCAATGCATGTGGCTGGGGAGTCAAGCTTTAGAGACTGTTGTAGCTATCTGTAAGAGAGGCAATCCCAAAAGCTTGTCATAGTCAAGCCTAAAAAATAAGAAAGGACTACATCACAACATAATTTTGAAGTGTGGAAAGAGAATATTTTAATATTGTACCCACAAATAAGAACAGCATACCAAATATGTGTCATCTTTTTAGCAGACTCATGATCCATTCATTGTATCTTGCCATTTTATGAAATTCTAACATATCCATTAATGGTTTGTATAATATATAGAGAAGTTCGTGTATATTGTCCATAGCTGATGAGAGCAAATGTTTTCTCTTTAAACATGTAAAGTTGCCCATTGTGGAAGTGGTTCCTCTTCCTTCTCTGGTGCACATTTTAGGGTAACTTACAGAGAGTGGGTTATTTTTGCAGGAGCTTCAGTTCGCCAGAGTCATTCTTGGGCATCCACATCTAAGCAGTTCTTGTGAGAGTTCTTCCCACTTTTTTCTGTCTGCACCGGAGCAGACCTTGCAACTTGTGTTCTCCCCCACCCCCTTTGCAAATTGCAGACCCTCCCTGAGTCACTGTCCCTAAGGTGCTTTCTATGTGCATGTGTAGAAAGCCAGGACATTGCTTTTTATTTTTTTGTTGCACAGTAGTGCTCTACAGGTATATTGAACTGCCTGAGATTCACACTTGCCCATGGAATTTGTTCTGCTGTACTGAAATTCCAAGACTGGAGTTCCCCAATATTTCAATAAATTGTTGCTTTTAAATACACTTCTTCCATACACCCACTATATCACAGAAAAGTCTGAAATCACCACTTCATTGGGGCGGGGGGAGGTGTTTGATGTTAAAGGAAAAGCTTAGGAATGCTGTTGCACTGGTGTTAAACAAGACCAGTGCAATACAAGAACACAGGGTTTTTTCTGAAAGCCAGCAAATGAAAGCAGCGATCATTTGATGTGTGTATCTGTTTATCTGGACATTGTTTCCTCTCATGGAACCTTTCATTTTAAAAGACATCTGCAACTGGGAATAAGCCCTATTGAACAGTGGGACTTACTTCTGAGTGAACATGCATTTATTCTCCTCTTGAGAACACAATTTCCTTCTTATTCTGGCACTTGACTTTCTGACATCTCTCTATGCTATCTGCCTGATCTCCCAATCTCTCTGAAGAGTAAAGAAATTGCAAATGGATCATGTGAATATAACATGTGTCTATAGTAATGTGTCAATAATAGTAAAATATGTTACCTGTGCTTAAAAGAAAGATGCTGGGAGGTAGTTTGAAAAGGTCTCACAGATTGGACAGCTATTAATGGACAAAAATTCTGGGAAGGATTTTGTGTCATCTAGCTAACCAGCAACATTGCCCATAGGAATTACTAGTCAGGATGGAATAAATCCCTGTCTGGAGACCCTCTAAAACATCCCTTTTATCCTCTCCTTTTAGACAGTACTTGGGTCTGCTTTTGGTCTGCTAGAGCACTAGTCTCTCTACCTCCACATATGTTTGTTTGAACTCAAAATACATGCTTTACAATCCAGTAAAGTTGTAATTTCTCATGTTGTAGGAAAAAGTCTTTAAGATGTGTTTCACTAGTGGATTGTACATCAGCTATCATGCAATCCCTTCTCCATGTATGTAGCAGACATGGGAGCTCCTTATTTACTGTCACGTTTTGGTTGCTGCTTTTATAGGAAATATTTCATTTATATTTTTAAGCCTCTCTCGCATGTACAAGTTGGAAACACAAACGCAGGTTTAAATGTGCTTGTGCCAGATTTTTTAATAGACTGATGGCCATGAGAATATAGATTTTTAATCACTTCAACTTTTCGGCATTATCCCTCTGGAAGTTTCATCTTTCACCCACTACTTTTCACATAGAGTTGTACGCATTTTAAGCTTTCTTGTATAGAAGCATGCATGGAAAACTTGGTCAGTTTGACCAACCCTCCCCTTTCCATTGCCAATTGACTGTGGGAAGCTTGTCAGTGTCCATGCAGGAAAACTTGAACTTCATCCATCTGCTCATTTTCTATTCTTCTGCTGCTACTGCTTCCAGGAGAGAGGAAAGATTAAGGGTGCAAGAAGGTTGGAGTAGGCCTTGGGACAAGAAATGAAGATGGGCTCTTGCCTCCTGGCCCCCCACTCATGTCTTTGCTGCAGAAGAATGACAAGGACATGAAAACAAAACATTCTTTTTGTACCTTTTCTTTTGCTCCTGTGTAAATATCATACACTCCCCATGCACCTCCATTTGCACACTTGAACATGTGCAATCCCCTTGTTCAGAAACAATTTAACACTTACTACAATTGCCTCAGGGGAAATGACTTGACTAACAAGCCATAGGTTGTCGGTTTGCATCCCTGCTGGTATGCTGGAGAGAAGAGCTGGTCTTGTGGTAGCAAGCATGACTTGTCTCCATAGCTAAGCAGGGTCTGCCCTGGTTGCATATGAATGGGAGACTTGAGGTGTGAGCACTGCAAGATCTTCCCCTCAGGGGATGAAGCTGCTCTGGGAAGAGCAGAAGGTTTCAAGTTCCCTCCCTGGCTTCTCCAAGATAGGGCTGAGAAAGATTCCTGCCTGCAACCTTGGAGAAGCCACTGTCAGTCTGTGAAGACAATACTGAGCTAGATAGACCAATGCTCTGACTCAGTATATGGCAGTTTCCTATGTTTCCCAGACTATTGGAAACACCTATATCAGGCAGCAGTGATACAGGGAGATGCTGAAAGGCATCATGTCATACTGTGCGGGAGATGGCAATGGTAAACCCCTCTTGTATTCTACTAAAGACAACCACAGGGCTCTGTGGTAGACATGGACTTGATGGCACACTTTACCTTACAATTGCCTCCTGTATTAATGCAACCTCAACAGTGCTTCTATTTTTCTTATTCATGGGTCCGCAAGTTCACTCACTCACTCACATGTACATCAAAGTTTTTCATGGGAAACTGAGCCCCAGATTATGCCTGAAATGAAACCCAGTTGCTAAGGAATGGGGGGGGGGCGGCGTTTAGAGAAGAGGAGTATTGTGGTTTTACTCGGTTACAAAGGCAGAATTCAAAAAGGGTTCCTATGCTCCTTTAATTGAAGATTGTTTCAGCTGCTTCGGTTTTGGGAGGGAAAGGGAGTTCTGTCAGGCAGCACCCTCTCCTCATGACTGGCTGGCAGATGCTCAGCAACATTTCCTTCACTGTTGAACCTGTCAGGCTGAGGAAGGAGTGGAACCGGAGCACTAGCCAGCCAGCCAGGAGGAGAGGAGAAAGGAGAGATGCTGCCTGATACGCCTCCTCCCTGAGAGCAGCGAAGACTGAACTTCTGGGTAAGCTTTCAAATATACCTGTGCTATGCCCTAAGAAACCTATTTGCTACAACACGCTTTAACAAAGCAAGAATTTTAAAGTAATCCTTCGGAATTTGCAGACTTTTCTGCTACTACTCGGTCGCTAAACATCGCGCGCGTGTATTAACGCTCCCTTGCGAAAGCTGGGCTGATGGCTTTCTTCTAATTCTACAGCGGCCATTCCGTGCCAGAGAAAAAGAAAAGGATTAGAATGACACACACAACCTGAATTCTAGTCTTTTTCTATTTCTATGTCCGCTCGCTGCTTCCGAGCCACGTGCCATATAGGACGCAAAGGGCTGTCAGAAACGGTGTTAAGCAGCACGGGAAAGGGAGGGCCAAAGCAAACCCAGAGTTGCAGGTCTAGCCTATAGAGATAGAAGAAATACTAGAGTTACACACACTTGCCATTCTTATTCAAATTCCCGGTCTAAGGGGTTATGGGTTCTTCGACACAGAGTCACCAAGGGAAAGAGTGTCCAGACTCTGCGTTAGGAGGGAAGAATCACACTTTCGATGCTTACCAGAGATCCAGGCCGCCTGTCACTGTAGTCTCTAATCTATCTCTATGGCTTCCTTTGCCCTAGAAGGGGCGGAAGCAGGGAGAAATATTTGGAACCGGAAAGGGAGACAATAAGAAGCGAAGGTCACGTGGAGGCAGCGGTGGCGGCGGCACCTTCCCCCCACCCCCGGCGGAGCCCAGCGCGGCTGCAGCATGGCGGACACGGCCTCCCAGGTGCTGCTGGGCTCCGGCCTCACTGTGCTCTCGCAGCCGCTCATGTACGTGAAGGTGCTAGTGCAGGTGAGACCCTCGGGCCTGGCTGCTTCCCCTCGCCGGCAGCGGGGGGACAGGGAATGCCAGGGACGACCCCAGGCTGCCTCCCTCTCCCCTGGCAAGTTGCCCCGTCTGGAAAAAGCCTTCCCATGCCGCCAACCCCCCCCCCCCCCGCCCGTCGTTCGCCATTCGCCTCCAGCCTTCGGGCCTGTGGTTGCCTTAGGTCTCCTTTTCCGGAGAGGGGGGCGCGCGCAGCCCTTGCCTCACCCACTTTTCCCGAGGCGAGGCTCTTACTGGGGTGGTGTTGCCACCGCCCTGGCAGAGAGAGAAAAGTCGCGCTTCCGGGTTTTCACCGTCTCCTTGCAGACGACAGACAAAGCCTGGCATGAAAAGGCCACAGAAGCAATCTATTGCACTACTAAGCTCAGAAATATAAAGGGTGGGTGGGAGATCCCCTGATAAACAGCACCCACCAGTTGTTTCAAGGCAGAATTTCATTTCTTAAGAGCCCCACCGTGGGGCAGACGGAGAGCGGGAGTTTCCCCAGTGTGCGATTTCAGTCCAGTTGTGCTGAATGACTGGGCAAGAGTCCTTGGGTCCTTTGCAGAGTTCCCCTCTGTTGTAAAATGAATGCTTCCTCTTGGGCTTTGCTGCTGTCAAGCACTCTGCCAGCTGTTTGTCACACTCACATGCCATCTTGCCACAGACACTTGTGGACCGGCACTCTGTCTCTGATCTCTTACACAAGAGCTTGTAGCGCTCCCACTTTACTCTCCTGTGGCATCTCAAGGAGACCCTGGCGTGGCGATAGCAACAATCATGTAAGAAACAACACTGATCCACGGCATCCAGGGGGCTTCCAGAACCACCAGTTCCACAGTAGCAGCCATACAGATTGAGTGCTAGCAATGGGATTTGCAGCCGCTGCCGGTAACACCATAGAGTCAAAACCATCTCCAAGACACTGCGCTTCTCTCGCTGGTTGCCTTTGCTGTGCCCACATTCCTGGGAGATCAAAACTGCCAACGCTAGCCACAGAGCAGTCTTCATTGTAGAAACCAAAGCTAGTTTTAGCTGGCTCAAAAGTTTTTCCAGACCACCTTGTTGTGTGTTACCTGTAGCCCCACTCTTGGATAATCTTGTGAGTCTTGCTGTTTCTGCATGGGTTCTATGGGCACTTCATACTCAAAACAGTCCTCTCTCCTCTTTTGTTGAAAGTGTCTGAGACACTACCAGCAATTCCAGACTCCAGAGCTGCTTTATTTAGTATCTTTTCCTGCATGTTGCTTTTGCCTGGTTGTGGTTTTTATGGTTGTACTGCCATTGGCTGAAAAACATAGCTGCTCAGAAACAACAACCTGTCTGTACAAGCATTTAACAGCCCATCTTTTTTAGGATGTTCATCTTCTTATCAGGAATGCAGGAATCGAAAGAACATTTGCATGTTTTGTGTGTTCATACGTAAATTCCTGTAATGCTATGCTGTAAATTTACGGACAAAAGTCAATTGTGAGGATACCAGTCCCACAACTGTTTGTTGCATTTATGTAGGCCAGCCTGAGGGCAACATTGAAGGTGGGTGGCCAGATACCTGTCTTGAAAATAAATAAATACCTTCTGTCTTTGCTTAGAAAGCATATTGCCTTCTCTGACAAATCATAGCAGTAAAAAATGGTTCCAGTGTGCTCTTAAGACTTTTTACTGAACTACAGGCTTCCTTGCTACTGAATGTGGATTTCAAACTATGGAAAAAACGTTTTGGGGCATCGCCTGCTCTGGTGAATTGAGCGATAGCTAAACACTTTCATGTTAGGAGATTCACATGTAGTTGCTTTATCATTTATTGTCATAATCACAACACACTCTTAACTCTGAGGCAGAACACATCTAAGAAAAGTATTTGCACTCAAATAACCTGGTTGGGAAAATACAGAATAATGGGGTGGGGAAACTTCAGGAGTGAAGAAAGGATTTGGCAGAAATATAAGAAGGAGATTTTTAAGCTTTGGAGTTTTAAATGGCTTATGTGACCCTGGAAGATAGTGTGCAGTGTCCAGAATGCCTGCTGCACTTTTTGCTGAACTGCAGATCTCCTTGATACTAAATGTGAATTGCAGACTATGGCCGTCTTCTAAATATGATGGTTTTGGAATCTGAAACTTACACTTAGTGCAGTAATGGAATCGTAGGCAAGAACAGAACATTAAATACTTTGTTTTTTCTAGTTTGGCTTACACCTGTTGGCCAATAGAGGAACTGTAGATTATTGCTGCTAGGCAGTGTTGGAATGTTTCCTTGGGGTGCTGTTCACTCTGTAAAGGTCACTGCAGACTATCTCTTTGTTTTGAAGGTGGGATATGAACCCCTCCCTCCAACACTGGGAAGAAATATTTTTGGGCGACAGGTCTATCAACTGCCTGGTCTCTTTGCTTATGGTGAGTATATAATGTGTGCTGGTCTTTGACTGTAATAAAGATGATTGAGTGATTGATTATATAATGTATCAGCTTTGTGTATGAACCAGAAAGAGCTAGAAAGTATTGGATTGCTGTAATTACTGAACTGTACTTGGCAACTCATGTCTTTGAAGTAGACCTCTTGTGTGATCCGGGTTTTGCTAGAGGTTCTGCAGTTGCTGAAGGGTGGCAGTACTGGTTAGGTAGCTAAAATGGCAGTGGTCCCATTTGGGAAGTCAAAATGAGAGGCTTCAGAGCTATATAGGTATAGTTACTGGCTTTTCAATTCCACTTAGCGAGGCAGAATTTTTAATGCAAGGGAGTGGGTAATGTTTGGACAACTGGGTCTTTTCCTGAGGCCTACTACCAAATCACAAACATGATTTAGCCTGTATGTGCATGTCTCAACAATGCCATCCTCAATCCTCCAATTTGTATGGTAACATTATTGGATTTATAAAATATTATAAAATATTTATATACTTTTTCCCCCAACAACATAGCACAAAGGATGAAGAAATGGTTCCCTGTCCCAAAGAGGATCACAATCTAAAAAGAAACACAAGGGAGACATCAGCAACAGTCGCTGGAACAATGCTGTACTGGGATGAATAGGAGCAGTTGCTCTCCCCATTTCTAAATATGAGAGCCACCACTTTAAAAGGACCCCTTTGCCCAGTTAGCAGAGGTTATTGATCTAGCATTGGCATACACTGGCAATAGTAACAGACCTCAAACTAACTATAAGGATTAACTGTGGCTCTGTAGTATTTGCTGCTGTAGAGGACAACAGAATCTGCTAAGGGCAAGCACAGGGTAGATTGATGCTATTTTAGCTGCAATCCAGTGTGCAATTAAGCATGCTAAAATCAGTTAGACATAAGCATGCTTTATTGTGTGCTCGACTATGCCTATAGTTGGTACTGAAGTTTCTAACTTGGCATTAGCCCTGGGCTTTCCCAGCATGGGATGGGCTGAATGTCAAATAGTTTCTCACACATGGAATCACCAGCATCTTATTTGTTACATACTTTGATTTCTAGAATCTCTTCTGGGTAGGTGTGTTGGATGAATTGGGAGAACAACCTGTGTTCGGGCAGATCCTGATGTCTCTGATTTTTGCTTTCAGCTAAACACATTATGAAGGTTGATGGAAGGGCTGGACTCTTCAAAGGTTTAACACCTAGGCTGTGCTCGGGAGCCATTGGCACGATTGTGCACAGTAAAGTTTTACAGGTATCCTCCTTTGCATAACAATTGTAGTATGCAAAACACTTCATCTTTAATTTGATTTGTCCACATAGCAACCTTTGTGAGGTAGGCTATTCATTTCTGAGTGCTGCAAATAAGATGCTGGCAGGCTTTTTTATGACAGTGAAAGTCAAAAGCATATATACTAGGTGGACGGGGGCGAGACTGGTTCATATGTTTTAGATCATTCAGTGATGACAGGGGTTTGTTGTGGTTTTTTTAAAAAAAATTATGAACCAAAAAAAGCTGGTGCTTTAAACAGATTGTGATCTGATTTGGAATACTTATTTGCCTTATATTTACTAACCAAGACTAAAAAAAAGTACCCTATGTTAGTTTTTCTATGCTGTATACGTATCTCAAAAATGTTCCTAATAATGATGAGTAGGGCTGTGCTTTTGAACAGCCAAAGTCAAATAATATGTGCCATCTCTTTGGATGTGTGTAGAGTCGGCTGCTCCTCCCAGGCAGCACACCAGTCTCCACACAGTACTCTGTGCTTCCAGTGTGGGGGGAGGGCTCATTTATGGGAAGCAGAGCCCCATACTGCCTCACTGACGGCTGGTAAGATGAGTTTGGGGAGGCATGCCCCTTTCAGGCGCTTTCCCTATAGAGTTCTATGAGGAAAGGACTACACTCCACCACATACACCTCCCAGTGCTCCCCATATGCCTTTCCAGCCATCAATGGGGGGCAATATGGGGCTCTGCTCCCTGTAAAAGGAGCCCTCCCTCATGTGAATCATGAAGTACTGTGCGGAGATGGGTGTGTCGGGAGAGGCCGCCTTTGTGTGGTTTCTAAAGGGTGAGGCACGTTATTCAACTTTAGACATTCCAAAGTCCATCCCTAGCCACAAATGTCTGAACTCAAATATTTTGAGTAGGGGAAAATTCAATAAAAGTACATTTAATGTAGTTTAAATGCTATATTTAAATGATTACTAGGTTTGTGTAGATTTTTTTTAGAGTACTCATAGAAGTTGAAAGACAATACAGAATAGTGTGTTTACAAATACTTCCAACATTCTTAGCTTAACAAAAGAAATGAGATTGTAGGGATGTGCAGAATGTTCAGTTGGCAGAACATTCTGACTTGAATTAGGTGTTCTGAGTGTTCTAAGCTTGAAACAGAATGCCCTTCAAATGAAGGATCTGTTCCAAGCTCAGAACAGAATGACCCTGTTCTGAGTCAGAACGTTCTGAGTGTATCGAGTGCCATTTTGTACTCCAAAATGGCGTACTTCTGACCTCTGCACTTATGCGGCCATTTGTGTAGTCAGCACCACCACGTAAATGGTTGCTGTGCATGTGCAGAGGCCAGAAGAGTGCCATTCTGGAGTCCAAAATGGCACTATGAATGTTCCGACTTTGAATGTTCAGGGTATTTGTGTTCTGTTCCGAGCTTGGGATGGAATGCAAATATTGTTCCATGCACGTCCCTAAGAGATTTCTCTGTGTGTTTGCTGGAAGTGAAACCAAAACTTTTAGTCTTGTTTTCACATGTAGTCTGAGATGGAATAAGAATATTAGCTTTGGTTTTACCTTACACAGTCTATCAAGTGAATTTATAACTTGACTTTTGTTTTGGATTATATGTGTATTTTGGGTTTATATTATCCCTACCATTTATAAATCAGCATTCTCACTCATTCTCTATCATCTCTATCTTTGTCTCTCTCAAACTTCCTAAGGATCATCACCAGGGGGGAAAGTACCATATTAAAACCTTGAAACTGCTCAATTTGCCTGATATTGTATTGTTATCCATTATGTTGCATTGTTTCGTACATTTAGAAAAAACTCTGCCCTGTCTCATTGGAAGCGTTAATACATTCAGAGTGAAATGAGTGGGATTTTCCTTCCCCCGCCTCCACATTATTGAATGCAGTGCTTTAAAAAAAAAAAATCTTCCTGTGTGGCTTGTTGAGACCTTTTCTTTGAAATGGGAATAGTGATTTAGGTCACTTTCCAAGACCTAAATGTGCTGTTCCATTCACATTTACTTGGAGTTAATCACATGCATGGGAATTTTGGCTGGCCTTAGTAGCCAGTTAAAACCTGTGGCCTCCCGGACCCTGCTTACTCTTCAGTGGAACGGGGTCAGACTTTTGTCTCTGGAATGCTCTGCTCTGGGGGTGCTTGGACCACCCCTAAAGTTCAGCATGGAAGGGAAAATCCCCTGCTGCTGTCTTCTAGCTCCGAGCTCACAAGGAATGCTGAAGCTCATCCACTTGGGGTGCCTCCAAAGTACAATGTAACATGGACTAACCCCAGCCTTCATCCTGAGCTTGGAGCTAGAGAGGGGAATTGGGGGTTCCTGTTGTTGCTCTGTGCTTTTAAGGCACCCCAAGAGACTCCAAAATGCAGCCTGAATTGGACAAGCCCCAGCCTTCCTCCTGAACTTGGGGTGGAGTATTGCCCTTGCAATCGTGCTGCCCTTCTGAGTCACTTGGGAGCACCTCCAGAGCACAATATGACTGCAGGAATGATCCCACCCTCTCTCTAAAGTCAGGACGATGGCTGGAGCTTGTTGTTCTTGTTAGAGAGAGAAGTTATGCTTGCTGTGGAGACAATGGGGACCCCATTTGCACACCCTTGGAAACGAGCCTTTGGTTTGGAATAGCATGAATGACCCTTGTGCTCGTGTACTCCTCTTCCCCTCACGTGTTCCAGTTCAGTGAGTTCCTTTCTCTTGAGCACCAGTCCCAGTTGGCCGTAGCATCCAAACTACACCCTGTGCTCCCTCTCTAAACCAGGAGGTCAAACCATCGTTTTCAAACTTTGACGCCCGAGACTTGTCCTTGTAGCCTTGCACTGTGGTTCACCATTGTGTGTGAACTGAGCCGATGGCACTTCTAAGTAAACATGCTGCATCTCCACTTGCCCTTTCTTCATCCTGAGAGCAAATGGGAAAGAACTTGGCAGTTTCACGGTTTTGACAGTATAATCCAGGACCGCGCAACTTGGGCCCTCGTGCAGATGTTGGACTACAACTCCTCTCATCCCTGACTATTGGCTACTGTGTCTGAGGATGAGGGGGGTTGTAGTCCAACTGCATCTGGAGGGCCAAGGTGTTATGCAGCCCTGGTATCATCAGATCTGTTGGTATGAAAGCCAGAGTGGCACAGTTCTGAACTAAACTTAGCTCAGGAATTTTTGTGGGCTGCCTGGTTTGCTGCTGTGGCTACTTTTCGAGGCCAGCCTATAAGCATCCGTTTGTATGCTTATAGCATACAGATAAATTTCTGTAAGGCCATTTATCTGCATTTAGTTGCACTGAAGAGCTAAATGGGCAGGGCTACTAACCCTTTCATTGTATTGGATTTGGAATTCATCCTGCGGATGGCAAAAATGCAAACTGCTTTCAGGAGCAAAGCTCCAACAAATCCATTATAACTTAAAGGCATGATGTTAGATAAAATGCATCTTGGGGCAAGTGTTGAGCGCATAGTGGGTAATAATTGCAGGATAATATGCAAGTATTTCAAGTAATACAAAGTGCTCTCCAGAAACATGTAATTGCTTGTTGGCAAAAGTTGTTCTTTAAGCAAGAAGTAACATAAGCTTTCCCATTTGATGTAATCCTGTTGACAAACTGAAGACATTTTTGAGAGAGACTGTTGAAATGTATGTTGAAGTGACATTTACTTAAGACACTTCTGTAACTGCTTACAAAACAGCTTTAATTCGCCTCCTTTCCTACTACGTTAGTATCTTCAAATAAAGTGATATTTCTTAACGGAGAGGTCTATACAGGAAGCCATCTGTAGACATAGCTATGAGTTCTGCAAGAAAGAGAAAAAGGCAGAATTCTGATTACTTTTGCATCAGTTTTGCTACTCTCTTCTTAATAGAAATGTACTGTGGCTGTCTGGGGCAGGGGTTGGGGTAAGCTAATGGTTCTTAAAGCATGTGCTTGGACTGGAAAGTGGTTCAGCAGCAAGTTTTTTTAATTTTAATGAATTGAGATCTTTTTCCAAAGGCATGTAAACAGTCTGAAGAAAAACAAAATTTTAAAGTAAGAAACAAGGTGCTTATGGAGCAGATAATGCAAGTGAGCCAAGAAGAAGTGGCATACATTAGAAACCAGGATAACACATGATAGAATTTCTTCCCAATCCCCATATATAGCACAACAGGCTCACAGTATAAGGGCTCACAATAGTTTACAGCAATTATTTTCACTCTTGTTCATTTATAGAGCCCCTTGAATGTATATGGCACTGTACAGAGTTACGTAGGGAAAATAGACAGGGCCCTGCCCCCAAGGACCTAATAAGCCAAGGCAGAAAATAGGGAAAACAGCAGCAGGGTGAATGAGGTATATGTAGGAAGGGAAGAATGCAGGTAAATGCTATTGCATATGCTTAAAATGAATGAGGATTGTGGAGATAAGCCATTGGCTCATACTCTTTCTTTCTTTTCCCTCCCTCCCCCCGCCCCCCCAATCTAGCAGTGCCAGGAACGTGACCAAGCTGAGGTATGTTAGTGCTGAGTTCTTTGCATGAGTTGCTTTTTCCTTGCTCTGTGAAGTAATTGTTCCTCCTTTACTGGAGACTTGGGACTTGTGGGTATTGGGAGATGTCTGTGATCTCAGTTAAATGGTGAATGAAGTAGTGCACTGTGTGCAAGGTGTGAGGCTATGCAGAATATCCTCTACCCAGAGTCATGAGAACAAATTATGATGGAAAAAATTAGGTGCCTTGCGTGGAGATGCTGCCTCTATCTGGCTTCTGAAGCTGCCTTTTTTGTTTCTCCCTTTCCTTCAGGAACCAGGGAGCACGCGTAAGGAGTCTGGGTCTTCCCTGGAGCAAGTTATTAAGGAGGTAAGATTTGGGCTCATTTCCCTTGGAATAAGCTGAATGTGGTGCCAGAGACAAGAGCGACAGCCTGTTAAGTGTTGATAGGAATTACATCCTGATGAGGCTGGAATGAGCTTTCAGCAGAGTTGGGCATCCATCACTGTAGATATTATAGTGTATAATATTGTGTGACCACGTCTCCAGCATTCTGCTCTGCTGTACTGAGATGGGTGGGAGCAGATGGAGGACCCTCCTGCTTCAAGGACATGGTGTGCCCCCTGCTCACAGAGGGTGGATAATGCTCCCCCCCCCAATCAAGTGAATGTCACCACGGGATAAGGATGCAACCTATTGCTTACCCAGGGTGTAAGGCTGCAGGCAGGTTCGGCCCTGCTGAACAGTATTCCAGGTTGCGGCCTGTGTACCTGGTCCTAGATTACTGAAAGGAGGCCATTGAGAATTTTTGCTTGGGGGAACTATGCCAAATGGTGATCTTTACCCTTCTCCTTTCCAGGACTCCTGGGCTGGTTTTGTTTATGAAGTGTCCTTTGCAGTCTGTGGAGGTTACTTATGAGTGCTGAAACCTAAAGCCTGGTTTTGTTGATTCTCTAGAACTATTGCACCAACAGTCCTCTCCGGAGATGGTGCTTTTGTAGGATAATACATAATATTATAATATAATGCAGGATGTTTGCGTGTTTTTTAAAGAGGATGACATATACCCCGTCCTAATAGTCCTAGAACTGCAGATATCAGGCAGCTAGAAGGATTCTTTTTGGTGTGATATGAGGTACACCTCTGACGATGAGATATACCTTGGAGGACTTGCCTAATGTGATAAAAGTTCAAGGTTCTGTCTCTTAATAAGTTACACGTTGCTGTAATATGCTGCTTAGCTGAAACTAGCCTTGGTCTGTAGAAGAATTACAAGTCCATTTTAACTCCAAATGAACTGTAAGGGGACAGCTCCTTCACAGGAATACTTCAAATTATACAAGCACTATATCTAAATATATAAATTAAATTATCTAAGCAGAACTCATTGAATCCTTCAGTGCAGCCTGGTCAGATGGGGGAATGTGCTATCCCTCTACATCTTGTGCTTTGCTGGGCCAGTTACTGTGTGCCTTTCTGCTGATGTTTCTGGGTCTGTTTTTTTTGTCCCAGACTTCTCAAGAGATGATTGCACGTTCTGCTGCTACACTGGTAACCCATCCTTTTCATGGTATGTATGGACTGGTTGCTATAACCTTCATAAACCTTCCTCCTAGCATTGCCCTCAGGAGAAGGACCATTGCTGCCATCCCTGTTGCCAATTATTTGGGCAATAAGAAAGAGGAAGATTATTGTCCTAGCGCTTCCTTGGCCCATTCTTTTCTGTTCAGGACCACTATTTCATGAATTTGAGATACTCCCTTTGGAAGTGAGATTGATTGTATGATCACTTCCGGGTTGTCCTGAATAGAGAGAGGAGAGTAGGGAAGGTCTCCCTCGCTGACACTCCTCTTCCTTTTGGCTTGACTTCCAGTGATCACCTTGAGGTGTATGGTGCAGTTCATTGGCAGAGAGACCAAGTACAGGTATGTGCAGGTATTTGTGAGCTGGCTTCATTTAGGTTTTTACTCACAAGGCTGGGCAAACTAAAAGTGGCTGGGGAGCAATTAGCGTGTGCCCACAGAAGTTTCCTTTTGTCATTACTGGAGATGGGGAAGACAGAGTCACTTGTTTAGCAACTTCCTTTCTCTGTACCTCTAGGGCAGGGGTGTCACCTGACTCAGTCAGGTGGTGGGCCAGATCTGATTTGATGCACCTTCAGAGGGCCACACATAGCCTTGCGCTGCCTTCCGTCGCCTCGCACCTGCCTCACACCACCTCCTTTCTTCCTCCTATTCCCTCTTTCTTTCATTTTCTTCCTTTCTTCCTCCCTCACCCTGCCATTTAAATTAGCTGAATACACTGCATTTACACCAGAATATGCTCGGGGAAACTTTAAACAATTTTTTAATTTTTTGAAGAAATTCTGAATATCAGTGACCAAGCATCATATTTTAACTGTTCATGTTCTCAACAGTTTTTAACACTCAGTAGTCAGATCAATAATTCCAAAGCAACATCATGCCCCAAGAAAAGCAGAGCTCCTCTTCCCCCCTCCCTTATCTTCCACTCACCCTCTTTCTTCCTCCTCCTCTTTCTCTCAGTCTCTTCCTCCCACCCCCATCCAGAGAGAGAGAGTGCCCCATGCTGTCTTCTGTTTTGGTTTTGTCTTCATCTTCCTCCTTTTCCTCCCCTCTTTATCTCCAATCTCCTTGTTCTGGGCTAGTGCTTCATGCACTGAAAAGCCCAAGTGGGGAGGAGGGGAAGAGAGTGGCAGTGGCAAGGAAGAGGGAACCAACTTGCAGCTTCCACCACCATGCACAGGGTGGTGGGGGGAGAGAGAGAAATACTGGCACCAGTGGAGGCGGAAGGAGGAAGCTCGGAGAGAAGTAAATGTGCTGCCACTTCTTCCACAGTGGAGGAAGAAAAGCAGCAGCAGCGAGACTCATCCTGGCCTCACTTGGCTGGTCAGTTGATTTCCATGGGCCTGATCTGGCCTACATGCTGACAGTTTGATGCCCCTGCTCTAGAATAATTTGATGAATGAATGAATTTTATTATTACAGTCAGTGACCAGCAATAAACAAAATAAAATGGAAAATAAAATTAGAGTAAAATAAAATCAAAAACAGGACTGGGTGATAGAGTATCAAAACTTATACATACAAGAGTAATTTGATATGTTTCTTAATTTCCAGTGGGGTACTTAGCTCCTTTGTCACCATTTATCGGGAAGAAGGCATCCTTGGATTTTTTGCGTAAGTACTTGCTGTGGTAGTGGTGGTGGGGGAGATGCCATGGATGATTGTATCACAGAGGTCTCTGGTGGACAGCATTGGGTGAGGGAGATGGCTTTGATGTTCTGCTTGTCGACTTCCTTGAAGCCTCTGGCTGGCCAGTGTGGGCAAGGGGTGCTGGAATAAGATGGGCCTTTGGTCTGATCCATTGGGACACTTCTTACGTAACCCCCCCGCCCTGCCCCACTCCACTCCTGAAGTGGATAGTGAAGATGAGAAGCTGCTCAGGGAATATTTAGCATCATGCTTTGCACTAGGTTGATCAGTCTCTTGTGATGCGGGGACATCCAGACTGTATCTCTCGTAGAGTGAATTGAGGACTCCGTGTAGGCTGTGAGGTTTTTTCAGACAATATACTGCCAGTTTACTTACTGGGCTGTTCTATTTCAGGGGCCTTATTCCTCGCCTGCTGGGGGACATCCTGTCCTTGTGGCTCTGTAATATGCTGGCCTACCTCATCAATACCTATGCACTGGAGAATGGGGTATGTGTACTACTTGCAATGCAGGGTGTGGCTGGTGGGCTGCTGAGCTCAGGCAGGCGGTTGTGAACAGCACATCCTCCTTGTCTGGGGGTGTCCCATTCTGGTGCTGCTGCATCCTCCTCAGAGTATTCGACACCCCCAATTTGTGAATTGAGTTCTATGTTGCTACCTAAATCAGGTTTTGCACTTCTGTGTAGGGATATGTCAGCACTCACCGGTGACTCCTGGCTCTATTGCTCCCGCACAGAGATTAGGATGTGACCAGGAACAACTGCCAGGAATGGAGGCAGAGGGTTCTGTTCATTGGTCTCCATTTCTTTCTAGGTCTCCACCATGACGGAGATGAAGAGTTATTCTCAGGCTGTCACAGGAGTATGTATATGATCTGTTTCTCTGTCTTTGGGGGCAGGGTGAGGGGACAGTGTTGAGAGAAGGCCTGTGTTTTCAGTGACAATAGGCAATAGACAGTGGGTGAATTTGGGATGATGCTTGTCCCCGTGGAAGTAAGGGAAGTTGTTGATGGTGATCTGTACAACATGCCTTGTGCTCTAGACTTCAGGACTCCATCCAAGGTCTGTATATGTGTGGGTACCTATTTACCCACAAGCTTCACTCTGTGTTAGCATTTAGGCAGAGTTGATCTACTTTGCTGAGCATTTAAACAGGTGCTGTCACAAAGCTCAAACTATTGTTAGGTTTGAGATCAACAGCTACCAATAGTTTTTTCCCCCTCCAGTATTGCCAGCAGTATAAACTTTATTCCAGATCAGAATTACCACTGGAATAATGATGTTTAGTGCCTCAAGAAGTGTAGCCCATGTTCCCTGCAAAAGTGGGATTGCTATTCAGTTTTTCTGTCGTTCTTAGAAGGCTCGATTTGGTGGGATGTCAAAGAGCAAAGCTGGAGTGCTCTTTCCATTGGTATATTTTCCTGTATTTTAATTGCAGTTCTTTGCCACGATGCTGACTTACCCTTTTGTGTTGGTCTCAAATCTGATGGCTGTCAATAGTTGTGGGTGAGTGCAGAGTGCTTCCTCTGACTTGGCTTTTTAAACATACATACTACCCAAAGTTCAGTCTTGGTTTTTTAGGTCTTTCTAATTCATAAGTCAATGAGAGTTCTAGCAATGTGCTATATCGGGCCTGCTCAATTTAGCCCCCACCCCCAGCTGTTTTTGGACTGCCACTCCCATAATCCCCAGGTACAGTGGCCAATAACCAGGGATTATGGGAGTTGTAGGTCAACATGTGCAGGAGGGCCGAAGTAAGCAGCCCAGTGCTACAGCTTGCAACTGTTCTCTCCAAATTTTCAGCAGCTGTTCTTAGGAATTTTTTTACTATAACACACAAAGCTGGAAAATCAAGCCTCTGGCATTCTCTTGAGGCAGTAGTTGGAAAGCTTCCAAGAATAACTCTAAGGCTTCAATTTAAAAGTACAGTGGTTGAAGAGCCATCCTTTTCTATGCCCTACCTATATCCAAAATAGCTGCGGCTAGTAAAAGAACACTGTGCCTCAAGGGGTTTAAATCTGCATGTGCATGTTTCTAATTGTGCACAGAGCAGATGAATCTTGTGGGCAACTGCAAAACCAGTGCAACTTTGTAGATTCATATGGATACAGTAGTCTCTTCAATAGACTTGCATTGATTGTGAAAGGTTTCGAAAAGAGTGGTGTTCTCTTTGTATGTGTTTTTCCTCCTGCATTTTTATCTTATTAGATAAATAGACAGAGTTTGTTTAATGACACAGATGTAAAAAACTGAATCTAGTCCAAGCTTTTGGGGACAGTCTCCAATCCAGAGATAAGCACAGAGGTTGTTCTCATGAGTGCTTGCCCAGGTTGAGGATCCCTGCAATCCTCAGCCCGGTAGCCCAGCTTTTGTACCCAGGCTGAAAGTGAGGTAGGAAGGCATGCGCATGCCCTCCTATCTCACTGCCTGGCTGTGTGGAAGCTCGGGCTGGCATTAGGTGGAAGGAGTGCCCGGCGACTCAGAACTCCCCCAATGCACCACGCTCCTCACACAGTGTATTGTGGGATACCAGAGGATTTCCTCCTCCGGATCCCAGCTCTGCCAATCATCACTACACCCGTCACCTGGGTGTGTGATCAGCAGAGCAAGGAAGAGCCTCTGGTCGTCTACAATGAGGCAGGTGGGAGCCTGTCTACCCCAGTCAGGTCATGAGAACAACCTCAAGCTTTATCAAATGTGGTATTTATTGATAAATCATCTCAACATGATCTTTTGCTGTTTTCCAGCCTTGCTGGTGGCCTCCCTCCATATGCGCCAGCTTATGCTTCCTGGTTAAACTGCTGGAGCCAGCTGCACAGGGAGGTATGACTGAAATTGCCTGTCCTTCCCCCTTGGTCCTCAGTGTGAATGAGGAATAATTGGTGATGCAGAGTCCCTCTCTCCTACTCATTTTAAATGAACTCTCTAATAGGTTCAGAGTCTTGGGCCTACCAGCATCCCAAGCAGGATGCCAAACAAAAAACATGTCTGTATGTGAGTTGGAGAGCCTTCCCCCATTTTTGGATGCATTCTGGCTGTCATACCAAACCCATCTGTTCCACTAAAGACTGATCTGTATAGAGGCCCAGGTGGGGTGAATCTTGCCCTGTCACGATTTCAGTGTAGAGTTGTGGAATGAGTACAATCCAGCTGGTTTAGAAATGGTTTCTTAAAACTCCCTTAAGGCTGATTTAGATGTGCAGAAACAGATGTAGTAAGTGACTGTACCAATCCAAAGTTTGCATGGAGTGTTGCTTATAGGAAAGTGCTTAGCCTAGGCTTCCTGATATGCTGGCTTTACATATGGAAAGTGACCTTCGTATAGAAAGTCCTCTTATACAAGCAACTTGCCATGAGAATTCTGAGCTGCTACAGCCCACTCAGGAAGACTGTAGCATGTTGCTTTCTCTACGTTTTAAGTAATCCATAAGTATCGGAGTAGGAAGGGTGTCTGGGTTACTTCCATAGACTGGGCAGGTGGTGGTTTAATGGGAGTGAGGGACTTCACTCTTACTAGGCTTGTTCCACAATGATATGGATCTCCCTTCAGAATGAATTTTGTGAACTAAATTGCTGCTGAGCTCTTCTGGGTTCAGCCTCTCGTTCAAGCACCCTGACATACTTCCTTTCCTCCCTCTCCGCTCCCCCCACCTTAATGCAGGGCAACATGAGCCGAGGAAGCAGTCTGTTTTTCCGGAAGGTGCCTACAGGGAAGCGGTATGTGTGGGAGCAGAAGAGATTTCACTGAGTCCTGGCCTCTTCCAGCTGCCCCAGATGCACAGAATGATGGCAGTGTGTTGATTTCTATAGTGTCTCTTTTTTTAAAAAAAATAATCATTTAAACTTGGGAAATGGAGCTGGCTGTGAGCATGACTTAATGACAGTGGTGTGAAGGGAGAGGCTATTTCTCTCATAAGTGTGGAGGGTGTGGGCAGTTCAAGATGAGAGAGCTGCCCCTCTTGAGGAAAAAAGTGGTGGCTTAATCTCTTGTGGCTATGGGGTGCAGGGAGTCATTTACCTTCCCCAGAGGAGGATGAGGTCTGTGCTGTTGGGAGTGCCATGTTCTTCCCCAATTCCTGTCCTGGATTATACAGCTCTGGACTTACTGTGGGCTGATGAAAAGCAGTGATTTTTCTCCCCAGGAAACAAAGGCTGTCTGTGGGGTCGAGTTCCATTTGGCTGTGTGCATTTTAGCTGCTAGATTCGTAAGAAGCAGACTGATAATCTTTCCTTGGACAAGGCATATTTTAGCAGTTATCCCAACAAACACATAGAAGCAAATCAAACTCAGGCTTGGAAAGTCTACAAGTAACATGCTCATCCTGCTTGGTTATGTAGGGAGTTAAACATTACCCAAGCTGTTCTGGGCAAATTGAGCATATGTTGTGTCACTAAGGAAAGCTGAAGAATGCCTCTTTGCCTCCCTGGAAACACGCTCCGGAGCTGGCTTACATGTCATGGCCACCACTCGGAGAGGTTGCTCAAAATAGCTCCGCATGGCCACTGCATGGAGAGCTGTTCATATGCAGCTGCTGATTGTGTGCATTAGGCAATCTGCAAACATTCAGAATGGACATTTTATGATAGAAAGGTCACCCACCCCACCCCATTGTTTCTGCATAGTGGCAGCTGCCATGTAAAGTGATATAACTTTAGTTTGAGCCCTTTTAATGTCAAGTGGAGGTGCTGGAACACCTCAGGAACAAGCCTTTATGTAGAAGTTCAGAGGGAACTGAATAACCGTAAGCAGTTGACTTCTGAAACTGGCTTTTCTACTGGTGGATTGAAAGGTGTCAAATATGGTCCCTTGGATACAAGTGGCTCTAGAAGAGACTGGGTTCTCTTTACAGCTGTGCCTGGCAAAACTGGTACTCAAGTGCATGGTGATGAAATCACTGGCAGTGCAGGATGGGACAATTCAGTATACTATGAGGGAAATTCTATTAGCGTTCTTCATGTTATACAGTTGCACTCAGTGTAACCAGAGGACACCATTTATTTGGACTTTGGGTATGGTCCTGCTAGTAGGCTGGTGCAAAAGAGCTTAAGAATAATTATTCTGACCTTGATCATTTGCCCGTGTCACCTGATCTGCTTTCTAACTCTTATACCTTCTAGCATGGGCTCCTTTCCCTTTGATTTCAAAACAAAAGCACACATGGTACTCAAAAAACATCTTCAAAAAGGAGTTCTAGGCTTATGGGAGAGAGAGGCTGATTTGTGCTATGTTCCTTGCCTGCCCTGAGGTATAGCCTGAGGAAGAAGTCTGTGCACCCACCTTGTTTACAAACTATGGAAAAGTTGTTATATTTCCAACCACATTTCTTACTTAGTCCTTACCCTGTGTCCTGTCTATTTGCTATATTTGTGGTTTGGAGAAAAGAAGCCCTTTTGTGGGATATGCATGTGGTAAACTAGAAGTGAAGACACCCCTCCCCCTGGTGTGCTGTAATGAAGGGGGTGGCCATTATATGTCTGAAAAGCAAGAGTAAAAGTAAACAGGAATAGAGAAGCACCTATCTGTACTCCAATATTAAAAACCTTATAAATGAAAGTAAATGAAGAAAGGTACGTAGTGTAATTGCCCAAGAGTGCTGAGAATGCACATCTATGTAACTTTCCAGCAAATTCTGCCAGACACCTTGAAAGTAGTGGTAGGACTTCCTGCTCTTGGCTCCTACAGTAGCCTGCTGCAGTTCTTTAATGCCCCACATTTAGAATACTGTGTGATTGCTCTAGCATAGTTCTTACTCATCTGGAACCTGCCTTCTAACTGGTATGGACCTCAAACATTGGTCCATGTGGCATCCTGATCGAAATACTCTTCTTGTGATGAACATCAGAAGTGATGTATTGTCGTCTGCTGGTCCTCAAGCCAATCACTGTGCAGTTTACAGATGTAAAGAAGTACCACATACTTAATTTGATGATATTAAAAAATCAAATATTGTATAGTACATACTTTGACAATAGTCAGTTGTAGCAGCCATGCTCAATTCCAAAATATCACTTTCCTTAAGGTGCTGTTCAGACGTAAGCATTTTGCTGAGCCTTAAGTGCTCTGATGTAGCACCTCTTACTGTGAACGTAAGGGCAGTGGTTTAAGAGCTGCTACATTGCAGCATGAGCGCTTCATTCTTGTTTGGTCAAACAGAGGCTTATCAGGCATTTTTGGCAGGGTTTCTGTCACTTAATTGGCCCTGATTTTGAAGCCAGAAAGTAAGGAGCTGGAAGGTGTCAGTCACTGTACTTTAATGAAAAATCATAATCATGCAGAAACTTTGAAGTGGATGACAACATATTTGCAAGGGCATATGAATTAGGCAACTGAGGCTGCTTCTACTGTCTGAGTATTTGAGGAGCCAGTCACAGCAGGAGTATGCAGGTCATATGACAGAAAGCAAGTGGTGAAACAGGCTTCAAGGCATTGCAGGGCCTTCTGCATAGGTATGTTGTCTTCCAGAACATCACCATATGCTGGATAATCCAGGCTTTCTAGTTTCCTGGCCAGTGCTGCTATCACCAATTGAATGTAGCCTTTGCCACGGTGAGCTGGCATGGTGTATGCATGGGTCAGACACCCAAACTGATCTAGCAGGACCCAAGATACTGGGCAGCCTCTAGCATCCAGAAGGCAACTACTGGGGAAGCAGCTGATCAGCTGAGTCAGATACTGAAGACTTTGCTCATTGCCACCTATGCTCCAGGTCTCATTCAGCAGGCTGGCATGAGTGGTACTGAGGGATGAGAGCTTCAGCTTTGAGCCTGACCTAAGGAAGGAATGGAATTTGAAGACCAGCCTATAAAAGTACTCTATTAAAGAGGTATGGGTTAGTCAGCTAGAGAGTGATGTGCTGTGTATCGGAGCCCAAACCCAGTTGTGCGTGACAAGCTGAAGCTTCCACACTGATAGGAGTGTAGACTTCCCAGCAGTCACTGCGAGCTGGAAAAGGACACGAAAACAACATGTCCCTCTGCAGGCTCTCTAGATTCAGGTGGGCCCCTTCAAGAACAGAGTAGTTCTGGCTTAATGCCCCCTAGTATGGAAAGTGAGAGGGCCTAGGGCTGTGCCTCTTAGCAAGGATTAAGTTTCCCCAAGGAATCATGATGAACTGCCATTGAAGTAGTATTAATTCGGACTGTTGCTGGAATGTACACAACTTTTAAGACTGGTACCCCAAAAAGAGGGTGCTTGAATGTGAACCTGGGTACAGACCTCCTGAAATGCACAATAGAGATAGGAACTGGACGACTGTACCTATGTTCAACATAATATGTGTGAAAAACTGTGCCTGTGTACAGAGCGTGTACACTATATCCTCATCTGAATGAACGTAACGTGTGAATGGGGCTTTTATGGCACAATAGATGGGTATACCATCCGATGCCACTGATGTTGTTTGGTCCTGTACCCATCCTGGCAGATTAATTCTTGAAAGTATACTATCAGTAAATGTTTAAACAGGAGATGATTACGTTGTGCAATACTATTTGTATATGAATTTGCTGTTGTGTAGAATAGAGGCATGGTTTTGTGTGGGGGCGGGGGGCGCTACTCACATCCTGCAGAAGAAATGTCCTGAGCAATCAGAAGGCAGAATAGCACCTTGTGAAGGTCAGCAACAGGAATGCTACATACCAACCCTTCAACAGGTCTCAAACCCTCCCCCTGCGTCTTAGGGAACCTGTGCAGTAGACCATGCTGAGCATAGCTACCTCTGCCATTTGTAAACTCTGTGAATGGGATTTATATTGCTGCAGGTATATTCCTAGTACTACCATTCCAGTAAACATTTGTAGTGATAAGGCCTCTCTGCTCCAAGCACTAGAGGTGTGTCAACCCATGAAGATACAATTTTATCATTGTAAAATTGCAGCACAAAGCTAATCTTTTTTCCTTGAGTCTCTTTCCCTGTTTCGGGCCTTCCCCCTGTTACAGATTCCCGAGTCAGTGGGCACCATAAAGGAGTTATCTCCATTAATCTGCAACTTCCTAGTCTATTGGCAACTGCAAATGGTTTGTACTGTACTCACAGCCCCTGAAACACAGGTTTAGTACCACATACACGGGGGTGGGAGTAGACAAGTGCAGGGGCTTCTGCAGAACAAAAACCTGGGTTCGAGACACCAGCTTTGTAGAGAAGTGCTTCGCAGCAGCTAGGCTCAAAGATGTCCGATACACACCATCCTGCAGACCTGGGGAACAGAAAAGGACAAGTAAGGTGAGTGTAGACTTTGTGGGTGGTGGTGGTCCTAGAAGCCTTAACCACAACTCTATGGCTGCTTAAAATAGAATTCAGTTTTCAAATTAAAAAGATACTTCTAAGATTGGATCACACATTATGGTTAAGGAAAAGGCAACATTGTGACTATTTCAAGGAAACCTTGCTCTGACTAGATCTACTATATTAGAAAACAGAAATTGTAGCACTACCAAACCAAATGAATTGCATCCCTGAAATGTCCCCCCTCCATACATTCAGAACAGATAACTGAATAATACTTCTAGTTGGTACTGACAGGGACATCTCATGGGTTATCCTTCTCCACTAGCTCCAAGGCAGGACAGATCTGATTAGTTGAACAATATGTACACGCCCACTGAGGCTGAGGAGGATAACCCCGCCCCAGTTCTTTCTGTCCTCGCTTAGCTCCAGGCAGTTTTTTCCTTCTCTCTATAGCTTTTGTCTATATTCCTGATATCTATTCTCTTGCTCATTTCTTATATCTGTTCTAGTCCATTCTTTTACTTCACACACACACACACACACACATATATATATATATATATATATATATATATATATATATATATATATATATATACACACACACACACACACACACACACACACACACCCTATTTTTTCTTCTTAGTCTTTCTCCTCTGTCGCTGCCCCCCACTCCGTGCATGGAGTTGGGCCCACGGTACAGGCTGATCCTAGTACTGTGCGGTTGTCGGCAGAGCTTGTTTGGTCCCGGCTTATCTAGACCTTTTGGTGGAGCTCCCGTTTCCAGTCCACTGGGCAGGTCTGTGACTCCTCCCTTGTTGGGCCAGCCTTCCAGGGAGTGAGACTCTGAGGTGGAGATGGCCTCCAATCATCTGCCCGTGCTGCCCAGAGACCAGATCGCGGAACAGTTGGGAGCGGTCACGGCCGCAATTCTGCCACCCGGGCCACTCCAGGGCACAGCGTCGGTGACGGCCGCCACAGAGCCACCCGCACCGGTAGTGACTGAGGGCGCAACGTATGACCCGCCGCCGGGCCGCAAGACCCGGTCTTCAACACGCCGCTGCGGCCAGGTTGTATTCCGCCGAGCCCCCCTAGCCAATCCGCCCCTTCATCAGCAGAGATCTGCGCCTTTAAGGAGTCCTTCCTCGAGGAGACAAAAAATGGCGGCGGCACCAAAAACGGTGCGAAAAACAGTTGCGAGTGCCATTTTGGAACAAGAGGGCTCTGGGTCCGAGCAGCAGGTGGCACCCCCCACCCTCCCTTTGTCTTCAGGGGAGGGAGTGGGCACCATGGCAGAGCAGCATAAGTCTATTGGGAACTCCTCCAATGCAAACAAAGGGGGGGATTCTTCCAGTGTGAGCACTGCCTCCGCTTTACCTAGGTCAGTGCCACCCGAATGGCAGGCCTGGTTCTGTGATGCAATTGTGGATACCATCTATCAGGTCCGGCCCCCAAGAAAAGATAAAAATAAGTCTAAAAGGAGAAAGAGAGTGAGCTTTTCTCCCGAATCCTCTTCCTCTAGTGAGTCTGTCAGGTCTCTTCCCAGGAAAGCAAAGTCCAAACAAAAACGTTTTTAGAGGCAACAGTCCCCTAGAACCAAGGGGAAGGGGTCACCTCATTCTTCTGAATTATCAGGTCAGGACTCAGGGGATCCTCAACCTTCCAATCTGAGACCTATACTGCTCCCCAAGAAGCACCCTGCTTTGCCTTTGCCTGGTGAACTGCATTCCGACATAGAGGAGGTCCCTGTCAGGCCCGATCCTAGAGGCCAGGATCAGGGACCTGTACACTATAAGGAAGAGGGAGAATGGTGGGGGGGGGGGGGAGAGAACGAACTAGCTGCTATCTCTTAGCACATATTTGTAGCAGAGTACTTCAGTCCTTTGATGTCCAGAGTCATAAAGACTATTGGGCTTCAAACAAAGGCGGCCTCTGAGCCTCTTTCCTCAGATAAGGGAGAGTTAGGCTTTTCAAGGGCCAAGCCTAAGGATATGCTCTTGCCTCTTCCCGATTTATTTGCAGAAGTTATTAAGCAAGAGTGGCTACTTCCAGCAGCTAATAGAAAGCCAATGTATACTACTAATCGTTTTTGTTCTTTTGAGCAGAAGGCTTCAGATTTGTTAAAAACTCCTAACACAGATGCCCTGATCGCACAGCTGGTGTTGGGCTCCCTCGTCCCAAGGGACGGTGAAGTGGCGCTAAAGGACCCATCAGATAAAAAAGCAGAACTAGCATTCAAACGGGCTCATGATAATGCTTCTTTCGCCACGAGAGCATCTGCTGCAGCATCTATGGTGTCCCATGCCTCTCTTCTATGGCTTGCTGACCTCCTTTCTGAACCATCTCTCGATCCTGGCAGGCTACGTTTACAGTTGGTGAAGCTGCAAAAGGCCCAGGTGTTCATCGCCGACTCCACTTTGGACTCAATCAGATTTTGTTCCCGGGTGTCAGCGGCTTCGGTACCTGGTACCTGGGTGCAGACACTTGTGGTTTAAAAACTGGCAAGTGGATAGCACTTCCAAGAATAATTTGACAGCCATTCCGTATGACGCCACTAAGCTGGTCGGAGAGACAGCTTTAAAAGACATTCTGGTCGATTCAAAAGATAAGAAAAAGACCATGCCGGCCATACACCGCAAGCCCGACTGAAACAATCCAAAGAGGGGTTTTCAGCAGCTGCAGCCCTTTCAGGGTTACCATCCTCTTAGGGGACATGAAAGAGATGGCAGGGGCCAGAGAGGCTCCTGGAATAGGTCCCGCTTCTCCTACAGGAGTTATGGGGGTAACCGGCAGCAATCAAACCAGCAAAAGCAACCAAAGTCTCAACAATGACTCATCACCAGCCAAGCTGGGGGGTCGGTTAAGCAGTTTCCTGCCGGCCTGGAAAATTCAACTACAGACTCCTGGGTATTAAAGCTCACCCAAGACGGATACAGAATAGAGTTGGACACCCCCTCCCTTCGCAGGTTTCTTCCAACCCCAAGACCTTGCTATATTTTAAAACATTCACAAATTGTTCACGCAATTTGCCATCTCGTGGATATTGGGGCGGTGGAGGCAGTTCCAAAGGAGCAGGAGGGTGGGGGCGTCTACTCTATTCTGTTTACGGTTCCCAAGAAAGACGGAACGAGCTGGGCAGACCTCGACCTAAAATTTTTGAATCAATGGATCCGGCACTAGCGCTTCTGAATGGAGACTCTAAGGTCAGTGTCAGAGGCGCTTCAACACTTAGACTTAATGACATCCATCGATCTCAAGGAGCCGTACTTACATGTGCCTATCCATCTGGAAAGTCACAAATTTCTTCGCTTCAAATATGCAGGCCAACATTATCAATATTCCGCGCTCCCTTTCTGTCTGTCCTCCGCGCCACGTATCTTCACAAAGGTACTTTCCCCTTTGGTGGCTCATCTAAGACTTCAAGGCGTTCAAATTTTTGCTTACTTGGACGACCTGCTTCTGAAGTCGCAATCGGTTCAGGAAGCGGAATGAGATCTCCAAACAACTCTGAGCACTCTGGAACTACATGGGTTCCTGATAAATCGTGAAAAGAGCCACCGGTTTCCCACTCACATCCTTCGACATCTGGGTGTTCTGATCAATACTCAAAAGGATCGTCTCTTGCTTCCTCAGGATCGTTTCGAGACCCTGACCTCAGCGGTGGCTCATATCCTGGCATGTCAGAAGGTTCCTCTGTCCTGCCTCGCAAGGCTACTGGGTCTGATGGCTGCCACCATCGAGGTGGTCCCCTGGGCACGTTTCCATCTTCGTGCTCTCTAGTGGTTCTTACTGCCCTATCAGACAGCCATTGCCAACAAGAAAAGACTGAATCTCAAAATTCCGGTACATCTCCACAACGCACTCCAGTGGTGGTTGTTCCTAAAGAATCTGCTCAAAAGAAGGGAATTTCTGGACCCAGAGAGGCTAATAGTTACAACCGAAGCAAGTGACCAGGGCTGGGGAGCTCATTGTCTCCATCTGTTGGCTTGGGCAGTGGAGTTCCTCAGAAAGGCATCACAGCATCAACTGGAGGGAACTCCACGCCATAAGGCTCTCACTTCTAGCCTTTCGCAGGGTAATTCGGGGAAAGCACGTTTTGGTCAAGACTGACAATACCACGGCCAAAGCCCACGTGAACCGTCAGGGAGGCACACGCTCCAGATCCCTTCATCAGGAGGCGCTGGTACTGTTCGCCTGGGTGAGCAGAACATCAGCTCATTGACGGCCCACTACTTGCAGGGAGATCTGAATCTAATTGCGGACTGGCTAAGCAGGCAGGACCTTCACCCAAGGGAGTGGTCCCTAAACAGGCTAGTGTTTGCTCAGGTGGTGCAAAGAATGGGACTTCCAGTCATGGACTTATTCGCGTCCCCAGCAAACGCAAAAACCAAAAGTTTCATGACCCGTTTCCCTTGCAAGACAGCAGCCACAATGGATGCCTTGTCTTCTCCGTGGCCCCGGGGGCTTCTTTACGTCTATCCACTGACTCCCCTACTCTCCAGAGTGCTACGGAGGATACGGCTGCTGCGTGCGTCAGTAATTCTAATAGCTTCATTCTGGCCCAGACACCCATGGTTCACCAAACTGTTCCGGCTTGCAGTGGAACCACCACGGGAACTCTCGATTCTGCCAGATCTCATCACTCAGGGACCAGTGCGGCATCTCGACCTCCGCTGGTTGCGGCCACCTAGAGACTGAACGGAGACTTCTGAGCAGGCATGGATATTCTGAAACAGTTCTACGTACCCTGCTGGCCTCCCGCAAGTCTTCCACCAATCGCATTTATCAGTGCATGTGGAGGGTGTTTTTGAAGTGGTCTTCCCACAACTCTGTGCCCAGGGGTACCGCTTCATTGCGCCGCCACCTCAAGTTTCTGCAGGAGGGCTTGGAGCAGGGTTTAAGACCCAACACGCTTAAGCGACAGGCTTCTTCCCTTGTACGCCTTATTTTCGGTGACACCAGGAATAGATGGCAGGATTATCCTCACCTTAAAAGGTTTCTACATGGGGCTATGTTGTTATCTCATCCAACGGTGCATCGGTTCCCTACTTGGGACCTGCATATTGTCCTGCGGGCGCTTCAGCTTACGCCTTTTGAGCCTATATCCACAATACCTATTAGGGTTTTGTCTTTCAAATTGGCTTTCCTGGTGGCCATAACGTCGGCCAGACGTATATCGGAGTTACAGGCTCTGTCAGTGCACAGGTCTTTCTGTATCATTGAAAAGGAAGTAGTGAGATTGATCCCTGACCTGTTTTTTCGTCCTAAGGTCTCAATTGTTTTTCACCAGTCCCAGGACGTGTTACTTCCATCTTTTTGTCCCCAGCCAGTGCACCACAAGGAGAAGCTCTGGCACAAGCTGGATGTTCAGTGCTGCCTAAAAGCATACATACGAAGATCGGCATCCTTCCGGACTACGAACTCTGTGTTTGTCTCCTTCCACCCTCGTTCAGTGGGGTCGGCAGTTTAATCTACAACAATCGCAAAATGGATATGGGCCTGCATCACCATGGCTTATGAGGTCCAACATCTAAGACCGCCCTCCAATGTCAGTGCCCACTCCACTAGGACAGTGGCAACTACAGCGGCTTTTTCTACCAATGCCTCGGCGCAGGACATTTGTAGGGCAGCCACTTGGTCAGCTCCTTCTACTTTCACCAAGCACTATAAGTTTGACCCTTATTCAGCCATTCAGGCTGCTTTTGGCAGGAGGGTTTTGCAGCAGGTACTTCCACCAGATTAGGCAAGAGCGTTCCTGCCCGGGTTTTTATTGTCGGCCAAGCTGTGGTATGTCCCATGAGATGTCCCTGTCAGCACCAACTAGAACGGAGCATTGGTTCACTCACCGTGAAGGCTTCTTCTGGTTGGTGCTGACAGGGACATCTCGGCCCGCCCGTTTTAGCTCTCTTGCCTGATCCTGTCTGAAGTCTTCCTTATAGAATCTGTGTTTTTAATAGCACTCCTGGAGTGTTTGTATCTTACACCAGGAGGGGAGTGTCAGGAGATAATTCCTTGGTTGTAGGGTCTTCAGGACCTGTTCCTATTGTCCTGATTACCTATAATGTTATGGTTTACTACTACGTTTTCCTTACTGTGTTGCTGCTAGTCGTTTTTTCTTTTCGCTGTTACTGTCTCGGCCCAAAAGAACTGGGGTGGGGATATCCTCCTCAGCCTCAGGGGGCGTGTACATATTTTTCAACTAATCAGATCTGTCCTGCCTTGGAGCTAGTGCAGAAGAATAACCCATGAGATGTCCCTGTCAGCACCAACCAGAAGAAGCCTTCACAGTGAGTGAACCAATGCTCTGTTCTCTATTCTACATAGTTAAATGCTGAAGTAATACAGAAATGTATGCATCCATTTAACATTTCAGTGTTCAGTTTTGTGCTGTTAGTATGCTGCTTTTTAAAATTCTGGATTAGTGTACAATACACAGAGCCTTGGGTGCTGACATCCAAGTAAGAATTTAAGAACAGCCCTGCTGGATCAGGCCCAAGGCCCATCTAGTCCAGCATCCTGTTTCACACAGTGGCCCACCAGATGCTGCGGGAAGCCAACAGGCAGGAGTTGAGGGCATGCCCTCTCTCCTGC
Source organism: Hemicordylus capensis (assembly GCF_027244095.1). NCBI lineage: Eukaryota > Metazoa > Chordata > Lepidosauria > Squamata > Cordylidae > Hemicordylus > Hemicordylus capensis. The sequence goes on from NC_069657.1 coordinate 147,021,222, forward strand.
TGTTACTCCCCTGCAACTGGTACTCAGATGCATCCTGCCTTTGAGGCTGGAGGTGGCCTATGGCCCTCCAACTAGTAGCTGTTTAGACCTCTCCTCCCATGAAGTTATCCAAACCCCTCTTAGAGCCATCTGGGTTGTTGGCTGTCACCACATCTTGTGGCAGAGAATTCCACAAATTGATTATGCATTGTGTGAAAAAGTACTTCCGTTTGCTGGTCCTAAATTTCCTGTTAATCAATTTCATGGGATGACCCCTGGTTCTAGTGTTATGGGAGAGGGAGAAGAATTTCTAGACCTCCATCATGTCTCCCCGCAGTCGTCTTTTTTCTAAACTAGTCTTACCTTGGAGGAGGAATTCTTGGTTCCAGTCAATGGCATCAGTATCGTTAACCAATTGCTTGTAGGAATCTAGGTCCCTATAGAAAACTGCACAGGATTGGGCAAAGTAGTTGGTTTCTGATGCTTTCTGGACAAGAGCAGACAGGGAAGAAAGAGTGTTTTTACATACTGCTTTAGATGCAAAGATCTCTTTAGCAGGCAACACATGTGTAGCTGCTAGCTGTATTGAGAGATCCATATGTTTTTCTCTGCAGCTAGTACATACGTTTGTATAGTGAAATGGCATATTCCAATATTCAGATGACATTATTTTGTTGCCAGGAAAATGTTAGCATATAAAGCTAGCACAAAGTATGAGTGCTATGCAGAAGGTGCTTATGCAATCAATGTGGCCATTGGTTAGTGCCTGTGTCCTCAATCTTGACTAAGTTTCCAGTACCAGCAAGGCTATGCCCCACCCCACTATTTTGTGAATCTGTTTTTGTGTAGCAGTAGTCACCCTACACACAGCAACAGACACATTACGTGGATTAGAGATATCGGACTATTGGCGCTGAGCCAAGGGTAGAGTGATAAAGAAGGACAAAGCAGGTAATGGGAATTATGGTTTTGCCTGCTTCTGCATACTCCATCACAGCTGGTACTGCTTTAGTGCCTCTGTCATCAATCTCTTTTCCATCAACTCAAGTGCTGCTCTAGAGAAAAGAGCAAACATTTATTTCTTAGGTGTTGAGCATCTTCCATTGCAAGCGATACCTCTCTCTTGGGCCGTGCAATAACAACTTGGAAACTGGGCCAGGAATCCACTAGTATCTCCTGATGAAAGGGATTTCCCTGATATGCATTCAGAACAGCCCCATGAACCTGGTGGGACAGGAAAGAAGTACATTTCAGCTATCTTGACATAACAAACAGGATGCTCTTATTTTTTTCTAAAAAGTCATTCTTGTCTATTTTGATGCCAGACTTGCTAGCAGTTGAGATGTTAGTTGCAAGTGACAGATGCAGCAAGGCCAGGGTGAGTTTATTGTATTGCCAAACTTTATCTGCCATTTGCATCAAGCTCCTGGCCCAAGAGTAACAAGTTCTCCTAGTTTCAAGATCTATATGGCAAGGAAGAAGCTACTCCACTTCCTTACAGATTTTAGATAAAGGGCAGAGCCCTAAGTTGTGAATGCTACCGTGTTTCCCTGAAAATAAGACAGTGTCTTATATTAATTTTAGCCCCCCAAAATGCACTAGGGCAATTAGCGGTACATCAGAAATTACTGCTAGGTCTTACTTTCGGGGAAACAGGGTATGGAGGCAAAAGGCCAGAACCACCTCCATGACTCTCATTTGTTTCTAGGATTAGGATTCATCTGAGAGAAGGTTGTCACTGCCTTGATTCCTTGCAGTGTTCACAGGAATTCCTGCACTGGAATCAATGCTTGGGCAGAGATGTGCTGCTATAGCCACTAGTGTACTTAGTGGTGTCAGCTCAGGAGTGGGGTTCTGAACGTCCTGGCAGAGACCAGAGGAAGATGCCATCTTACCTTCAAGGACTCAGGAAAGCAGCTCTCCAGCTTTTTCTTCAGCAGCTTCAGCTCGTCTTTGTTGTCCAACACCAGCATTCTCATAGTTGTCTAGGCTGCGCAAGCTCTGGAGACAGAGTGTGATAAGATTGTGGGGGGCTGTTGTCAAGCGTCCCATATTCTTTCCTTGCTACACAGAAGAGGGCAGATGAGTGTGTGCACGCATAATATAATTATTCAGATTGATCACCTGACCTGTTGGAGTCTTAGGTCAAGTGACATCCCTATCCTGAAAGGCTACACAATCAGGATAAAAGAAGAGAGAGATTCAAGCATGCTCTATATTTGAAGAAAAGCAACTCAGTCTGAAGGGGCTGACTTTGCACCCATGTACCCAATGACTAAATCCTACCATATTCAGTTCATAACTGAATATAGAGGTTAGAGGGAACCCCCCAAAACACAATATTCCATGACCTTGCTTCCAACAGAACCTCATATTTATCCTTTAGCCCAATAATTGTTTGTTTGTCATATTTATGACAAGTATTTGAGATTGAAGCAAAAGTATTGCTGTCTCAGAATAAATAATTGTATGAACAAACCCTGAAAAGGAACTGCCCACCAGAGTGTCTTATTCCAAACACTAAAAATGTTTCATAATGAGGGAGATACCAAGTTTCATATGAAGTGTGACTGCAGTTAGTTGGCTCTTCTTCTTCTTCTTCTTCTTCTTCTTCTTCTTCTTCTTCTTATTATTATTATTATTATTATTATTATTATTATTATTATTATTATTTTTATTTATTTATTTATTTATTTATTTTATTAATAATTTGATTCCTATACAGCCCTTCAAAAATTGGTTCAGGGCGGTTTACACAGAGAAATAATAAACAAATAAGATGGCTCCCTGTCCCCAAAGGGATCACAATCTAAAAAGAAACATAAGATAGACACCAGCAACAGTCACTGGAGGTACTGTGCTGGGGGTGGATAGGGCCAGTTACTCTCCCCCGCTAAATGAAGAGAATCACCACGTTTTAAAAAGTGCCTCTTTGCCAAGTTAGCAGTTAGCATATTTCACCGCTTAGTTACTAAGAGGCAATTGCTGCATTTATCTCAAGATAATTGCAAGCCTACTTTAAATCTGGGGAGAAAAGTAATTTGCTAGGAAGAATAATTCAGGAATAAATGCTGTTGACTTCTAATGCTAAAGGCAGAAGGCAACTTATCAGACTTATGTAATCCCAAGATAAATGCTATAAAATCATAAAGTGCAGACAATCTATTAAAACTTAGCTACTCTAGTTTTTAAAATGTGGGGTTATCCAAAGTGCTCTCAATAGATCCATCTCTCAGTCCTGCACATTTACTGCTGAAATAAAGTTTTACTAATAGTTATAACTCATACAACCCAAGCTGATTCCTTCTCATCTCAAGGACACTAGCAGTTTGGCCATTAAGTTTCTGATCTCAGCAGCAAACCAGGAGATTTTGATGAAATCAAAGTCCTCTGGGCAAAATAACATTTAACCAAATTACCTTGGGGAATTGACAAGCAAGTGAACTTCTCTTCCCTGCCCTCCACATCTTCAGCATGTGGCCTGATTTGTTTGTGAGAGTCAGCTGGAACTGAATACTAAGGTCTGTTATTAAGACATTAATCCCTGAAGTCACTAGCTGGGAGGCATGTGCATGCAATGAAGACTGCTGAAGACAAAAGCAAGCAGCCAGAAGGCAACACTGGGGATACAAGACAAGAGTGCAGCTAACAGTGCTGAATGATCTTGTGACATGGGATTGCTGGCTAGGCCTGGCACATGGAAAAGGTAGGGTATGTATGGAATAAGGTAATAAAATAGAGTGCACTGGACAAGGAGACCTGGAGGCGACTGCAAGATGGTTGCTAATCCCAGATGGGAGAGGCCAATTGTGCATTCTTCATTGTTTGTCTTAGGTTGCAGGGTACAACTCAGGCATTCGCATTCATACATTCAAAAAGTCTAGATGTGCCAGAGAACAGATGGTGCTCCTGGGCCTTTAATACTTGTCAGAAATAAAGGATTTCAACAGATCATGTTTCTCTCATTGATATATGTCATGCTGAACATGCCTGAATGCTCTCTTTAAAAGGTGTAGGAGGCCTACCCTTCATAGGAGAATTTATACCCTAAAGCAAAATATGCTCTGGCTCCAAAGCTGAGCTCAGGAATGGGATGAGTTTTCTTTATAATAAAGGCATGGTGAAACCAATACTTTAATGCGGAAGAGAGCTGGTCTTGTGGTAGCAAGCATGACTTGTCCCCTTAGCTAAGGAGGGTCTGCCCTGTTTGCATATGAAAAGGAGACTAGAAGTGTGAGCAGTGTAAGATATTCCTCTCAGGGGATGGAGCCACTCTGGGAAGAGCAGAAGGTTCCAAGTTCCCTCCCTGGCTTCTCCAAGATAGGGCTGAGAAAGATTCCTGCCTGCAACCTTGGAGAAGCCGCTGCCTGTCTGTGAAGACAATACTGAGCTAGATAGACCAATGGTCTGACTCAGTATATGGCAGCTTCCTATGTTCCTATGCAGATAATGTTTTTGTTTTTCTTACAACTGCTAAAAAATATTTGAACACAAGAGAAGCAGCAGATGCCTGTGATAGAAGAGTGGTTTAGACCTCAACTAAAAAGCCATAATGGTGTGTGGAGTTCTGGTGTGTATGTGCACTCCCTCTAATCTTGCGATTCCAATCTACAAAGTAATTTGAATGTACATCTGGATCCAGTTCTGGGGATCTTTCATTAGGAAGGAGGAATATTTTCTTGACACAAGAACAGAAAAAACTGCCATAGGGAAAGCAGGTTCTAAGGGTCACTTACCTGTCCGGGACAATGGAAGGAGTGAGAGTCCTCCTGTCAGCCTGTTGGATCACCAGTCGTGATGGTGTGGAAGCAAGAAGAAAGTTAAGAGTCCCTTCTGGAATTGTCCTCATGAGGTGTACCCAAATGGTTCACCCTCTTTCGTTCTCTGTCACTGTCCTGATATTTGAGCCCACCAGCAAAGTGGCTCACCCAAGGACAAGCTTGGAAAGAGTCAACCTGCTCCCGCACAGATATGGGAAAGCTCTACGTTGGTTAATCATTACAAAAACACCATCATAGTTAAGAGGAAAAGGGGGGTAATGAGAAGGTAGAAGCAGAAAACCGTAACACCATAGGCAATAATGGCGCTAGAAATATCAAGAGAAATTCATGGCTAGTCAGGATGAGATGATAGCAAGAAGAAATAGGACAAAAATTGAGAACAAAACCCTTCTTAGGAATGAGACAGGTAAGCAGTATGCATTCTGTTCAGGCTCCACATTTTAGCAAGGACTTCCACGAAGCACTCCACAACTTTTTTGTTTTAATGTTTTTAAAAGTTACATTATTGTTTATAATGAACAGTTTGGACAAAATATAGTCCATGTATATTTATACACATGTGCTAACATGTTATTTTGATATGTTAGTTATATTATACAGTAGTTCACAAAGCAAATATTACCTTGTTCCACCATTCGTAAACACATCTGAAACATCAACATATATGAAACATATTAAGGTTGTTCTCATGACTGAGCTGGGAAGAGTTGGCAGGAAGGCATTCTGGTCTTGTTGTAGTAAGCATGACTTGTCCCCTTAGCTAAGCAGGGTCGGCTCTGGTTGCATATGAATGGGAGACTTGATGTGTGAGCACAGTAAGATATTCCCCTTGGGATGGAGCCACTCTGGGAAGAGCAGAAGGTTCCAAGTTCCCTCCCTGGCTTCTCCAAGATAGGGCTGAGAGAGATTCTTGCCTGCAACCTTGGAGAAGCCGCTGCCAGGCTGTGAAGACAATATGGACCAACGGGCTGACTCAGTATATGGCAGCTTCTTATGTACCTGCCTCACCCCACACATGACCTACCCTCCCCAGTAGGCTCTGCTGCTTGAGCGGCAAATGAGCAGTGCCGCAGCAAGCAACAGAGCCAGGAGCCGGAAGTCCTCTGGCATCTCACAGTGCACTGCAGCAGGAGCATGGTGCCTTGGGGGATTTCCCACTGCCGGGTGCTCTTGCTGCCTGGCTTTGTGAATGCTTGGGCTGCATTCCAGGGAGTGGTGCCCTTTTACCCCAACCACACTATAAGTTTGGGTAAAAAAACCCAGGCTATCTGATCCTGGAGCGCCAGGAACGGGACTGATCTTGGTGATTCTCATGACTAGCTCTACCCAGACAGAGCTGCCCTAGCCTGAGTAGAGCTGGTCATGAGAACCAATTTATTATCTTTGTTGTTCCTATTCAGCCCAGCATAGTGTCTCTCCTGGCAGCTGTTGCTGGGGCTTCCTTTGCTGTCCCAAAGGGAAGAAACCAAACAACTTTCCTATTCCTTTTGCTACGTAAACTGATTTGGGAAGGGTTTTTTTTAATGGTATGTAAATACTCTGCATTTAAAAAAAGCCTTCAAACATTTGTCTAAGTCTCCTTTTATTCCCCAGTCGGCAAAAACCAGATCCAGAGTGTGTCCTGCCATGTGGGTAGGGCCCGATAACAGCTGAGACAAGTCCATGGTTGCCATGGAGGCCATGAAATCCTGAGCCGAACCTACTAGGGGGGCCTCAGCGTGGACACTGAAATCCCCCCGAACAATAAGCTTGGGGGAACCCAAGGCCACCTCTGAGACCACCCCCGCCAGCTCAGGTAGGGAGACTGAAGTGCAGTGGGGTGGTCGGTACACCAGCAGAATCCCCAGCCTATCTCAGAGGCCCACCCTCAAGGACAAACACTTGGAATTCTGAGGTTGCCTGACCGGGCACCTGGAAATGGGGAGGGTCTCTCAATAGATGACTGCAATGCCCACTCCCCGGCCCTCCAGGTGGGGCTGCTGCATGATCAGGAAACCTGGAGGACAGAGCTAAGAGAGACCAACCCTGCCCAGCTCATCCAACCAGGTCTCTGTCACACATACCAGGTCAGCATGCTCATCCACAATCAGATCATGGATGAGAGATGTTTTAGCATTAACCGACCTGGCATTCAGCAGCAGCAGCACCCTAATCCTCGAGGGAGTGTTCTCAGGGGTCTCAGGGTTGGGAGAAGAGCTGGAAAAAATAACAGGCCTCAGTTGCCTGGACCGTTTTCCCCTGTAACAGCCAGCCCAACTCCCACCGCCATATCTCCCTCTGCCGGCTACCAGTGGTATTGCTGCCCCCACACCAACCCCACTTTCCTGCTCTCTCAGGAACATTCCTCAGTCCAACCAACCACAGCTCCACAACTTAATTATCCATTTCCCCCCATTCAGTTTATAATCAATTCCAGTTTGAATCAAACAGCTTTTATGTATTTTGTCTAACACAAATCTAGGGCATAATCCAAAGTATTAAGCAGATCTTTTTCTCTCTCATTGATAAAGCCCAAGAGAACCACAAGTGAGCCTGACATAATCAAGTACTGGGACTATGTCACTTTCATGTTCCATCAACATGTAGCACACTGCTGAGATATCATTATGCAGTTCACAAGCCCATTATTGCTAGAAAGGGATAATAAACTTGCTCATAATGACATAGGAAAGCTAAGAAAACTGCCATTAGAAAGAGCTGTAATGAGACATTTATATTCTGTAAAAGTTATTTCTAAAGTGGTAGCTCTTGGAAAATGGTCCTTATGAGCATTAAGTGCTAGAAAGAGCCCCTACATTATCAGTGAAAAGGAAAGAACACTAATGCTGGGAAATGGGGAGAGATTGTCCTTTTCTTCACCTCATCCTCAGTGCTAGTAGAAAAAGAGTTAAGTCGTGTTTGTTCAGGTAAACAAGAGCAGAAACAAGATGGACTTTTAAATGGTTTAACTAATCATTAAAATCTCACATCTCACAGTCCAGCTGCCCATGGCTAATTTAGTTTCCCACCAGTTTATTATAAACACTCTTCATGCATAGTTCAGCAAGAATGAGGGACAGGTTGCTTGCTACATTGTAATGAATGCAGTGGTGAAGACAGATGAAGGATAACTGTCACAAAAGATGATGCTAAAATGATTGTTAACTAAGCTGGCTAAACCTCTGGAAGTTGTTACCTTCATATTTTGCAAGTGTTAGCACTGATTGTTTCTCCCCAGAAAGAAAAAGAGGTAACAGGACCTGTCATATATGATAGAAAGAGAGGAGAGTTGATAACCATAGGATTAGAACTGGTAAAAGTGTGACCTAGTTTGGGGACAAAACACCTGATGGAGATATCTTCATGTTTAGGGGTGCAACACAATGTGAAGATGCCTGCATGATGCTATGAGGCAAAACCCTTGATTTTGTTGTTATAATCCACGCATATGAAAAATGCATTCTAGTCTGTTACGACAGACTAGACTTGAAAAAAGGTGGTACTTGTAATTTACTGGGGCCATTCACATGACCTACCAGGCAAGTGGGGGGCAGGCAGAGGGAAGGCTTCACAAAGCTTGCCTCCCCCCACCAGATGATCATCCTTTGCTTTGTGGGAGCACAGAGTGTGCGCCCACACAATCCACGCTGCTCCGTGCAGTGAGGATTGCTCTCAGGCCAGGACTCAATATCCTGGCCTCCAGGTATCCCACAGAGCACCACACTGAGCACAGTGCACTGGGGGATTCCCCCAGTGGGATGGGTTTGTAGGCACCTGTCTCTGTGTCAGCTGGCTAAGCTGGGGCTTGGCTGCTTGTGAGAACAGCAGCCTCATCGTATGGCATTACAGTGCTCAGCACTGGAGCAAGGAAAGGACTGGAGCTGCTGTCTCTTATGATGATAATAAATCTCCTTCTGTTCCAACCGCTAACTAAGATGCTAAACATTCATAAGATCTTTACAACGTATTTTCATCTTCTGGTACCCTTCCAACCACAGTAGCCAAAGTAGGAAAAAAGCAAACTCAAAAGATAACCAACGTCAACATGACTTACTGACTATATAGTACTGCCCTCTGTGTGCTCATCCATGGAAAGGGTAAGACTTCAACTAGCTGTTTCCTAAATCTGCACAACGTTTGATTTTTACGAGTGAATTCCGTTTATTGGCCCTTGAAATTTTAAAATTTATAGAATGTATACCCCTCTTGTCTTTTACTTCGAGGTTTGAGGATTGGCACCATCCCGAAATTTCCCCCCTGTTTGAAGAATAGTTCTGTGAAGCCTCGAAGACTGCAAACTTTGCCATTGCTACATAGAGGTGTTTTCAGTGCAAAGACGCGTCCCTAGCAGACAGACACCGGGCAGCAGCGATCACCCATGGGAAGAAGAAGCGAAGACTATCAAACTTATCAGGAAAGCCCAGGGGTACAATACATGAAGATGTACACCTCCCAGCTTCCACAAGCTGGATTTGAGAGCCCCAATGCTAGGCTTCCCTCACAAGCGCCCTCTTTGCAATAAGCACAGAGCACACAAGCACTACGACTCTTTCCGAAATACTACGAGTGCTACCGGACGCGGCCGAGACCGGATACGGACATGACCGAGTATGTCCGGAACTAGCCGAAGCAAACTTCGACGATTCCTCAAGTGGCTACGGAAGCAAACGAAGGCTGCGCCGGAGCAGAACTTGGGTGTGGAGCCATCATGGCGGACCATATATCGCAGCTCCGAGCGGATGGGATCCAGAAGCGGCTGGTGCAAGAAGGCCGGGGACCGCTGCCTGATTACCAAGATGGTACCAAGGTGAGAATCGCTTGCCCCCTTTTTTGTGTCTGAGATAACGGAACAGGGACATGCTGGGTGAGTGCGCATGCGCGAACGGGAGGCGATGACGCTTGGCCAGGCTAAAATGCGCACGCACCATGGGGGTGGCTGAAAGGGGGAGCTGATGAGAGAAGTGGGCAAATTGCGTCTATTTCCACTATGTAACATCAGACTTGGGTTTGCGTGGGGATGTGGTTTAGAATGCTGATAACTCCATGCTGATTTGTCCCCGCCCTCGAGAAAATGAAGCGCCTTTTCCCTCCACTTAGACCCCCCTCCCCCGGGGAGGGGTTGATATTTCTTACTCGCTTAGGAAGTGTTTTTGGTTCACTGCCAGGGATGGAGCAGGAAGGAAGGGTCTCACTTTTGTGGGAGCGTTTGCAAAATGCTGCTGTTGCAGCATTTGACTATCTCTGTGGGTGTGGCGACTATTCTAGAGTCCGGCTAATGGCCAACCTGAGGCTTTCCAGTTTCCCATCATCCCCAGCTACTTATTGCATCTGGGAAAGATGAGAGTTGTGGTCTAGCAGCAGCAGCAGCAGCTGGTGGTGAGCCTCAGGTTGGCCTGTGCAAAAGTATCTGGCCGGAATGCACCTCTTGTGTGTGGTGTGCAATAGGAGTAGCAGTATAGATAGGACAATCACAGATGGCCTGTGTTTTTATATGCTCACCCCTGGGACATCTTTTTAGATGCCCTAAGTTTCCTTGCAAGCTACAGTAAAGGTAAAGTGTGCTGTCAAGTCAGTGTCAACTCCTGGCGACCACAGAGCCCTGTGGTTGTCTTTAGTAGAATACAAGAGGGGTTTACCATTGCCTCTTTTAGCATCTTCCAATATCACTGCTGCCTGATATAGGTGTTTCTGGGAAACAGACCAGCGGGGATTCAAATCGGCGACCTCTGGCTTGGTAGTCAAGCCATTTCCCCACTGTGCCATTAGGTGGCTACAGCAAATGATCTTGTTCTTACCCCATACATGCACATGTTATGACTGGAAGGGTCAAGTTGCTGTAATTCGAATCCATGAATTCAGACAGGATGTCTTGTGGATTAAACCACATCCATGGTACTCAATAAAAATTAACCCATATAATCCAAAAGTGGAGGCAGTCAGCTAGCTTTACTTCTCTCTGTTAAGTGTAGCAGTGATGGGAAGAGCCATGCTGGCCAAAAAGTTTCCCTTGGTTCCATATACTTCTTAAAGTCAACTGAGCCCCTTTCAGGCCCAGCTGTTGGCTGTTCTGAGATTCTACATAACTATTAGATATATTGTCCTCTTTTACTTACTACATCTGTTTTCCAAGTTAATCTCTGCCTCTCTAAATGCAGTGATTATTTCTTTATTCTCTTTGAGCAACTTGTGTGGAACTAGAGGTAGTCTTGCTGAAAGGTTATTTTGATTTGCTGCATATTGCTTACTTGCACCATGAATAATTATTTCTTCTGGGCTTAGAGTCTGGTATTTTTTCTATTTGCAAGTGTGATTTGACACTTTTATTTAGATGGATGCTGGGAATCAAAGTGATGTTCCCACAGATTTGTGCTTTCATCTTGGTCTCGCATAGCGACAAGTGCTCTGTTTAGTCTCTGTATTCTGACATGTCAGCAGAGTTGACTGCCGTATTGGAAGTTGGAGTAATCTTCCTGCCAGTGGAACAAGTGGCTCATGCCCAGCTCTTCTGGATATCCATCACCATGGATACAAAGTTTAGCTGAATGACTGTGTGTCTGCGGGGTGGCCTCATACAACAGCTCTGCTTCTCATTCTCTTCAGGCTACCTTCCACTACCGCACACTGCTTTGCAGCCCAGATCAGCAGGTGTTAGATGACAGTCGTACACAGGGCAAGCCCATGGAACTTATCATTGGCAAGAAATTCAAGCTGCCTGTCTGGGAGACTATCCTGCACACTATGCGGGAGGGAGAGATGGCAGAGTTTTTGTGTGACACAAAGGTATGGCTCAGAGTGGTGTGGGGAGTGGCTTGGATGTACTGGGGAAGAGATCTGTCCACATCCTTGATTCTGCTTAGACTCCATGTGTTGTCACTGAGACTCAATTTCCCATTTGTATAACAGAAATAATATCTTACAGCATTCCTGTGAGGTTCGTTAAGATAGAAAGGACAGTGCTCTGCACATTAAACATGTTGTGTAAGTGAATTGTAATAACATTTGCCTCCCTTTATAATAAGCTTGCATGTATCCTGTGATTCCATACAATTACAGAATTTGGTATTAGACACAGAAGCTGTTCAGGGCTTCCAGGGATGTGTGTTGTGGGATGGTTTGCTCTTTGAGCCTTCCTAAGACTTCCAGTAGCAGAATAAATTATGCAAAAGTCTTTTAATTTGCACAGTATATACCAATGACAGAATCCAGCTTTTCTGGGCACATAATTTACTTTGGTGGTGTAGTGGGGGTGGGAAAAAGCTGTATCTCTCCAAATTCTGCTCCCCAGCTCTTAAAGACATAGGAGCTCTGCCTGGATCTGGCCTGGGTAAAGGAATGCTGGCATTTCCTCTTTCTGCACGAGAATCTCTTCTCTTGAGCAAACAATAAGTCATTCTCCTCCCATCAAGAAGGTTCTGGCTGTGATGTTTTTCTTTTCTCCCCCTGCATAGCATGTAGTTTTGTACCCAATGGTGTCAAAGAGCTTGAGGAACATTGCATCTGGGAAAGACCCATTGGAAGGACAACGCCATTGCTGTGGTATTGCTCAGATGCACGAGCATCACTCGCTGGGCTACCCAGACCTTGATGAGCTCCAACAGAATCCTAAGCCCCTCATCTTTGCCATTGAGATGCTCAAGGTGAGGGAGAAGGAAAGGTGAGGTCTCCATGGGACAGACAGACTGAGAAAGGTGATGGATCTGTGTGTGATTAGGAGTCCTTTCCTGTGTGTGGATGTGCAAAAAGGGAGATGACAGGAGCCCATCAAATGGCAACTTGGATGGTTGCGATCTTGTTTTTGTTTACACATATACAAGAGATGTTTCTGCTAACTTTTAAAAGAGACTACATTGCAGGGGAGGAGGAGTATGTTTTCTGTGGTTGTTCAGGGGATGACAAAGAACCTGTGTGAGCTAATGAGAGCCCTCCTATTTCCCTACCCCCATCCTTTCTTCTTGAACCTCATTCCGAGACCACTTGTTCCACCTCTGTGCTGGGGCCTGGACTGAACAAAGTGGGTGGTCAGGTGAGTTATTCCAGCATCCTTAGGGGACTGCATCTCTGATCCAGCAGGTATTTTTGTGCCTTGGCAGGTGGAGGGCCCTGGCTCCTACCGGCAGGATCCTTGGGCCATGTCAGATGAGGAGAAGATGCAGGCTGTGCCCCTCATCCACCAGGAGGGCAATGAACTCTACAAGGAAGGCAAGGTGCAGGAGGCCTCCGCCAAGTACTACGATGCCATTGCTTGCCTGAAGAACCTGCAGATGAAGGTGACTGAAGGCGGGGCTTCCTGTGCACCTGCCTCAAGGCGATGGCCATTTCCCTCCTGCCGCTTTGCTTTTGCCCACATATTCATAAGGAGTGAATGCAGAGTTAACGTTAATTGTCAACTCCAGGTAAAACTCCAGGACTCCCCCTTGCCTTCGTCATGCTCTCTTCAAGGAGCTGCAGATCCAGGTGTGGCTGGCTACTTTGATGGCCCTGCTCCCGCAGCCATTTCTCATAGAGCTCCCTCATGCTCAAGCACTGCCCCAGGGGCACGGCTCCTGTGGGACTTCCCTTTCAGGCAGTGGGGCCCGAGCTTGTGCGCCCCAGGGCAGAATTGCTCCTGAACTCACTGGCTTGCACACCAGGAAGCTGGAAGCCTGCTGCCCGGAGGTGCCATTCCAGCTCGGCCCCTCTCCAGTGCTCTTGCCTTCTCTTCCTTCAGAAACTGGGCTCTCTGAGGTTGCTCTGCCACAGAGCGGGAGGGGCTCCTCCGGAGCTTTGGATAGTTGTGTAGAAGTGTGGATTTGGGCAGGGGCAGCTTTGCTTTGCAATGACCCGAAAAACAGCACAAATTCCCTTTTTTTGTACATCTTGTCAAGGGACATTAGTCCAGTTTCTGTCTGGTCAGATAAGGTCCCAACCAGCCTGCCTTGTTCTTCGCCACAGTGATCAAAAGTCCTCTGATAACACATCAGACATGGTGGCTGCAGACTTGTGTGGTGGGGGCACTGATTCCTTCCCCGCTTTCCCTCCAGAAAAGGGCTTCGTAACCCCCCTGATGGAGGGAAAATGGCTAATAAAAGCAGCTCCAGCTGGGAAAGAGTGGGCATATAGGGAGGGTTCAGCTCCTCCTTCCTGCTTATCTGTGCTGTAGTTTAACTACGCAGCACACCCCACTTGTGCTTTATGTTGCCATCATGCTGAGCGTAGAGAGGGACTGCCTTGCAGACATATTTAACTGCCTCATGCTTCTTGTCCTTTCCTATGCCACAGGAGCAGCCAGGATCTCCAGACTGGATCCAGCTGGACCAACAGATCACCCCCTTGTTGCTGAATTACTGCCAGTGTAAGCTACTGACTGAGGAGTACTATGAGGTGCTGGATCACTGCTCTTCTATTCTCAACAAGTATGAAGGTAAGGAATGGCACTTGCCATAAAGGAATGGAAGCACCTCTGGAAAAAAATGGTGGGGTGCCATCAAACCAGATGGAGACCATCTAGTGTTGGGGAGAGCCCAAAATGACTGGATTTGTAGGGACCACGCTTAGGGGCAGGGGAGACGTATAATAATGATGGCAGCGCCCAAACATAAAATGGGTGGGTTGGGGGGATGCAATCCATTCTGGTTGAGGAGTGGGATAGACTCTTGTGTGGGCCCTGCAACTGTGTATGGAGGCAGCATGCATTACTCAGGGACTGGCTGTGCCCGCAGATAACGTCAAGGCCTACTTCAAGAGAGCCAAGGCGCATGCAGCAGTGTGGAACGCAGCTGAAGCACAAGCTGACTTTGCCAGGGTGTTGCAGCTGGACCCGTCGCTGGGCCCGGTGGTCACACGGGAGCTGCGCAACCTGGAAACCCGCTTACGTCAGAAAGACGACGAGGACAAGATCCGCTTCAAAGGCATCTTCTCCCAGTAGCCACTGGGCCAGTTGCTGCTGCCGCTGCTGCCACCTCCTCCCCAGTTGGGACCTCCCTCCATGCCCACGGGCAAGGCATCTCGTCAGTGGACTGTGGCTCCTTGGCAGGGCTGGCGTATGCCTGCCCTCCACACAGATTGGGGTGGGTGGGGGGATTGGCCCTTCCTGTCAACAAAGTGTGTCATCTCTGTGCAAACAGTTGCCAAAGTAAGTGAGGTGGGGGCAGGGAAGCCTTTCTGTTTGCCCAGGCCAAAGATGGCCTCTAAGTGTGTTGCCAGATCTAGTGTGTGCTGTTGCCTGTCCCTCTTCCGCTCTACACAGTGCCTTTCCCTTTGTTGCTCACAGTGAGTGAAGCTTTGCTCCCTGGGCTGACACAAAGTGTGTGGGCCAGAAGAGATGAGCTTTGGCTTGGCTTTGTGGGCCAAAATTTCCCTGCCACCCTCCCTCCTCCGCCTGCCACTTAGCATCCAGATAGGCATATCTCCGCCTGACTGCACAGCCATTTTTTCCTTTTGCCACAGAGAGTCCCTTCTGCCTCAGAGCTCAGACGCCAGAAAGAGATGTAGAGATGGCCATTTGTTATGAAGGTGGCACAAAGCTAGTTGGCATGCCTTTGATTGCCTTTCTTTTTGCCACTCCCTTTGTGTACAGTAGCCTCATGGGCGTCTGTGGTTTCTCCACAGGGTTATAATTTCTCCACATGCTGGGTCTCAGGTGGTGTGTTGGTTCCTAGGTTATGTTGCCCTTTCCTGGCTTGGTCCTGCTCCCTGGCTGTATGGCTTATGCCCTGGAATCCAGAAAACTCCTTTTTAGGGGAAACGGAGGCAGTATCTATATGCAGGTTATGGAAAGCAAGAGAGAGGGGTAGGCACTTTGTCAGGCAAAATCTAGCATTTCTTACCTGAAAAAACCAAACACAAAGTAGATCACCTTTCCAAGAACAGCTAGTGGTGGCAGTCATGGCAAACCTTGGCTCACATGGTTCAAGTGTTCTGTGCTGCCCAGCAAGGCTCTGTGATGGTTTTAGCCCGTGGAAGATGGCACTAAATCCCGTTCCATGTGGTGTGCAGACCAGGATCTGCCGAGTGCCATTTCCTGGAGAAAGGACAGCTGTCAGTACTCTTAGCTAGTTGCCGTGCAAATTCCAGCTTGGAAAAAGCTGCAGTAGTTCAGGTCCCTCTACCAAAGAGGATTCTCTTTTTGGCCTCCCTGCCCGGCTTTCGGCCATTGGTACACAATCTTTGCAGTGCCTCCAGCATCACAGGTGGCGGATGAGTCCGGAAGAGGCACAGGCCTTGGTCCTTCCTCCAGGCTTAGTCTGCACAAAGACTTTCCAGCAAGGTCTTTGCTGGCAACATGCTCGAGGCCAAGAAAGCACCATGAGGAGAGTGCCCAGTAAATGGCAGCTTCTCCAACAGTCAGGTGGTTTCATTGCTGGCATTCATGTCAGCTGTTCTATCAGAACCAAGCTAGCTCTGAAAGTCTTGTTTTTGGCAGAGCCAGGGGGGTTGGTGGGGTGGAATATGCAGTCATGAGCAGCTTTCCTCCTCCTCTTTCACTCTTTCAGAAACGGGGCCTCAGGTGACTGGGTTTGCGGAAAGGCTTAGGGGGCAAGGAGCATGTACCCAGCGTTTTCCTCTATAGGGAAGTTATCTACATGCTAAAACATGCCTCACTCTGTGAGTCTCCCTTCTGGATGTGGGCCTGTGCATACCAAAATGGTGCCTGGACCCCGCATCGAGGTGCTGGGGGTTTATGGACCACTGATCAGATTATCGGGATTGTTACTTGTGAGAGTGCTGCTCACTCCTATTGCAAGAGGAGGCTCATTCCGGGCAGTCCCCCTGCATCCACCAGCTGTCAGAGGTGTTCATGGACCGTGGTGGTTGGTGGTTGTGGTGGTGTAGGAAAGCTTCACCTCTAGCCACTCGAATGATTGCTGGGGCACCTGTTTTGAATGCTCCGTCTTAGCCACACACTTCTCACCCCACCCCCACCTCTGGTTTGGGCTGTAGTTCAAGTGAAATTCCCCAGTCCCCTCCCCTGTCTGCCTTCTCCGCCTCCACCAGAGATATGCTGGGGCAGCTATTCCCGCTCAATCCTGTGCTGTGCTGCTTCTGGATTTCATGCTGCTCTGGCTGCATCTGGTACTGGTCGAGGTGGCCGCCGCCGCCGCCGCTGCTACCATGTTGTTGAGTTTAGTCTCCCTGCTTCTGCACTGTGCAGCTAGCAGGAGAGGGAACCCTTTCTTGCTGAGACAAAATGGCTGAGAGGAATTAATGGCAGCAGACTGGGGAGTCTGTCTAATGGGCAGTGGGTGGTATAGAAAGGTTACCAAGTGTTTGTCAGAATGTGAAGCTGCTCCAGCTGTTCCCTCCTTTTCCCAACGAGTTGGTCCCAAAGTAGTCTCGGTGTCATCTTTGGCCAATAGTGTTATGGGTTCAGGTTTAAGGGGCCTGTTTTCTTGCACAGTTAATTGCCAAACATCATAATTGGCTGAATTTATGCTGCGAGAGAGACGCTTTTAAAAAACAAGAGCCCCAGTCCTGCCAAAGTTAACCATTTTTAAGTCACATTGATTTCCAAGGAAGTTCACACTTAGCTCTTATTAAAATTCAGGAGAGCTGGAAGTTGTGCTCTAGCAGTACAGCATGAAGTTCAATCACATGCAAGTACCCTGCTTGGTTCAACAAAACTGTGGAGCTTCAGACAGCTCGCCCGATTGACTATGGCTGTATAGCTTCTTTGCCATCTATTTTAATGCCCGCCAACTACAGGCCCAGGCCCATCTTTTCTCTGTGTGTTACACAGCTGTTGGTGAAAGGTGATACAGCACCTTTGTATGTGACTATATAGCTGAAGTGGGGTACCACAGTATGGATCTTCGATGCTATTGGCTGTATCTTCCTTGCAATCTCTTTTATAGAACAGGCATTGGTGTGTGGTTCAGTAGCTAGAGCATGACATTTTGGCTACACTGACGGAAAAATGTAGGAGCATGAACAAGGAATTGCAGGCACGAGAAATGAGCTCTCAGGGCATGCTTTTACTGGGTCCAAAAATTCAACTCAGGTGGATGTACAGATAACAAAAAAGATGGAGAGTATTAGTTACCTTCTCCTTTCAAATTGTCTGAGTCACCTTTGCCTCCTAAAGTGATGTACATAGGATTTTACTTTTTCATAACTTCCTATGTAAAGCAGTTTATGTTGTGAGGGTAGAGGCCACTGGGCAGTATGTCAACTCAGATAGCTCCCCCCCCCATCTAAACAACTAACAGGCTGTGTGCGGGGGGGGGGCAGTGTGGATTGAGCAATCTGCACAGCTGAATTTCCACTGCAGGGGGCAGGAGGGTTCAATAGCTCTTAGCACCACCTGCCTGAGCAGCCCATTGCTGTCGAGATACGCCCATCTTGGTAACACATCCCCTTGTTAGTGAAATGATGAGAGACAATGACTCAAACCTGAAATTGGAGTCAAAAAGATAGCAAGAGCAGGCACTTTTTCATGCTTTTTGTGGCCCTGCAGCTTACAGAACTCAGGGTGCTGACCATTGAACATTGCCTCTAGGGATCAAACAGAGAGCTGAGAAAGAAGGGGTGTAGTATAGATTAATGTGATGGGCCTAAATCGATTACTGTTCTTGCACAGCTTCTATTCATTTTAGTGTCTCTTGTACAGCATACATTACCAATGGCTTGTGCCCCATCTAAATAACTTAAGTATACAATCCAAAACTGTGCTATAAAGTTTCCTTGTCATGATAGGGGCCAATATCATAGCTATGCTTAAGATTGTAGCATACAGAAATCCAAGAAAATGCTTTTGCTAGCTTTGTTGTTACATGTCTAGTATATTATCTACTATACAGCTGCAAGCTGGGCATGCATTCCTGGATCTGAAACACATCGGGGACAGGTTTGAATTGGTTGATTGTGTGAGACTCATACCAGCACATCTGTGAATTCTCCTTACTGCTAGTGCCACTCAGTGGGAGGACAGCAGCTTTGCTTACTGAGTCACTGGGAGACAAACATCAGTTCTCATTTGTATTTCTATATTTCAGGTTCACGTGTATAGTCAAAATGTTTTGCTAATATAATTAAAACAATTCCAAAGTAGTTTGTGAATAGTTTTTGAGACTGTACTGGTGGCTTTTGTGTCCTGTTAGAAACTGGGAAAGAAGCCAGAGGGCTGCAATGAAGCAACTGGGGGACCTGTATTACTAGTGGACTGCAGTAGTATGAGAATTTCAATCCACTCTGATCTAGATAATCTCAAGTATTAGAGGCTGAAACCAAGAAGATGAAGTGCCACGGAGATGATTGTAAAGTCTTGCATTTCGGTGAGAAAAATCAAATGCAGAAGTGTAGGATGGAGAGAACTGACTTGGCAGCAGTACATATGAAAGAGACCTTCTTTAGTGTCTTAGTGGCCAATAAGTTAAACAGCCAGCAGTGTGATGCAGCTGCTAAAAAAGCTAATGCAATCCTAGGCTGCATCAACAAAGGCACAGTGTCCAAATCAGAAGTAGTAATTGTTCCAATCTATTCTGATTTGGTCAGTGATATTCAGAGCTGGCCCATGCAAGGCAACACAGGCAGTTGGAGCACTGCCTGTGTAAACACCCAATGGGTGCCGTTCTCCTTTGTAGAAGTTGTGCATACACGGTTGTGCATTGCAGCACCCATTCTTTCCAGTGGGCATTGTGTAACTGGGTTTGTACAACTCTGACAGAGCAGAACTGCTCTTTGGCAACTCTTTTGAATGGAAACTGGTTCAGAGGAGGGCAACGAGGATGGTGAGAGGTCTCAAAACGGTCTTACGAGGGAGGGTTGAGGGAGCCGAGTAGGTTTAGCAAGGAGAGATCCAATCGCAGTCTTCAAATATCTGAAGGGCTGTCACAGAGGAGAGGACCTGTTCCCTGCCGTTCTGAGTTCAGGGCTAGAACCAATGGGTTGGAGTTGCAAGGAAGCCGGTTTAGGCTAGAATAGTAGCATAATATTTCCTAGTTGGAACTGTGGAACTGTAGAATTCTTGCTGTGGTGGGTGCTCTGCTAGAAAACCATCCATCAGGACTGCTGTTGCAGTTTCTGTTCTGAGTAGTGGGGTTAGACCAGAAGACCTTCAAAGTCCCTTCTAACTCTAAGATGTTGTGGTATTCCTCTACGAACACACACACACACACCATCATCTCTGTTCATATCTAAGCAATTAGAAAGTGCATCAATAAGGTAACATGGAGCTGAAATAGGAGGCCTTTCTGATGCAGCTGCAGCTGGATGAGATCATATGGCTGGCTGATTTAACAAGAACCATGCTGCCAATACACATGGCCTGTCTGTAGCACAAACCAAACCTGTAAGCAAAGCACTTGAGTAATGGAAAACAATTATGCAATTCAATAATTTATTAAACCTTCATTTTGTAAAGCCAGTTACAAATTAAACAAACAAAAGAGCAGAAGGAATTCTGCAGTAGAATTAATGGAAGTTACATTCCTAATTGGGTTTAAGCTGCCTGCAGCAACCCGTGAGCCAGAACATAGTAATAGTGCAGGGCTAAGGAGGTGGGGAGTGTCCTAAGCAAGTTCTAGTCAGTGTATTGGACCAAATAGGCAGGATCACAGCTCCATTTCATCAGTCTTCTCTGTTCCACCAACTCCATAACCTGGTGAGGTCAAAAAAAGGAGCTCTTAATGTGACTCAATCGGGCATCTTAAGGCAATGTTTCCCTGTCAAAACTACCTAAAAGGTGATGTGATGCTTATGTCCAGCTTGGATGATGCAACTACACAACATGCACATTGGATTTGGGGTGTGAGTCTGCCTCTGCCCCAGAGAGGAGTATGCTAATCCTTTACTGTGGCACTGCACTGTGTGTGTGTTTCAGCTTCAGTAAATGAAGATGACAACTGTGTTACCAGGCAGCTTATTCAGAGAGGGGTGATCTTATTTTATTTGCATTCCCAGAGATAAAGGAGTGGAGGGGATCCCTGCTTGGAAAAAGCCTCTATAGAGGACCATCTCTGGTGATAGAAAAACTATTTGGGCTCTACTGGGGGTGAGGGATGGAAGGGGCATTAAAAACCCAAGGTTGCCTTCTTGAGGACAAGACAATAGCAGGTTGGTTTTCCTAGGTGAAATCACTGGAGAAGGTGGGAATTTCCATGTTTGCCTGTGACAGAGAGGCAGAGCAGCATATATTCTGTCATCACGTTACACAAATGCAGAATTTGGCAGTGGATACAGAATTCAGGATCCTGAGAATCTCCGCTTTCATTTAAAAAGCATGTGTCTAGCCCCTAAAGCTATGAAGGAATACTTGAAAACAGGAGCAGTGATCTGAAGAAACTTCAGAAGGCTGAGCACGATTTCCAACAGTTACAGAGTAGAACCTTAATACTTTGCTTAGCTCTTTGCCCTTTTCTCTGGCTTGCAGAATACATTATGCAAAATAAACACATTTGTTTATTTTGCATAAGATGCATATCAGTTTTCACAATTTATTTTTTCTTGGGAGAGAATCTGGATTACCTTTAGTTTTTTAGTGCAGAGTATAAGCAATCAGTTCCTCTGGGGTTTTGATCCCAAAGAAATAGATTAAGGTGCTGCTTTCTAAAGAGCTCTGACCCACATAAATAAAATCCACTCGACACTATATCAGTAGAAATCCAGCCAGCCAGCCCGCCCCTGATTTACCAACGATCATCCCACAATGTTTTTCATCTCCTGGTTCTGACAGTAGCAATGCAGAAAGAGTCTTGGAAGAAGCAGTCCAAACTCCTAAGAGGGCAGCAAAATATAAATGATTGGGGATACATGAAACTGCCTCAGCCTGAGTCTGACTAACAGGTCCATCTAGCTCAGCACTGTCTCTACTCTGACAGGCAGCTGCTCTCCATGGTCTCAGGCAGAAGCCTTTCCCATCAGGTCTTTTCTCAACTGAAGATGAGGAATTGAACCACTGACTTTCTGCACGCAAGTTCACATGCTCTACCACTAATCTAAGGTCCCTTCCATTAGAGAAGAGAGACTTCCTCCTTGCAACTGGCTACACATATATCTGACCACCAACCTCTTCCCCTAAATTGATCAGATATATGGATTTGTACTGAGAGCAGCATTTCCCCCAAACATGCACCATGAGAAATTGCTCCTCTGGCAAAGTACTCTGAAGAGCAGCACCAAGGAAGACCCTGCCACCTCACCCACAGCCTTGTGACAGCTGGGATTTTTCTTAAAGCTCCAGCTGCAGAGTCACAAGCTTCTGTGAGAATCCTGGCTAACAGCAACCAAGAACCAGCCACTTTGCAGGAGCAGCTCTGAAACCTTGTGATTCACTGGAAGATTTCGTTTTTAATCATTACCTGCTGGGGCTGGTAATACTGACAGTATGATGGCCCCACACAGAGGTTCCCAGTAGAAGTCTGTTCAGTAGTAGCAGCTCATCCCTGAGGGAACATCACCCCCAAAAGGGGCAATTCAATCTTTGCCACTGGAGAGCTTGGCTGTAAAATTAACTGGCGCCTCTGCTTCTCATTTGTGGACCAGTGGAGAAATCTCGCCTGTCTCGTCACAGCAAAATGTGTGTGCGTGTGCGCGCGCATCTTTCTCCCTCCTTTCCACTTTCCAGCTCTTTTTATTGCACAGGTCTTTATGCCTCATTCTGTCCAAGAAAGGTGGCAGCATTTGCTTCAGATGGTTGGTCTCTGCCTCCATGATGCAGTCTTTTCCGTAAGAGTAAGGCCAGAGGAAGAGTGTGCTTCCGCTCCCAAGAGTTGCTAGTCTTCTTGTTTCACTGAAAGACGCAAACCCTGCAGCGGTCTCTTGGCCTTTCTCAGGCAATACTTTGGGAGGGTTTTCTTTTTAAAAAAGGAATTCTTGCTACAAATCTGGCTGGGACACAGTCTGCGTCTTTCCCCCCACAGACTCAATTTGGCCTCATGGCCCCATCACCTTGTCCAGATACTTGCACGGCTGTCCAGGCTGGTGGCGGATCTGACGCTACAGCATTTCTTCACAATCATGTTGATGTAGGCTTTCATGATTTTAATGATCTCGCCCACCTAAAAAAACAAGAAGAGACAACCTGAGTCCTTTGGTGGGCTAGGCACCACTTGGGAATATTTTCTGATAGCATCCAAAGGCAGAGAGCATATACTTTCTAACAAGGATATTATCACTGGAGTCGGAGGCCTTAACTAAAATCTAGGCTTGCCGTGTTTGGCCAGTCAATTAGTGAGATCAATTAAAAGACTTTTGAGAACTAAAAAAGCTGTCCCTTCCTTAACTGGACAGATTTAATTTTAAAAAGTTAATATGGCTGATGTCTGACATGGGTACATCAGCCCAGTAATGTTACATGTATGCAAGTTGTGCAAATGTTACTCAAGAGTAAACTCACTGGAAATAATGGGCTTATTCTTGTGTAAACCCTTCCTGTATTCTACCAAAGACAACCACAGGGCTCTGTGGGCTCCAGGAATCGACACCGACTCGACGGCACACTTCACCTTTACCTCTTGTGTAACATCATGTGCACAGTTTGCATGCACACAGCTGTACTGGGCTGAGGTAGCCTTGCGCTGTATGTCAGCCACTAACAAATGCTGTAAGTGGCAGGCAACATCTAAGAAGAGGTAATCCTCTTCTTTCAAACAAGAAAGGCCTCTTCTCAAAGGTGATTCTTGCAACAGATGAGCGCCACCTGAATCAGCATCCTTCATTGTAAGGCCCAGTATGGCTCCTTGACTAATTGTTTATTGGGCCTGTGTGAAGCTTCAGCCAAAGCTGAATACTCTGCACAGTCCCCCAGGGACCATGTGGAGGCAACCACTCCCACCATGCGGTGCGGCACTTTGGCCAGTGCCAGTGGGGCTCCTTGAAAGGGAGACGGAGCCCCCTTGAGCCTCTGCACCCTACTGGAGCAGCGTAGCTCTTCCCAGCACTCTCCTCACAGAGCTCCTAAGAGAGGGCTCCAGCTCTCTTAAAGGGCCCTCCCAGCACTAAGAAAGGCACAGTACTATGCGGAAGGCAGTACAGTGAGAAATAGCTCTCACATTGAAGGTTTATTGCCAAGGTAGTCCCCACGTGAAAAATAGGGAAGACCACTGACCAGAAGGAAGTTTTTTTCTTTCAGTAGTTGTATTTTGTTTGTATGCAGGTTTAACTGAGTAACTGACAACTCACATGGTTAATCTACTAAGATTTCTTTAACTGGGTGTCAGCCCTATTAAAATCCCATCTTAGCCTGGCTTTGCTAGATCTCATTTTCTCACAGCCTCAATTTTCCCTGTAAAATAGGAAAACAGCTTTTCAGTACATTAAAAGGGCTATATGGAAAGGTGGAATATGAACCTGAGAAAGTTAACAGCAGAAGGAATACATCAAGGAGTTGGGAGGTGGGGAGAGATGTGACCATCGCACACACTGTAGGAGGTCTATGGAGAATTCACTATGCAAACTGGGACACAAAAGCAGTGAATATTAATAGTCTGGTAGCCAGGTGGAGTGAAGGCAAATGAGAAGATGAAGGAGAGTAAAAGGTAGGGGCTTGGGGGTCTCCATGGCATGAGGAAGCATCCACTCTTCATTCCCAGGGCCAGCTGCTGTCATGCATTACCCACAGAAGTAATGCAGTGGGATAAGAGGCATTTGCCATCTCCCAGCCTGTGATGAAGAGAAGGTTCACAGCCTGCCCTCATCCTTGTACCCAGATCACAATTGGGGCCAGTATTTATTTATTTATTACATTTATAGACTGCCCCATCCAAAGGCTCTGGGCGGTACACAACAGTAGGCCCTACTGGAAAAACAAACTGCCTTGAGTAAAGACTTCTCTGCAAAACAACAGCCCTGTTACAGTGTCTAGTCAGTGAATCAAACATCCAGTGTCCAAGCAGAAATCTGGCATGATGCTTTCTGTGCAGCCAGCCAATTGTGCCCCAGTAGAGCTGTCTGAGGGTTCACTCACAAAGCCCTTTGGCAGACCTTGTTCCCTGACACATACCTGGGGGGTTTCAAAGTACATCTCTCTCTCATCCACAGTCAGCTTGAAGGTGTTGGGCTGGGGAGCCCCAAAGAAGACAATGTGCTCATACTGGAACGTTTCCAGGGGTTTAGGGTCCCCCCGTTTGTATACAGACACATTCTCTGTGCTGACACTGAGCCAGAGGTCATTTGGAAAGCCACCTTCCTTACACTGAAAGAAACCAATGAGACAATTTAGCAAATGGGGGAGGCATAATCAGGAAAATTCTCCAATAGAATTTTGGACTAAAGCTCAAAAGAGAGCAAATGCGGTATGTACAAGCAGCTCTCTTCCCTCTTTCCCCATCCAGTGAAATTCCTGAGTAATTGTCATGATATGCTTAAAGTCAAAAGAGTTAAACTAGGTTATTAAAATCAAACCCAGAATACAGAACAGGTAGGGCTGGAGATTCCTGCCTGCAACCTTGGAGAAGCCACTGCCAGTCTGTAGACAATACTAAGCTAGATGGACCAGTGGTCTGACTCGGTAGAAGGCAGCTTCCAATGGAGTTCCTGCCAAGGCCGTGCTGAAAAGGAGCAAACTTGTTTCACAGATTAAATTCTATGGGGAGATACGAAATTCCCAGCCCCAAATAGAGTGCTAAATTCAACTGGTATTGTGCCAGCTCTCCTGCATCTTCTGCTATGGATCTTCAGCCAATGTGCATACATTTGTGTTGCTGGGCCTAAGAGGCACTGCCGTGAGTGGGGTCAGTTGACAAAGGAGCTCAAGATGTGGGGTAGCAGGTCTGGGGGTGGAGGGCAGGTGGCAGATTTCCCCCTCACTGTCTTGCACCACATAATTAAAGGGCAGGTCTCCGTAACAGGAGTATCTTTCAGACTCACATCAAGCACATCAGGAGCTCCTAAGCAAAGAGGTGTGTTTGCTCTGCATGCTGTGTGGCATCTGGTTGTGGAAATGGCATCCTGAGCAGAGAGCAACTTGGCATCAGTAAGAATTGAGGTGCTTCCTATGACCTCAGAAGAGACAATTCATCTAGATTTGAGGATTTTCTGTTGTCGGGGTAGAAGTTTTAAAACGGAAAGTAGCAAAGAGACTGAGTTGTGGGCCAGGAAGCCTTTGGTTAAAACCCTGGCTCAGCGATGAACACAGCTGGACAACAGGAAGATCCCCTGACTGTAAGAGCTGTCTGACAGCCGAACCGTCTGGCCTGATGCAGTGCTGGGCTTCACTGGAGCTTTTCGCACAGAAGCTGGACAGCCATCTGTCAGAGGTGCTGCCAGAGCAGTTTCCTGCTCTGTGCAGGGGGTTGCACCAGAGGACCTACAAGGCCCTCGCTATGGGCGGTCATCTCTCAGCTTGAGCCCCAATGCCCTTCCCCCAACCCCAATCTAGAACAGATGAGAAGACGACTGAACCAACCCCGACAATTCACCAACGGACAACTGAGATAATACAGCAGCATGTTACAGCTACGTTTTCCCTTTGAGCACCTTGGGGGAAAGGAGTGACATAGAATACTAAGATTTAGTCACAGCTACCCTTATTGTACATTTCTCACCTCAACATCAAAGAGAGTGGACCCGTAGCCAGACCATTCCTTCATGATGGCCATATACGCCACCATAGCCTGCTGCTGGAGCAGCCCCTGTAGTTTGCTCCACTTCTCTGCGATGCTGGCCCGAGCGGCTGACAGTTCCTCTTTCACCCACATCTCCATCATCTGCTCCTCTTCCACCTTCTGCTTCTTCACGGAGCCCGTCTTGAAGCTGCGCTTCAGGGTGCCCTCCAGGAAGCTGGTCCGCCTCCTCTCCAGCGCGTGGCTGCTGGGGCCACTGCTCTTCATGGTCTGCAGGATCTTGGACTTCAGCCTCTTGACTGGGTAGACGTTGTCAAGGGACCAGGAGGCTTTGGAATAGTCCCCATGTAGGTATTGCAGCCGCAGTGCTGCTAAGCGCTGCAGTGTCTCCTCGGGGCCAGGGAAATGGCCATCAATGAGACTTTCATGAGCCTGTGAATGAATATCAGAGAGGAAACCATTATTCATGGCCTGATCTTTGTCTCAGATACTTGCTGCCATGACCGTGGCTAGCTATGAGGGCACCTGTCATTCCACATACAACTCTGAGGGTATAATATGTGCACAATATGACGGGGCTGCCAAATGTGGCAATTTAAAAAAGCAGCAGCAGCTTATACCTCAATATAATTGTTAGGCTTTAAGGTGCCTCAAGACTGCTGTTTTCATTGCAGCAGGATGATGCCTTTGGGATCAGATTATACTGTAACCTCTGCATGTTGTCCTGTCAGTCAAAGAGACAGGCAACACCATTTCCTCCTTGCCACATGCCACTACAGACAAAGTCCCATTACCCGGGTCTGACCCACCCACCACACACCTGCTAAACTCTCTCGGACAGCTTACCTGCTCAAACATGAAGGCAAACTCCACTCCCTCTTTGGGGACAGTTTCAACATCCAAGAAGCAATACAGTTTAAAGTACAGCTGCCAGTGCCCTTCCTCCTCTTCTTCCACAGACCCAGCCAGTCTAAAAAGGTGGGAAAGAATTTGGTGACCATCTTGATTATGGATCAGGAAGTGCTGGGCTATACACTACGGACACCGCTGAGGACAGCATCCCCTTGCCGCACTGTCACCAGAGGACACAACCATGACCGCACTTTGAGCTGTCCTGTCCCGACACGCAGTAGCCAATGGTGTGGAGCAGGGAATGGAAACTTTACCTGGAAGCTTACTGTGGCTTTTTAGGTACTATTTTATTGTTCGTGTATTTATGTTCCATTGCATATTTTACTATTTTATTGTAAGGTGGTCGCAAAAGGCAGTGGGGGAAATATACTTGGGATTAAGCCCCATTGAACACAGTGGGGCTCACTTCTGAGTAAACATGCTTAGGATTGCACGGAAAAGAAATGTATACATTAAATACACACATTTGCAACATGATGATGCTGTGTCCTGGAGTCAGTGATCTCAGACATTATGGCAGGAAGGGACAGAATTCACCATGGCGATTTCGTTTGATGTGGCATTCCCATGGCAGGCATACATGTAGCTTGGCTCTAAGGGGGCCATGAGATAGAACTGACTCCATCTTCCAGGACAATTTCATGAGTGGAAGGGGTTAGAAAGCAATATGAAATATACAGTGGCCCCCAACTGCGATTTTGGCTTCTAAACAAGAGACACAGAAAATGAGAGCTGAGGAGACTTCTGGCTGAGGGATTTGGATACTTTGGTCTTAAGGGATTATGATGCCATGAAGACTGAACACTGAGGCCATGTCTGCATTGCACGTCAAACAAACAAACACAAACAAACAAACAAACAGCAGAGTGTGGCAAGGCCTTCTCACTTAGGAACTGTCAGAACCCCAGGGCTAAGTAGAAGGGGTTATTCCTGGGAAGACACCTACCTCTCAAACTTGGCCAAAACATCTGCTACAATCACCCGACTCTCAATTGCCTTGTCCACATGCTTATTGCGTTCAAAGAGGGCAAACATGTTCCGACTGTCTTCCATGGCCAACCCTCGAATCAGTTTCTCTACCACCTTTGACGGGAAGAAGAAGACATGACACAGCTCAAATGTCATTTCACCAGTGGGTCAGGTTGTAAATGTAAGGGGTCATGCAGATTGGTTGCAGGTAGGCTGGACAGGGAGCTTGCACTTGAGATTGGAGGTATTTATTTAACATATTTTATACTGCCCAAAACGTGTGTCTCTGGGCGGTTTACAATAAGCAGAGGGAGAGAACGAAAGCTGTCCTCCATTTCCAACACTTCATAAGAACATAGGAAACTGCCAGACCACTGGTCCATCTAGCCCTTATTGTCTACACACTGACTGGCAGCGACTCTCCAAGGTTTCAGGCAGGAGCAGACCCTGCTTAGCAAAAGGGACAATTCATGCTCACTACCACAAGACCAGCTGTGCTTCAACAAACGGAGGCCATCAAAAGCACGACAGATGCTTCCTTCTCCTCAGTTGTGTCAGTGAAGGGAAAGCAAATGAAGAGGACCTGAAACAGTCCTCAGTTATGCTAGAAACACTCTGCAGCCTCTCCCCACCACCCAAGTTGCCCCCGAGCAGCCTTCCCCTGCAAAGACCTCCCTTCTTCTTACCTCTCCTGCACTCGTATGAGAGTTGATAGTGATTTGACAGGAGCCCCCTCCATGGCAGTAGACTGTGGTGGTCATTTCCTCTCGGGTGATGAGGGCCTGTATCTCCTCCTGGGAGGGGACAAACTCCCTGCTCTTGGTTCTCTTCAGTGAATCGCTGATGAACTGAGAATACCGGTCTATTTCTGTGCCTGGGAAGAGGTCTTTTACTCTGGTTGGAAAAGAGGTAAAGGCATCATCATCCTTTATGTGCTGTGAAACAACTTTGATTCAGAAACTAGTGCCCTATCCAGAGCACAAGAGAGAATGATATTCTAGAGAGATGCCTTACCACTAAATTTAAACAAGATCTATTAAACTCGATATCTCACACCAGAGGATATTTACACTTTTCTGGCTCTAGGACCATTAGTCAATTCCATCTAAACCTTCAGAATCAATTAGGAGCTACTGCCTAGTCGAAAGCAAAAGGATGGAGAGAGAGTGAAAGTTGCAAGTAGTAGTGGAGTTTTCACAATACTGGGGGAATAAAGTAGAGGGTTCCTCCAAGTTTCTATATAGTGGCTGATGTTATTTAACTTGTTCACAAGTGATCTGGAGACAGGGTTGCATAGTGAGAGAGTGAAGTTTGCACAGATACTCCTCCTCTAGAGTGGCTCTTACCTTCTGAGGTGGAACTTGAGGTAACGGAGGATTCCTCTGCTGGGCAGGAAGGTGCAGCTCATGCAGGTCATCAGTTGCCAGTGGTGAAGGTTCCCAGGGCTGTTGGGCTGGGGCACATGGTTTGTCTGCTTGATCAGCTGACAATATACCTCATCACGGAGGGGCCTGAGGTCATGGCAAGTCTGCAAGATGCCCTGGATAATGGGGATGGGGTCTGATACAGTCTCAATCTCCTGAAGGGAGTTAAAGATCTTCATGGCTTCATCCTGGAGGCTGCTGTAGCCCTTCTCTTGCTGCACTGTAGAAGGAGAAGAGATACAAAAAACAGAAATTTACAAGAAGGGTCTTAAAGTTGGATTTGAGGATCAAATGTCGAGATTTGAGAAGGAATTGTGTGAAAATGATGAAAAATTAGTCTCTAAGATGTATAAGCTGTTGCTTTTGGAGGAGACAAGAGATGAAGTGGTTAAAACGACTATGATAAAATGGGCTCAAGACGTGGGTCATAATATAGATATGGCAGCTTGGGGAAATTATGGAAAACTGATTTAAAGTTCACTGCATGTTATACTTTAAAAGAAAATTATTATAAGATGATGTACAGGTGGTATTTGACACTGAAAAAATTAGCATTAATGTATAAAAATGTTCCAAACAAATGTTGGAAATGTGGACAATGTGAAGGAACTTTTTTTCATATGTGGTGGTCATGCGGGAAGGCTAAGGCCTTTTGGGATATGATATATAATGAGTTGAAGAAAAAATTTTAAATGACATTTCCTGAGAGGCCAGAATCCTTCCTGCTGGGAATAACGCAAGGAGAGTTCTCCAGAAGAAACTTAACATTTTTCATGTATGCAACCACAGCGGCTAGAATAAATAGTATATGCGCAGAAATGGAAAGATAATAAAATGCCCTTAAAAGAAGATTGGTTGATAAATTTTTTTGAATATGCTGAGAAGGCAAAACTTACAGCACTCATAAGGGATGAAAACTTGGAATGTTTCAAAGAAGATTGGGAGCCATTCTTATTTTACTTAAAGAACTATTTTTCCAATATGGACCTTTCAGCAGGGTTTGAAATTTAGTAACAGCAGCAGGTTGGGTAGGGTAAAATCGAGTTTGCAATGTGGAGTATATGTGTTTTTGAATTATTAGAGCAATGGTAGATTTGTATAGCCAATATCAACCGTGCAGATTGGTAAGCGGGAAGTCAACATTTACTTAATTAAATGTAATTGGATTGTTAAGATATTGTAAAAACCAATAAAATTTTAAAATGCAAAAAAAAGAGATACAAAAAACAAGGCAGAGAGGGGATATCGCCATCTCCTCAAGCTCCTGACTGCCAAGCTTGTAGACCAAAGCTTCAAGAAGAAAGCTGGCAGAAAAACAACCAGACTCCTTGTCTTCTGGACCTCAGTAACCCATGAATTTTCAAGTACAACAAAATCTTTAGGGAGAGCTGATTTATCCATATAGGGGTTCATTTTGGAAAAGAGACCATGCAATAGTCCTTGGTAGCTAAAGATTTCCTGTGCTCCAAAGGAACATCTGCTTGCAAGTGTTCCTAGTTTCAAGCACTCAACACCCAACAGGTCATGCAACCCCCCAAGCAGAGTGTTTCCACACTTGAAAAAAATAACTGGCTTCTCCAAGATAGGGCTGAGAGAGATTCCTGCCTGCAACCTTGGAGAAGCCGCTGCCAGTCTGTGAAGACAATACTGAGCTAGATAGACCAATGGTCTGACTCAGTATATGGCAGTTTCCTATGTTCAGATGTTTCTGCCCATTTCCACAATGCAGAGGAGAAAGGAAACTCACTTGACAATTAATACTATGCTTTCAAAGGCATTCACAAGGTCATTTGGAGAGAATCTTATAGAAATGATGGGTTCTGATACAGCCCTCTCAAAGATGTGTAGTTGTAGGATGGGAATTTGATTCCGCCCCTTTACTCTTGTGTAATTCTTTGCATGCACGCTAGTGAAGCCCCCCCCCCCCCAGCACTCCACCAATTACATCCTTTCATTTCTAGTCAATCCTACAATGTTATTTTAGGGCATCCAAAAGTGACCCATTGTAGCGCCACAGTAGGACTCAGAACTATAGAGTATTGAGAGCTGCAGGTTTTTGGGGTTTTTTGTTTTGTTTCCATTCAGCTTCCTCTGTTAAGAATTCAGTACTTTGCATCAACATCTCTCTTAATATATCACCAACCCCTTTATTGCCCAGTCATCCAGTTTCGTGAATGGACATGTCAGTGGCAGAGGATGTTAAATAATACTAATAAATGCAAAATTATGCCAATTGATAGGAAAAGTTCTGAAGGAGCTAACAGTTTGACAGAGCTCCAAACCTGTGAGCATTACTCTCAGCAGTCACAGGACTATCCATCTGGGCAGCTCAGTATAAATCTTTCTCCTCAGTAGCTGAGGTCACGTAAGAGACCATTGCTAACTCCTCTCCTGGAGCATCTTAAAGGGAAAGAAAAAAAAAACGCAGCCATGAACTGTGAGCACAGAAAGGGACTCTCCTGCATATGCCTTCTCTTTATTTTTGTAAAGGTACCTGGTTCCAATCAATGGAGAAAGCTAGACAAGGACAATCTACTCTTTTTTTTAAAAAGGTTGAGTTTTATCTTCTACTGGAAGAGGGAACTGAATCAGCAGAGGTAATTCCTGGCAGCTCCTGTATGCATTATGATGTCCTTTTATTTGTGTCTTGTATTCTTCATTTTCATTTAAATTGCCAAGAAATACAATTTGGCTGAGGTCACCCTAATGATACCAGATTTAATTTTTATGGTCTTCACCCAAGTGAGAGGCTTGGGCAAGAACTGCACCTCTTGACTTTCCATAACTATTTCCTTTGCGTTCTCCAGCATTGCATCTGTTCCCAAACGCTAAAGCCAAGGCACTTACTGCTGACCCCTATGTCCCCATAGGGCAGTGGTAGCAGCGGAGAGTGCAAGGGATACTGGGTATATCTCAGGATAGGATTCCTTCGGTAGGTCTGTTCCACCACGTCAGAGTTCATGCTGTTTTCCTGAAGGGGGAAAAACAAGATGATAGATATTTTCTCAGGAGGACTCTACCTTTCTCGTGCATGTATATTAGTATTATACTGGAACTTTCTAATTCAGCTACAGAAAAATTCATTAACAGAATGATAGGCTCAAGGCTCAGTCATTTTACACTGGAAAGCAGAAAAATGGTCCAGTGAAAAGGATGATCCCAAAGTAAGTGTAGCACAGAGGAAATCTGCATAAGGATGTAGAGACAAACTGATTCTACAAAAAAAGGAAACGCATTCTACTGCAGGATTGTGTACTTCTAAATATTCACAATTCCCCCATTGAAGGGCTACTGTTGCCCAAACTTTTTAAATACAGGAGACCCTTGTTCTTTATGGGTTCTCCATCTGCGGTTTCGTGTATCTGTGACTGGGTCATAGAGACCTGGTTTATTTAATCACAGTGCGAAAAACAGGGCTATTTTTGCCTATCCACAGTTCTTGAGTGGCTGAAAAGTACTTCTGACATTTCTGGCTGCCATTTTGTATCACAGAGCCATTTTGTGGCTCTTTCTCAACATTGGATTATCTAGGCCAGTGTTGTTTACAGTGACTGAGAGCAGCTCTCCAAGCTCTCAGTCAGGGTCCCAGACCTGATACCAGAGATCCTTTTGTCACGGACATGCCCAGGATTGAACCTGGGACGTGCTCTACCTCAGATCTTCTGCAAAATTGCACAACCTTGGGACCATCCTGCACATCTTAGTGTGCCTTAACATACATCCTTCTGAAAACAAGAGTTGGCTAGAGCAGATGAGTGCTGCAGGTGAAGAATCCAGATATGCACACCAAGGATTGCTAGAGCGTGTGCTTCAGCCACCAAAAATACTAAATCTATGTATGTACATGGGAAGACCACATACTTACAATGGGTGTTGGGGGAGGAAAGGAAAAGTGTCAAGGAAAATCTGAACAGAGGAGATCCTATTTATTCTTTCCTAAAATAGATGAGTCAGCCAGTCAGTTCTCCCACCTAGAGTATGGGATATATTCTAGATATTTGCACACATATGGATTACCCCCTGTGAATTCCTCAGAGGGTGTTCATGGTGGAAGATAAGCTCACATCTTGCATATTTACACATGGGCAGACCCTAAAACGCTGTGTGGTAAGGGTGCAAGGAGAGTTCATTTACTCCTAAATGTCTTACATCTGGAAGTGTAAGGGAATCCTAGAATT
The DNA here is from genome assembly GCF_027244095.1 of Hemicordylus capensis. Lineage (NCBI taxonomy): Eukaryota > Metazoa > Chordata > Lepidosauria > Squamata > Cordylidae > Hemicordylus > Hemicordylus capensis. The sequence goes on from NC_069657.1 coordinate 147,054,920, forward strand.
TTTTTTCTCCCAGGAAAACATATCTCCAATATGGACAGGAGTCAAGCAAGAACCCAGAGATTTGTGAAGAGAAGGATTTGAATATCATGAAGAGTGGATTTGTGGTGCTCTTGCAGGAGATTGTCGTGGACCCTATGACTCACTGCATGTGCCAAGAGAGATTCAACAGATGACCTCAGTAATATGATCCTAGGCCTTTTCTTCAGCCTTGTTTAGAATTTGGCCACAGCTTATATTCATTTGGGATTAAAACGTAGAGACACTTACCCTAATGTCACGGATAAGTTGCTGTGTGGGTGTTTCAATGGGAACTTTGCTGTCAATGACACCTTGGATGGCAGAGGCCCAGCGCATGGCTTCGTTCAACAGCTTGGTGTAGACACGGTACGAGTACTTTCGGCCATGCACCGTGATATTCCAGTAGCCTGCCGGCAAAAACAGGAACACTGAAGGTGCTTCTACACCCCATGTTGGAGCAACTAAATGACAACTGAGGCAGTGGGGGAGAGAAGTGGAAGGAGACCAGAACCTGATGCCAATGATTGCCAAGTAGTGTCATCTGCTCAACATATGAATCCAGTTCACATGTTGTGTTCAACACCTGTATGAATGCAGGATACACAGGTACAGATCTGTATGCAGGTCCAGTAATTCATGTTAAACTGAACACTGGCACAGCAGTGCACTTCTTATCCATACCATGCATTTGAGGGGACAGGCTGTTTGACTAGATGGGCCTTGAGCCTGATTCAGCAGGGCTGTTCTTATGTAGCCAGGTTCACTTTCAACACGATTGCAGGTACAGTCATTCATACAAAAACATGTACCAGCGTACAGATATCTGTAAACTCATACAACATCATGTCTGAAGAGGGCTATTATGTAGCTGCAGAATGTGCTAAATTGGCAAGTGCAGCAAACTGGCACACTCTGGCCCAGGAGAATTGGCTTACCATGTTCTTGGGTGGCATTTGACAGCAGGCCAAGACTTTTTTCTTTAGGCATGCATGTTACGGAAATGCTTGATAAAGTTGACTGCCCTGGCTTGTTGATCCAGCTATTGTTTTGGCATTTTGTTATCGGTGCTGGTGGCAGATGATTGACTAAGCTGTATTGTTTTGGTGGTTATATTGTTTTAGAGCCAGTTTTAGAGCCATTTGCAGGGCTCCATCGGGATGGAATTAAGTACTACATACTTAAGCTTCTCCTCACAACAACCCTGTGAAGTAGATTAGGCTGAGAGAGAAGTGACTGGCCCAAAGTCACCCAGCAAGTATCATGGCTGAATGGGGATTTGAACTCAGGTCTCCCCAGTCCTAGTCCAGCACTCTAACCACTACACCACACTGGCTCTAAAGTAAAGTGTGCCGGAAAGTTGATTTCGACTCCTGGCGCCCACAGAGCCCTGTGGTTTTCTTTGGTAGAATACAGGAGGGGTTTACCATTGCCTCCTCCAGCGCTGTATGAGCTGATGCCTTTCAGCATCCACATCTTCCTTTATTGCTGCTGCCCGATAAAGTATCAGTAACGGGGGATTCGAACCAGCAACCTTCTGCTTGTTAGTCAAGCATTTCCCAGCTGCGCCACTTATGGTCTATGGCACAGACCACTTGGCTAGGTCTATGGCATAGGAACATAGAAAGCTGCCTTATACCGAGTCAGACGCTTGGTCCATCTAGCTCAGCACTGTCTGAACTGACTGCCAATGGCTTCTCCAAGGTTTCAGGCAGGTGTCTTTCCCAGCCCTACCTGGAGAAGCCAGGGAGGGAACTTGGGAGCTTCTGCATGCAAAGCTGATGCTCTACCACTAAACTATGGCCCCATGTGGCATTTACACAAAATCAATCACCTCCAAAGGATTGGGGACTGAACAAGGGAATTCCGACAAGCAAAGCATGACTCCTCAGAGAGCTGGTCTTGTAGTAGCAAGCTTGTCCCCTTAGCTAAGCAGTATCCACCCTGGTTGCATATGAAAGGGAGCCTAGAAGTGTGAGCACTAGAAGATATTACCCTCGGGATGGAGCCGCTCTGGGAAGAGCAGAAGGTTCCAAGTTCCCTTGCTGGCATCATCTCCAAGATAGGACTGAGAGAGATTCCTGCCTGCAACCTCGGAGAAGCCACTGCCAGTCTGTGTAGACCATAATGAGCTAGATGGACATATGGTCTGACTCAGTATATCCCAGCTTCCTATGTCCCTATAACCACCTTGTGTTACCAATACACAAAATGACGCTCCACCACACACATACCGTTGTGCACAAAATGGTAAAGAATGCAACCAACAGGGCCTTTCACACATCTCACTCGGTGACTCGCAATGCCCTTTTGTCTTTCTTACCCGTTTCCTCAAAGACCCTTTCAGCAGGCTGCACCACCGAGCAGAGGCTGTTGAGCACAAGTGTCCCAAGCTTGGTGGCAGTGCGCTCTGACGATTTGTAGTAGTCAAGGGCAGTATTAGTCAGCACGAACCAGCGCTTCTTTACCTTCAGAGAAGACGTCTTGCTGCTGTTCTGGACCTCTTTGTGAAGCCAGCCTGATGGGGGAGAGGGACCATAGAGTTCAGTGGAGTGGAGAGAAAGACCTGCTCTCCTACGGATTACCCCACTAAGGGCCACTGCTAGGAGCCTTCAACTCTCATGCAGCTTCGACAGAAGAGGTCAGGAGGGAGACATGGCGAAGTCTAAACCCTCAGTTCCTCCTGATCTCTCACCAGGACTGGTTTAAACCCCTGAAAAGAATGGCAACGCTCCTGACTTACTTCCTGGTTTTACAGCCTGAGTAGGCAAGAAGAACATTATAGTATTTATATAGCACATCTCCAGATGTCCAAGGCACCTCAAATGTATCGTCTGAGTAATCCTTTCAGCCTCCCTCTAAAGTCACTGCAGCTCTGACCATATGACTGATGTGGGTGTGAAGCCTACAAGAACTAGTGAGTTCCTGGCTGAGGAGAGATTTGGATTGAGGATTTCCCACCTCACACTACATTTCATCAATATCTCTGCCCCACTCTCATATACAGTGGAGAGGGGAAAGGTTCACTCTTTACATCAAAAGGAAAACACGAGAGAGGGGAGAGAAACCCTGCCCCCACTCACCCTCCAGTGCCTGAAATGTTTTTCTCCCTAGATCGGCTCACTTCTGTGATCAGAGCTGGGCTGGAAGCAAACTGCTTAAAGGAATGGAGTGCAATGAGGGAAGCTGGGAGAAGGGCAAGTTTCACTCCCCTCTCACATGCATTCATTTTAATGTAAAGAATGCCTGTTTTATATACCAATGCGGGAGGGCACAGTGGCAGCCAACGTGGTACATCCACTTTGGCCCTTCGCCATTACACCACATCTTTACTGACCACCTGTTGGGTGTCAGACGCCATACTAGGAGATACCATATCATTAGCCCAACTTGCAAGGCTAAAGTTGGCTGCCTCAGTAGGCAGACTCTGTAGCACCAAAGAGTAGCAAATGGTCCCTTATTTAATGTATCATATTTTTAATACACATAGGGAGGAGAGAGAATACTTTTTTGATTTCCTGCCTGAGACAACATATTTGGTCATCTCTACATCTTGATGTTTTACCTCTCACAAGGAATTCCTGCCCATCAACCCTGGATTCGCCTTTGGGCTTCTGCAGGAGAGAGATCCAGTGGTGCATCTCCTCAGGGATGTCGCTGTTGCAGTGAATGACTCGATTTGCTGTGATTATCACAAAAGAGTTTGGCCTGCAGAATATGATGAAGGTTGGTTACTTAGTTGTCACTTGATAAGTAACAACTTATTATGTGACTTATTTTGACCCTGCAAATACAGTAAACCTTCAGTTACCTCCCTCCCGTACATTATGCTTTAAACCCTTTGATCTAGACACCACTCTGTTGATTGTGGAAAAACACTCTTTCCAAAGCATACCGGGAGGGGAGTCCTGCTGTGCCCTTCCATTACAAGTAGGCAACTACTGAAGGAGCCTAGGGCTATTCAGTACTGAAGACCCTAGGGCTATTCAGTACAGAACATGGCATTTGGAACCATACAACTATCCTGTGGTTCCTGTGAAGCATGTGGTAGGACATAAACCCTATGAATGAACTGAAGAGCAGAAGCAATACCCAAAAGGAAGCCAAAATACTTTCCTCTTCAGTGACTATTTTTTATAACTAAAGCCATTAGTTGGCTGCAAACCATGACACTGCTCCCTGTCTAGTAATCAGCAGAATAGCAAGCACTCCTATTGCACGGCTAGTAGGTGCTCACTTCTTCAAAATGCAGACAACTATGGTAGGAAACTATCTAAAATGAAACTGAAGGGAAACTGGGGGAAAACCCTCAAATTTGAAGGGAAACCCTCAAATCAGCTTTAGAACAACCCTGTGTAGTGACCAGTCTCCCCTCCCTCTAAAAGAGTTAACAGGAAGTGAACCCTTGACTGACAGGCTGGTGACCTACAGAGATTGTTCAATCAGTCCACTGTGGGGGTAGGAACTAGAGAGCTGTTGCTGGGAATTCTGGGAACAAGAAAGTAAATTCTGTGCTATAGGAGCAAGGGGACATGTGGCAATGGAGTTTGCTGCAACAGGATGACTGCAACTCTTGGAAGCTAGAACTGCAAGGGCTTGATTCTCAACAGGGGTTTGGTAAGTTCAAGGAAAAAAGGAAGCCAAGGCTAGGGGCCTCAGAAGTTTAGGGCAGGAGAAAGTGGTTTAGTAAGAATTTGCTTTAGCATTTCTGTTTCTTTGGTGTGTGCTTTGCATTTCTGGAATATCTGTTTTTTGGAACTAAGTAACTGAGATTTTACTGTATGCCGCCCTAGTATTATTCGGGGTGCTGCTGAAGTATTTTTGTAACCTACTAAATATTATTAAGTATATCTAACCAACCAAAAGCCTCAGACGGAACCAGTCTGTAGTAATTAAAAAGGACTCTGTAACCATTTAAGCGTTCTTAAATGCAACCTAAAACTGAAGCGCAAGACAACCTATTTTTGTAATAATTAAATAAAACCTTTTTTGTTCTTTTCTTTTTACAAGCCTCTCAGAGTTGGTTTTGAACTCAGGAAAAGCGGGGGGCAGAAAAGGGGATTTTTCTGGTGCAAAAGCATCCTCAAGCACTCAGCAGCTATCAGTTTTTCTCATCCCATGTAGGCATACATGTGGAAGGGTTTTTTAAAAATATTTGCCCAATACCTAGTTACAGAAGGACATTGGATTAAAGCACCCAATCCACTGGTTCAGTTCCCTGCAAGTTTTTGGGTGCTTGGAGGCAGCATTTTAAATCTATCAGAAATATAGAAAGGTTTTATGAGAAGCCCACCCAGGCAGCTGAGCAGGGATGACTCAGCATTTTCTTTCCCTCATGTGAGCTAGTTCCGAGACAAAGGCTTCAATGCCCTACACCCTGTAATAGTGGCACTGAGTTCTCCACATGCAGGTAGCTTAACAGTTTGCTAAAAACATCTGTTAGGGAGAATATGCCTCTTCGATTGGGAAATATTTCAAATAAAGTAAGCCTGCTTCTAATGCTAATTTATTTACTTTATTAGGAATATTTACCAGAAGTCCAACACAAAACTGATATTCTTGGTCTAGACTGTGATCAAGGTTAAATCACATGGAAGAACAGATTACTAACTCTGCTTTTCTGTAGGGAGGAGTCATGGGAGATAGTTGGGTGGGAGTACAAGGACCACCATGCTATCCTTCTGCGTACCAGTTTACAGATTATTTATTATACTTCTAAACGGCCCTTCCTCCAAGGAGATCAGGATGGCCAACTATCTAGACAGGTTTAAAAGGGGATTAGACAAATTCATGGAAGATAGGACTATCAATGGCTACTAGCCTGGACAGTTGTATATTTCCATCAGGATCAGAGACAGCATGACCCTGAACACCAGGCTAGGGAACACCAACAGGAAAGGGTGTTATCCTCTTTCCCCACTTGTACTTGGTTGGCTACTGTGTGAAGCAGGATGCTAGACTAGACGGGCCTTTGGCCTAATCCAGTAGAGCTTTTTCTTAGGTTCTCCACCCCCATTTTATCCTCACACCAACCTTGACAGTTAGGCTAGGCTGAGAGATATTCCTTGGTGATTGGCCAAGGATGAGCCAATGTGCTTCATGGTTAAGGAGCGGATCTGAATAGGTCTCCTTGTTCCTAGTCCAGCAGTAGGTTTATGGGGGTAAAGCACCTCAGGGGTGTCATTGCGCCATGCTGCTCATATGCAGCAATCTCTCTGCAGAGTGTGCCACTATATAAGCTAATGAGGCAGATGCCAAGGACTGTTGCAAGCACCTTCCCAAAGTAGGAAACCCCCACAGCTCTCAAACTCTAACACACAGTGGAGAGAATTTACTAGGAGACCAGCAGTTGCTCCAAGAAGCTTCTGGCGCCAAAGACAAGTCCCTAAAAATAAACACAGCCATTTGGTATGGCCATTTGGGAGATATTTATACTGACTGAAAGTATTTTAAGTAGCTCTTATCAGTTTCCATGTATATTTACCCAAATATGTACTGGAGAGATTTAATGTTTTTCCCCCTGTAATATAGTCATCATTGTACTGCAAGTCATTTGTAAATTATAAAATTTTAAAAGCAAAACAAACAAACATAGTCATAGCCTACCTGTCAGGATTGTCAGAAGCACAGACAGAGTCAATGAGTCCCACATCCAGGGTTCCCTTAAAAAAAAAAACCAAACCCAAAAGTACAGATTATATTACATTATAACCCAGTTCCCAACATTCCACTCCATTCTACTGTGACCAAGAAACATAACCCAGCATGTGACCATGCAGTCATGAGTAAGCTTGATTCTTAACAACTGGGATCACTGGGGAAAGGCAGCAAGTTAAGCCCTTACCCCAAACAGCCATTTGGATCATTCGTTATCAGCATGGGCATGAGCATGCTTCCTGCATGGCTTGCAAGGGTTAAGCATAACTCATAAAATCTTCCATCTGGAACACACACCAGAACAACTTGAAGCATCCTCGTTTCTTGGGTGACATTTTAAAATGCAACTCATTCCCACAGTCTCATGCCAGTTGGATTCTACAGTTTCCTGGGCATAATGACCCCTGTACATTCTCCATCTAATGGCACTATGGCTTGGCATCAAGCCCCAAGGAGAGCTCTTTCCTCCCAGTGCTTAAATGTCAATATGCAGCTCCCATATCCCCCCACTCTTCCTCATTTCTTTGATGAGGCCTGATGAGTTGCTCAGTTTTCCAAACTTCACTCAGAGGACACCTACATGCACAAAGATCTGCCCAGTGTAAAGAGTACAGACCCCGATATTATCCTCTTTACCCAGTTCTGTCTTAGGCATGTTCTTTCTTGCACTACATCTGCTCTCAGACTAGTCAAGGAAATGATGCAACACCATAGCCTTTGGGGATCCTCCTATTTCAGTCTAAGCCCTACCTTACTCTCTATAAAGGGTGCCCATTAATAATTCGCCTCCTGCTTTCTGAAGCTGCCCAAGGGCTGTACTGTAGCAGGCAGGAGAAAACATCTTTCATCAGCTGCCAGAATACGAAGGCAGACCCAAATCTCCAACCCAGGGCTCCATCTGATTGCCACTCACCACTGCATTCTTTGGGTTCGCCTGCTCATCTTGCATCTCCCTCAGCTGCTGCTCTGTAGCACTGTGCACACGACTCAGGACATTAAACCAATCACTGTAAAAGAAGGCCAGACCAGAATCCATTTTCAGATGGGCAACACATCCAGACTCAATGAAGTGACTAGGCAGGCACAACACACCACAGTATTGTGGCATGATCCCATTTGAATGCTGCAGATTAAGTAAATCAGACAATGGGTGGACCTGCATGTATTGTTGTCTGTGGATACCTATATAAGGAGCTGCCTTCTACTGAATCAGTTCATAACTTGTGCAGCACAGTCTCCTCCAACTTGAAATGGTTCTTCAAGATCTCAGTCAGAAATCTTTCCCAGCCTTGACGTCCTATAGAGGGATCGAATCTGGATTTTTCAACATTCAATGAGTGTGCTCTACCACTGGGTTCTGACCCTTCTACTACTGAGGGGGATGCCAACAAATATATATAAGGTATTTCAGCTGCTGCTTGGCATCAGCAATGGAATAAAGTCCTGGCTGAACTGTCTGTCCAAACAACTGTCTGTCCAAACATAGGGAGTGGGTTCTCTTGAGCTAAATTTCTGAATTATGCCACAACCTGTATTACAGAGATGTCAGGGACCAAAAGGCTACCAACGCACCAGCCCCTGACAATTAATCCACCCAATCCAGACCACAGTATCCCAGAAGTAGAAGGCAGATTCAACACAGAAACAATGGAGTAGAAGAGCTCCATATAGCAGCAGCCTTGATGCAACAGGCAAAAGGAGCCCCCTCTTTGTTGTCAATATTCAGATGCTCACAGATTTCATTTGTTTATCTATCATATTTATATACCGCCTGATATGTGTACCTCTGGGTGGTGTATATACCACCAAATTAAAACAACAAATATAAAACAGAGGAAAAACAAAACAATTTCACAGAATAAAAAAAGCTAAAACAATTTCATAAGATAAAAACAATTAACAACAACAAATATTTATATACCGCTTTTCAACAAAAGTTTCCAAAGCGGTTTACATACATACATACATACATACATACATACATAAATAAGGTGGCTCCCTGTCCCCAAAGGGCTCACAATCTAAAAAGGAATGTAAGATAGACAACAGCAACAGTCACTGGAGAGACTGTGCTGGGGGTGGATAAGGCCAGTTACTCTCCCCCTGCTAAATAAAGAGAATCACCATGTTAAAAAGGTGCCTCTTTGCCCAGGTAGCAGGGGCATTAAACAGTTTAAAATTAATTTCAGTTAAAAGCCTGAGAAAACGGAGTGTCTTGAGGGTCTTCCTAAAAGCAATCAGAGATGGAGATGGTCTTATGTGACAGGGAACATATTCCAAAGCCCCGGGGCAGCCACAGAGAAGGCCCAGTCCTGAGTCACCACCAAATGAGCCAGTGGCAACCATAACCGGACCTCCAGAGATGATCTTAATAGGTGTTGGGGTTCATGACAAAGAAGACACTCTCTTAAGCACCCTGGACCCAAGCCATTGAGAGCTTTATATGTAAAAACCAGCACTTTGTATTTTGCTTGGAAACACAGCAGCAGCCAGTGCAATTCTTTCAGAAACAGTGTTATATAGTCCTTTTAGGTTGTCCCAGAGACTAGTCTGGTTGCCACATTCTATACCAATGGTAGTTTCCAGACTTCATACAAAGGCAGCCCCACATAGAGAGCATTACAGTAGTCAAGCCTGGAGGTTACCACATATGCACCTTGTTTTAAGATAATTTACCGCCAGTAATGGGCATAGCTGACGTATCAGCCGAAGCTGATAAAACACACCCCTGGCTACTGTCTCAACCTAAGAAACCAGAGTTCTGGATCCAGGAGCACTCCCAAGCTAAGTACCTTATATTTCATGGGGCGTGTAACAGGCAGATCTAAACCATTTATTGGGTCCTGACTCTCAGTACCTCCGTCTTATCTGGATTCAACTTCAGTTTGTTATCCCTCATCCAGCCCATTACCACCTCCAGGCAGGCATTTAGGGAAGTTATGCCATTTCCTGATGAGGTCAATATGGAGAAATAGATTTGGTGTCATCAGCATATTGGTTATACCCTGCACCAAATCTTCTGATTATCTCTCCCAGCGGTTTCATATAGATGTTAAAGAGCATTGGAGACAGTATGGAGCCTTGTGGAACTTCATACGTTAGTTCTCGCTTTGCAGAGCAGCAGTGACACTGTCTGGTATCTACCAGAGATACCACCATCTGGTATCTACCTACATTGCCACCCAGTCCCACATCCCTGAGGCAACCCAGAAGGATACTATGGTCAATGGTATCGAAAGCCACAGAGAGATCCAAAAAGATCTGCAGAGCCACATTCCCTCTGACAGTAGCCAATTGGAGATCACCCATCACGCTGACCAAGACAGTCTCAACCCCATAGCCTGCTCAAAAGCCAGTTTGAAATAGGTTTAGATCATCTGTATCAATCAAAACTGCCTGGAGCTGAGAGGTTACCACCTGCTCAGTCACTTTGCCCAATAGTGAAAGATTGGAAATGGGTCTGTAATTAGCTAACTCTGAGGGATCCATAGCAAGTTTCTTCAAATAAGGTCTAATAATAGCCTTATTAAAATTTCGACACATCCTGAAGTTCTTCTGATATTTGAATGGTGGTGCTGCAGTACTTGTTATGAAAGTATCTGTGCCTATTTATATGTATTATAATACATTGTTAGGGACATTATTGGATTCTCTGTGGATTATTTCATTTTCTGAATCCAAGTCACTCGGTTTGTGTTGTTTGTCTTCTGTAAAACAAACTCACATTTCAAGGGAGGTCTATGGAGCAAACAAACACAAATCCATTTCTGTATCCCATACCTGGCATCCTCTGGTGACTCTGCCACTATGTGGTAAACTCGGTCATTTGTCACGATATCGAGGGCATTCTCTTTCTCATGAATATCCACAATCTCCCTGAAAAACAGCAAGTGCAGAGAACCAGAATGTCAAGGCTGTTCAACCAAGTTCAAATCCATCTCATTGGCTTGCCTGGTATTACAGAGCTTCATTGCTTCTTCCTCTGATCTTATGGAAACATCCTTTCTGGTGGCACCAAACAAACCACATCAGCATGCAAAGGAAGTGGTAGGCTGGGCTGGGAATGAGAGGGCTACCTACTACATCCAGAGATCACCCATTCTGGCTGCTTTACTAAGGATTTATTCTCTGGATGACATCGCTGAAAGGGCTTTAACATAGGCAGAAAAACAGTCCAACATATTCAATTTCAGATGCAAAATGTGGACAAGTTAGGAAGAGCAGGAGAGGCGTTCTGTTAGAAGCATCTGACAGAATAACAAGGGGTGAAATTGGCTGAGGGGGAAATGCCCCAATCAACTCTAAAAGGCCTTTGTTATGCTGGCCTGGCACCTGAATAAGTAGTACCAGAACCTCTGGAATAGCTATCACAATACCAGAGTGATCTGAAAGAAAGCGCTTGGGTACTTTTGTGCTCAGATAACAAACTCAAAATTTCCTCTCTCCGAAGGTACCTATCTTCTCTCAAAGCCTTTGGCCCAAAATTCAAGTATCCAGGATTTAGAACCTGAAACCATTTCCCCTCAGGATGAAGCTGATGGGGGAAATCTCATTTTTTGTGTGCCCCCTCCAAAGGAAGAAGAGGAGGAAATGTGTCTGGCAAACTAGTTTCTTTCTTTCTTTTTTAAAAAATAACTTTTTATTCAATTTTTCACAACATAAGCTACACACACGCGCACACACAAAAAGAAAAAAGGAAAAAAAGAAAGAAACACACACAAAAAGACAAGAGGACTTCCATCTCATCATTAGAACAAGTATCAGTTACAATACCCAAGTCTTGCCTGTAATTTATTTACTCATTCTCCCCCCGTTAAATCATACGAAAGTCAGCTCTAGGGCATTTTAAAAACATTTTTGTTACCACTCAGAAGCCTGATAGAAATCCATTTTATAATATGTTTTTAGGTAAATAAGAAGAGGGTCCCACTCCCTTTTAAATGCTTCAAATTTATTTCTTTAGCTTTGACATTTCTGCCAACTCTAACACTTTGAGTATCCAATCCTCTTTACTTGGGCAATGGATGCCTTTCCATTTGTATGCAAATGTCAATCTTGCTGCTGCTGTCAGATACATAAAGAGGATCCAGTATTTCCTAGGCAATGAGCTGTTATCAATGCCTAATAGTATTGTTTCTGGGCTCTTAGGGAAAGTCATTTTAAACACTTTCTTAAGCTCATTGTATATTATATCCCAATAGCCTTTAGACTTATTACAAGTCCACCATAAATGTATATAGGAACCCTCCTCTTTTTTACACTTCCAACATTTGTTTGACATGTTCTTGTACATTAAAGCCAACTTCTTAGGAGTTAGATGCCATCTGTACATCATCTTAAGATTATTTTCCTTTAAATTAAAACAGGCAGTGTATTTCATGTCTTATATCCATAGTTTTTCCCATTTCTCCAAGTCTATATTATAACCAAAATCCTAAACCCATTTAATCATTGAAGTTTGCACCACTTCCATTCTTGTATCTTCCAATAATAACAGATCATACATCCTAGAAACTATTTGTCTTCCTTGTCACACAACTGTTGTTCAAATTCTGACTTTGACTGATTAAGACCCTTTTTACAATCTTGCTTGAATAAGGCGCTAATCTGGTGATACTGAAACCAAGAAACATTCCAATCCTGCATAAGATCTAGTTTTTAAAGTTCATACTTTGCACCTTGGGGAACAAGCAGTTGTCGATACGTAGGCCATGTCTGTTGCATATTTTTCTGTTTTCTAGATATAACTTCCAGTGGAGATACCCAAAGTGGAATTTTTGGTTCTAACACAAGTTTGTTTTTCATTCATGTCATATAAGCTTTTTCTAACATAGTGATTTAAGAAGTCTTTATTTACTTTCACCTTATCATAAAATAGATATGCATGCCAACCATATCTTATATCAAATCCTTCCAAATCTAACAGTCTTGGATTTTTAAAAATGTAATCCATTCTTTCATCCAGTTTAGGCATATTGCTTCAAAATATAACTTAAAATTTGGTAACGCAAACCCTCCTCTCTTCCTGTCATCCGTTAGGTTTTTAAAATTTATTCTTGGTTTTTTGCCCTGCCAAATAAAGTTCTTTACGTCTTTATGCCATTGATCAAAAATTGACATTGTATTTATTATTGTCTGGAAGAAATAAAGCATTTTAGGAAGAACATTCATTTTGATAACAGAAATTCTTCCACTTAACGACAGATTCAATCTATTCCATCTACGTAAGTCTATCTTTATTTCCTTCCAGATTTTAATATAATTATTTTGAAACAACAAGGCTTTATATGTTGTAAGCATAACTCCTAGGTATTTTACCTTTTCCCCCACATTGAAACTAGATCTCAAGACAAATTTTTCAATATCTTCTTTGTTCATATTTTTAATTAATACCTTTGTTTTACCCTTATTTATACAGAACCCTGCCAAATTCCCATATGATTCTAATATTTCCAATAATGTATCAACTGACTCTAAAGGATCTTGTAAAAACAGCACTATATCGTTTGCAAAGGCTCTTAGTTTGTATCTTTGTGTCCCTATTGACAATCCTTGTATTTTGGTCTCTTCCCTTATCATCCTGCACATAATTTCCAAGTCCAATATAAATAATAATGGAGACAGGGGGCAACCTTGTCTAGTGCCTTTTTGAATACTAAAATAATCTGTAAGTTCTCCATTAACCTTAATGTTTGCTTTTTGTTCAGAATACAGACCCAATCGCCCTTATATGCAAACTAGTTTCTTTAGGAGTGGAGGACATATTAATTTCCCATACTTGGCCTTCCTGATGTCAATTGTCCCTTTTAGCTTCTCTTCACTGTCATTCTCAAAGTACATCAGCTTGGCCTCCCTTAGCACGAACCAGCGGCGTTTCCAGTTCCGGCGGGACAACGTGGACATGCCCCCTCCCTTTTTGTAAAGCCAGCCAGACTTCAAGGCCTCTTGCTTGGCTCGGAACCACATGAAGGCTTCATTTTTCAGGACACACCAGCGCCGTCTCCAGGGGTTCATCAGGCCCCCTGCAAAAAAGAGAAGAGCAAAGAGACATTGTCAAATTTTCTGCAGCATCAGAATGACTTTCAGGAATGCCCCGCCAGTACTGACTAGACACTGGTATATTTATATTCCTGCTCTTGGCCATAACAGTTTCCTGAAAAATGAAAGGCTTCATGTACAGACAGACAGTCAGTAAGAGCAACAATTGCACATTACTAACAGAGGATGTAAACATCCTGTACAAAAAGGAAAAGTTATCAGCTTCAACAACTCCAGCATCATACAAAAGGTTCAAACAGGCTATGGGTTTATGGAGAATTAGCAGCAACATTACCATTAGTGCTACAGCAACACTAACTGATTCTGCAATATAGGTAAAGTGTGCCGTCAAGTCAATATTGACTCCTAGTGCCCACAGAGCCCTGTGGTTTTCTTTGGTAGAATACAGGAGGGGTTTACCATTGTCTCCTCCTGAGATAATGCCTTTCAGCATCTTCCTATATCGCTGCTACCCGATATAGTACCAGCAGGGATTCGAACCGGCAACCTTCTGCTTGTTAGTCAAGCATTTCCCCACTGCACCACCTAAGGTGTGATAACAGTAAGGGAAGAGGTACAAGCCTTGCAATGGCTGGGATAGACATGCAGCTGGAGAGAAGCCAATCAGCGAGCTGGGAACAGGCTGTAGTGGATAGAGTGTTAGGTCTGGATTCGAGTCCCCACTTGGCTATAACCCTTGGGCAAATTTTTCACTCTCAGCCCAATGTACTTCACAAGGTTATCGCAAGAATCAAAATGGACAAATCCTCATGAATGGCCCCTGCTAACTGAGCCAAGAGGCACCCTTTAAAGTGGTGACTCTCTTATATTTAGCAGAGGGAGAGCAACAGCACTTAGCCAACCCCAATACAGCATGCCTTAAGTGGCTCTTGGGAGTGTTGACCTTGTGTTAACTCTTTGGGACAGGGAATCATCTTTATTTATTAATTCTTTTTTTCTATGTAAACTGCTTTGAGCACTTTTGTTGAAGAGCGGTGGCGGCAGGCAGGCTGGCTGGCTAAGATCTCTTTGGATGAAGCAAGGAATTATATATACATTGTGATAAACACAATTCCAGAACTGGAATGTGCAAGGGGTGTACATATACATATACAAGGGGTGTACATGTACACAAAAAATAGGTGTACATATTCGGCACAATGGAAATACCTCCATATTTCTGAAACCAATCATCTGTACATGCTCATAAAGAAGGCCCAACCAGATCCAGAGTGAGCCACTGATAGCAGATGTCACTAGATATCAGTGCAAGTGTAGTGACCAGCCTCCCCTCTCTCTAAAGAGTTAACCGGAAGTGAACCCTGTCTTGATTGACCGGCTGGTGAACTCCAGGGCTCAGCCAATCAGCACACCAGGTGGGTGGGACCTAGAGAGCTATTGCCAGGAAGAAAAGAGTTCTTTGTTGGGAGAAGCTAGACTGGAGGTGCACATGAGGACATGTGACAATGGAGGATGGCTGCAGGAGAATAACTCTGCAGATCCTTGAAAGACAGGAGATCAGGAAGCCTGAATTCTCACCTGGAGTTTGGTGAGTTCAAGGCAAGGAGCCAGGGCTTATGGCTTTGGGAAGTTTAGCATAGGGAAAAGTTTGTTTAGTCAGACTTTGTGTTAGGGAAATTATATTTCTTTGGGGTGTGTGTGCTTTTGCATAGTCCTGATACTGTTCTATTATTGTTTACCTGTAACATAATTAAAATAAAAAACACTAGCCTACGCCCATCCTACCTAGTGCATTGCAAAAGGTTCTATAAACATTTAAGCGTGCATTAAGACAATCTATTTTTGTAGTCCTAAGTATTCTTAACTGTATCTAAAAGCTGAGAAAGCCTCAGATGGAAGCATTCAGTAGTAATTGAATAAAACTGTTTTTTAAGTTCTTTTCTTTTTACAAGCCTCTCTGAGTTGGTTTTTAACTCAAGAAAGGGGTTGGGGTTCTCTGGGGAAAACATGTCCTCAAACATTCAGCAGCTATCAGTTTCCTCGCCACATACAGGCTTGCACGTGGAAGATTTCTGTACTTATTCAATAGCAAAATAAAGAGAATTATTTCTCCAAGACAGGCCATGCGTGGCGATGTGGTAGGAAGGAGGCAATTGGCTGAGTTTGCAAGCAGAAGCACCTGATTGGGCAGTGGGGATTCCATATGCAGAGTTTGCAAGCAGAAGCACCTGATTGGGCAGTGGGGATTTCATGTGCAGATAGGGAGACGGACCCTGTGAGAGCAGAAGCACCATGGTGATTGGGCAGTGGGGATTCCCTATGCAGATAAGGAGGAGGGACCTGTGACGGTTAAGGTCAGTTGGAATGCAGCTGTTACTGGTTGGAAGATGTTCTTGATATAAAAGGATAGCAGGCAGAGGTCTGCAAAAAGACATGTGGAGAGGGAGGAAAGAGCCCCTTCAGGAGAAGGAGGATGCCGTTGTGTAAATGAACAAAATTTGTTAACTCAGGGAAGGAGGAAGAAAAAACATGAAAGGAGGCAGAAGAAAGAGTGGAGAAGAGCGAGTGGAGGAGAGAGAGAGAAAAAAAGAAGGGAGGAGGAAGAGAGACAGAAGGAAGGGCGAGGGACGGGCCTGAGCCTGTCAGCAGTCTGACAGGGGAATGAGCGGCCATGGCAGCATTAGCAGCAAGGAAGGGCCCAGTCAACCACTGCTGCTGTTTGGGGCTACCAAGGCCATTGTCAGAGGGAGGCAGCCAGGCAAGGGATGGGCCTGGGCCTGTCAGCGGCCTGAGGGGAACGAGCGGCCGTGGTGGTGGCAGCAGCGAGGAATGGCCCGGTCAACCACTGCTGCTGCTCCTGAAGGGAGGAGCAGGAGCAGGGCTCAGGTGAGGGTGGGGAGATCTCTGGGGATAGGGAGCTGCAGCTTGGCCAATAGGCAGCAGCAATGCTGCAGCCATGACCAGGAAGGGTGAGGGGGATGGAAGCAATGGGATGGAGAGGAGCAGGAATGCAGCTCAGGTGAGGGTGGGAAGATCTCTGAGGGGAGGGGAGCAATCAAGTACTAACGCCCAGATGCTCTAGAGCGTGCAAGAGTTCCAACATTGAAGCGGAGAGAAATAATGGGGGCGGTCAGGATGCAGAGATGGGGGGCCGGCAGGCAAAGCCCCGTCGGCCAGAAAGAAGAGGCGGTGGTGGGGAGAAATGATGGCGGCGGTGAGAAGGTGGGCAGATGGCAGGCAAAGCCCTACCAGCTGGGAGTAGAAGGTGGGAGGTGGTGGCGGGATGGCCTGGCCCTGGCCTGCCCAATGGGGAGAGCACCGGGGGGGGTTGAGCGAGTGAGCTGCAGGGAGGGGAGAGCGAGCGAGCGAGCGAGCTGCAGGGAGGGGAGAGCGAGCGAGCGAGCGAGCTGCGGGGGGGAGAGCGAGCGAGCGAGCGAGCTGCGGGGAGAGCAAGTGAACGAGCTGTGGGGGGATGTCACAGGCTCAATACACAACTGCACAGATGCTCTGTGCGGGGTCAGCTAAGTAAAGAGAATTTTCCTTGGGATTCCACCCAAAGTCCAGGGAGGTTCAATCTCTGTCGATAAGAGGGGTGGCAGCAGCAGCATTTTGAACTTACTGATAATACAGAATAGTTTTAGGAGAAGCTTAGCCAGGCAGCTCAGCAGGGATGATTCAGCATTTCCTTCCCTCACATGAGTCTGCTCTGAGTCAAAGGCTCTGAGTCAATCTGCTACAGCAAGTCTACTGTAGTGACAATACAAAGTCTCCTTTAAAGCCCTCCTCTATAAAAACAAACTTTTGTACAAGATTTTTATTTTGGAATGAAGAAAAAGATTCAGCAGCAAAACAGAAAGGAAAAGTACTGAGAAATATTACCCTTCATGTAGAGATAGCTGTGAAAATAGGCTGGCCCCGATCCATTGAGCACAGTGACCCGGCTGCTGCAGAATTCTTCATCTGTGTCCATATAAGCATCCCCTTCCTCTTCACTATCTAGAAACTTGGAGCAAAAAGAATTGTTACATTCTGAAAACACAGTAACACAGTCTGGCTATTCAAAGCTTTCAGATTTAGAACCACCTTGTAAAAGTGGCCCTATCACTTTTTTCTACAAATATGAGCACTTACTAGAAATGAAACACGGAACTGGCCAGATATAATGATAACAAAACAAAGAGCTCCTTTTGTTGAACTTAATATAGGCGTTTAATTCAAGGCTACATTCAAATAGTTGCTTTACTATTGCCAGGGAATGCCTTGATTCCATTCTAGAGTTAATCATTACATCCCTCATTATCTAGAGCAATAATCCTCTGAACTTCATCCCAAAGAATTATGGCCACCTTAGTTCAATGCTGGATCACTGAGTGCACCAGCAGGAGAGAGAACTATTCTTGTAAGGTTACGTGTACACCCATTCTGCATCTTATTTAGCATTTTTCATCCCCGCTCCTCCCACAAAGGCTTCTATTCACAGAGAGTTCCCCACATACCCACTCAAAAGGGCACATGCAGGTTCATAAATATTTTTATTTATGTATTTATTTGTATTTATTTGACATATTTATATACTGCCCAAAACGCAAGTCTCTGGGTGGTTCACTACTAAGTATCTGGATGGTTTACAACCATTAATAATTATTAATAATATTAATTATTAAACATTAATATTCATAATTATTAAAATATTAATAACACACAAGTACCAGCAGTACAGCACAT
This sequence comes from Hemicordylus capensis, assembly GCF_027244095.1. Taxonomy (NCBI): domain Eukaryota; kingdom Metazoa; phylum Chordata; class Lepidosauria; order Squamata; family Cordylidae; genus Hemicordylus; species Hemicordylus capensis. Next base: position 147,073,316 of record NC_069657.1, read on the forward strand.
AAAAAGCTAGTGATGCGTACACACAACCCGTGCATATGAGCACAGGCACGCATGTGCACGCACACACACACACGGTGGGGGGGGGGAAGAGCCAGGTATATTTCATTATTATTGAGAAGCAGCTCAACATCTGAGATTGCATTTCTAGTGGGCCAAAAACGAAGGGTTGCATGCAATTAGGAGAGCTTGATTCTGTTTGTTACAAGGGCTCTCAAACTATTCTCTTCCTCCTCCCCAGCTAGTATAGCAGCAGTTGCAAAGAAAGCATTTTCAGGCTTGTTATCTGTCCTGCATGACCCTCCTCCATCACCTCCTCCCTCACAAAATAGCTGCATTCTTGACAGCTGCAGTTCTTCTGAGGTTCTAGTATTTAGCTCATGCTCAGCTATCTTGTCACTCACCTCTGGACTAGCTGCTGCCTTTTCAATAGCTCTCCACACATAGTGAATGTGCACCTGATATGTTTTATGAGAGGTTGAATTTGTGATACAGAAATACTGCTCACTTCCCCGCCCCATAATTACTTGTTTTGACATGCTTAACAAACCGTGTGGCTCCCTGATATCATCCATTATACCGGTACTGGATGATGAGCCCCTACAGATCTTTAACAAGTTGTTCTGGTAAGAGCTAATCTGCCTAATTTCCTTTCACTATAATCTTAATTGATAATTACCATCCTCACAAGTTAGCCCACTTGCACCTCAAATGTTCATGCATCTGACATCTTGAATTGGGGTGGATTACAGCATTAGAAACTATGTCCTTGAGCTGTCTCTGTGTCCCTACACCTGTAACAAATTTGGTCTAAATCGGCTAGGCAGTTCAACAAGTTAGCCCACTTGCACCTCAAACATTCACGCATCTGCCATCTTGAATCAGGGTGGACAACTTCATTACAAACTACACCATTGAGGTATCCCTATGTGTCCCTAGAGCTTAGCAAATTTGGTTCAATTCGGTGAGGCCAGAGGCGTAACTAGGGAAAATGGCGCCCGGGGCAAGCACTGAAATGGCGCCCCCCCGCCCCCCCCCCACATACTACATTATACTTAGGTTTTTCCTCACAAGTGCCCGCCGCCGCCAAGCCAGGCCACTGACTGGCCGCCAGGCGCCAGCAAAGCAATGGGGGGGGGGCGCGGGCAGCGCGGAAGGGACCGATGCGCTCCCTTGACTGCTGCAGCGCTGCTGCACTGAGCAGGAAACATTTGTATTAACAAAAAATTAAAAAAATTTTTTAAAAAAATTTTTTTTGTCATGGCAGCGCCCCCCACGTGACCAGAAAAGATGGCGCCCGGGGCACGTGCCCCCCCTGCCCCCCCTATAGTTACGCCTCTGGGTGAGGCTGTTCACAAGTTAGCCCACTTGCACCTCAAGCATGTATGCATCTGCTGCCTTGAATCAGGGTGGATGACATCATCACAAACAATGCCGTTGAGGTGTCCCTACAATTGTACAAAATTAGGTTCATACTGGTCCAGGCATTGTGAAGTTGATGTGAGAAAGAATGCCAGGTGATCTCATAAGATTACTTTCCTTAAGGAAAGTAGGCTAAGAAAAAGGGGAATGCACATTACAGAGTGCCTATCGATGTACTGTAGGTTCTATTCACGTCCCTGATACAGCTAGAAAAACAAAACAGTCACAATGACAGTAGAGGGGTCCTGGATCTGAAAAGGGCCACTTAGTGAAGAAAAGTATCATCCACTGTTAAGTGACATATTTTTTCATTACTTTTTTACTCAACCCAGAAGGTTGGATTTGGTTCCAGCAAATAGCCAAGAGCGGTTACAGAAAAAACACAGTTATTTGGAATAACTTCAGAACAAGTGATCATGAGTTCATCTGATTTAATTGAGTGGACAGTTGGAATCAGAATTGCAATTTTAGGGTGTGTTATTTTAAAGGACAAACTGAAAAAGATTAGAGAACTAGGAGGAGTTGAGCAAGATAACCGCTAAAGATATTGCAGTTATCTTCTGCATGTACAGTGTACTGACTATCACAAGCTGCATATGATGTGAAAAAGCTAGAGGCCAAGTAATTGTGGGGGACTTGACTTGTGGTGCAGAGAAAAGGAGCAGGATGCCGAGCTCTTCTCCAGGCCCAGGCTCACAGGATTCCCATAACTGGTTCAGGGATAGATGTCAACAGTGTGCTCAGCTGACCTGAAGCTGCCACAGGGCTTAGCTTGGGATCCAGCAACATCACTTACTGAACACTGAACCCAGGCACCACTAGTAGCTGTTCCAACTCAGCCCATAGACAGAAAGTGCATAAAGTGCTTTCTAGGGGACACAGAAAGGCAGGGAAGGTGACTTGAGGAGTAGTGTCCTCCCCTGCAATGTCAGAGGATCTTTACCATCAGCAGAGACCCTCTCTTGCCTGGCTAGTCCCTCAATTACTATCCCTGGTAATCTGCATGTGGACTGACTGAGTTTCAAAACAGCATATAGATCCTTTCCTAACAATAGGTTTGTTGGACAATACTCCACTCTTATGCAATAGAAAGAAAAGGAGAAAACGGCTTCACAGTGCAGAATAGCTTCTAAAGCAAAAAAGAAGTCTTAAAGATCACTCAGAAAAATCAAAGTTTCACACAGTAGGAGGGGAATTGTGTTGCTTATCACAATAGTGTCAAACAATATCCAGCGGGAACCCAAGTCATTCTCCCAAACACAACAGTCAACAGGAACTGCACTAGCAATTTGAACACTACGATACCAGGTATAAAATTTAGTACAGGCAAACCTCACCATTCGCAGATCTGATATCCGCGGCTGGGTAATCGACACCTGACCTTTGCATAAGTTGGGATGTGTGGGGGGAGAACTGTGCACAAAGGGTTAATTTCACATATCCGTGGGTCACCAGAAACAAACCTCCAAGGTCATTTCTGGCCACCATTGTGAGGGCAGGAGCCATTTTCTGGCTATCTATCTATCTATCTATCACAGTTTTTCACCCAAAACTGGTGGAATTGGGCCTTTTGGGGGTATTGCTGGACATCTGGGGAACTGCAGAGCATGTATTATTTTTTACGATTTCCAGCTGTTTTTAGCCTCCCAGCGCCCTTCCAGAAACCTAACCCCTTGAATCCCATTGACTCAATGCCTCAATATTTACAGTTCTAATTTCTGCGGTTGTTGCAGAGAACGGAACCCCTGCGGATACCCGGGCTAGCCTGTATTTTGAATGCTTGATAAACACAATATTCCAACAACATAAGTGCTTCTTGAGGGAAGATGTGCAGAACAAATGGGAAACATATGTACAATTGAAACCTTTTGTTATAATTGTGCAAGCAGGCCCTTAACATCACACAGAGAAGTGTGAATATCAGAAAGAGACTATATACTATCAGACGGGTAAGGTAACTAACAGTTCAGAGAAAGATGACACAAGGGATTTAACAAATGTAAAATTTCAAGGACAGCTTCCAAAATGCAAGAAACAGAGTTCTTCAAGAATCAGCCCTGGGATATATTTAATCTCTGCTTTTGTTAGCGATCTGGATTGATGAAGCAGAAGTGTTTTGATTAAAATCTGCCAGTGATAGCAAGCTGGGAGATACCTACAGTACAACTCAAGGGATGGAAAATGATGCAAGAACTGGGTGAGAGTAAAAGGGAAAAAAACCTTAAGAGCAATGCTGAAATACAAAAGCTGTTAATTTGAATGGATGGCTCCCTGCCAGTTCCTTAGTCTCCGGATAGATGCATTAAGAAAAACCACTTGTTTCCCCACGGAGCATATAACTAGTAAAACAAGAGCACAAGGAGGTGCCAAAAGCACAACGGAAAGATAGAAGAAAGGCATTCTTCCTGCTTAAAGCAAGATCTATTTTATGCTTCAGGGCACATGCTACTTACCGAGTCTAAGCTTCCCCGGTTGGAATCCACGCCGTTGCTGTGAGAATTGCACAAGACCTCCTCCCCATTCAGGGGCTCAGCTGATGTGCTGCCAACATCTCCACTGCCATCGAACTCCTCGTGGTCATAGTCCGACTCCACATCTGGAGGCAAGCTGTAAATTGGATCTTCCGGCTCCCCATTGTCGCTTGGCAGGATTTCCGAGACACTGTGGTAGATGCTTTCCATCTGCTGCTTTGAAGGGCTTGCAGGTCTCTCTAGAGAAAGACCCAGTGAGTTGGCCTCTCCGTCCCTGTGCACTGGCACATTGGGAGATGTGTCCTCCTCAGAGTAGTAGTTATCACTGGTTCTGGTGCTGTCCTGGTTCAAAAGACTTGGGCTGGGGATTGGTGGGCCCTCATCATCTGCAGGAAAACCTTCATCTTCCTCTTCCTCAGCCAGGGGAGCCGTCAGGCTGCACTCAATGTTGAGGGTTCCTTCATTGGAAAGAGAACACTCCAGACCTTGCACACTCTCATCCAGGTTCCCAAAGTCCAGCAGCTCCAAAAATTCCTGTGCAACCCTGGACGCTTCCTTCTCTAGCCTCTGTATCTCTTCTTCCCGCTGCCGCTTTATCTCATTCTTGGTGTTTTCGCAGGTGATGGAAACATGGTCTGCTTGTTGCTGCCACTGCAGCTTTTCAATCTCCCTTTCCAACCGCAGAATCTCCTCCATCTGACGCCGTTCCTCTTCCTGCAATGGCTGGACTTCTTCTTGTGTCCTTAGCACTTTCACCTAGAAGGAAGGGCATTGAGAGGGCAAAGATAACAAGCTTTCTACAAATCAGCCTCAGTGGGAATACATCAACAGGTCAAAGAAACTAGCAGCTGGTGAAGTGTCAGCTTTGCTCCATTCCTTTAGCATGCAACATTTCTTATAACTATTCGAAGGCTGGAGATAGATTATCACTTCTTTTCCCCAGAAAGTTGGAGGCGATTTGAAAGAGGATCAGCAGCTCGTCATATGTACATTTATCCCACTTTCACCTCTGGTACATGGGGCTTTACAGATTTCTGGTTTTTGTTTTTTTAATCTGAAAAACCTATGTGTAGTGGATTAAAGCCTTTGTCTCAGAGCAAGCTCACATGAGGGAAAGAAATGCTAAATCCAGGGTGAAATGCTAAATCCGGGGTGATGGAGAAATTATGGACCACCCATGGGGTGGAGTATCTCACTTCTGTGTCCTATCATCACCAGACAAGTGGCTTAATGAAAAAATTCCAAGGGACTTTGGGGACCATGATCTGGAAATTCATTAATAAATATTCCAATAATGGGACTTGGTGCTCCAACAGCTACTGTTTGCCTACAGAGCTGTGCCACATCCGAGCCTAGGATATTCTCCTTTTGAGCTAATCTATGGGAGTGATGTCAGAGGGCCTCTAGAACTAGTTCGACACCAATGGGAGGGAGAAGAAGGGGCGGGAAACATATATGACTTTGTGGACAAGCTCCAAAACACAATGAAAGAGACCCTATCCCTTGCACAGGAGAATCTGCGGATGGCCCAAACAGAGCAAAAGGCCTGGTATGACCAACATGCCAGGGAGTGGATCTTTGAGCCTGGACACCAGATGTTGGTCCTCAGACTGGTCAGAACCCACAAAACCCAAGTGGCCTGGGAAGGCCCCTATCGTATTAAAGAAAAGGTGGGTGCGGTGAACTATGTCGTGGAGTTCCTGGGAACTGACCTCCGACCCAGGTTGTATCATGTGAACACACTAAAGCCCTACCACTCCAGGGGCGTTCTTAGGTCATGGCAAGCATGTGGCAGAACAGGACAAAGAAAAGACAGCGTTCATTACCCATCATGGTTGGCATGGGTTTAGTGTGCATTTGGGCTTTGCAATGCACCAGCTATCTTCCAGAGGCTGGTCAGGGAGCTACTCAGGGGCTTGAGTCGGTTTGCCACTGCTTACCTGAATGATGTGGCAATATACTCTGACACCTGGGGGCAGCACTGGAACACTTGGAGGTAGTATTTGTATCCAGGAGGCTGGGCTTACTATTAAGGCCAAAAAGTGTCAGATTGGCCTGAATTGGGTAACCTATTTGAGGCATCAGGTAGGCCAAGGTTCAGGCTATCCAGGAGTGGCCGGAGCCAAAAAAGAAAGGGCAGGTACAATCCTGCCTGGGGTTGGCAGAGTATTATCGAAAGTTTGTCCCAAACTACAGCAGCATCACCGCCCCTCTCTCTGACCTGACCGAGAAAAACAAACCCAATGTGGTGGTGTGGTCTCAAGACTGTCAAGTTGCTTTTGAGGAGCTAAAGGCAGCCCTCAGTAAGGGCCCCAGACTTTGAAAAACATTCATGCTGACCACAGATGCTTCTGAGAGGGGCATTGGGGCAGTGATAATACAACTGGGCCCAGACCAGTTCCCTCATCCTGTTGTGTTCCTGAGCAAGAAACTGTCAGAGAAGGAGGCCCACTGGTCAGTGTTGGTAAAAGAAGTCTTATGCTATTGTCTATGCCCCGGAGAAGTTGATCACTATCTGTGGGGGCGTAGATTTGAACTCAGGACTGCCCATGCCACTCTAAAGTGGTTACAAGACGTTCAATAGAAAAAGAAGTTTGTGCATTGGAGTATGGCCTTCCAGGAGTATGACATCAACTTAGAACATATTCAGGGGAACGCAAATATCGTAGCGGATGCCTTGTCACAAGGGCCCTTAGAAGACTCCAATGGACCCTAAAGAACCCTTGAGGAGGGTGGAGGCAACAGGACAACAGATTCAAATGTTATTTTGACATTATTGTTTATTACTGTTTCGTATTTAGATAGTAAGTTAGGAAATTAAGCTTTGTGATCCCATCCCTTTTGAGTCAGGAACTGTCAACTCCCTTTTCAAGCCGCCTGTCTCAATTTAAGGATGTGTGTGTAGTGATCAGCCTCCCCTCCCCCTAAAGAGTTAACTGGAATTGAACCCTTGTCTTGACTGACAGGCTGGTGAACTCCAGGGCTCAGCCAATCAGCACACCAGGTGGGTGGGTCCTAGAGAGCTGTTGCCAGGACGAAGGGAGTTCTTTGTTAGGAGAAGCTAGGCTGGAGGTGCAGAAAAAGACATGTGGCCATGGAGGTTGACTGCAGGAGAATTACTCTGCAGATCCTTGAAAGACAGGAGGGCAAGAAGCTTGAATTCTCATCAGGTGTTTGGTGAGTTCAAGGCAAGGAGCCAGGGCTTATGGCTTCAGGAAATTTAGCATAGGGAAAAGTTTGTTTAGTCAGACTTTGTGTGAGGGATGTTATCTTTATTTGGTGTGTGTGCTTTTTCATATTCCTGATACTGTTCCATTATTGTTTACCTGTAACATAATTAAAATAAGAAACACTAGCTTACACCCACCCTACCTAAGGCAGTGCAAAAGATTCTATAAACATTTAAACATGCATTAAGACAACCTATTTTTGTTATCCTACTAAGTATTTTTAACCGTATATACAAGCTGAGAAAGCCTCAGACGGAAGCAGTCTGTAGTAATTGAATAAAACTAGGGGTTTTTTTTGTTTTCTTTTTACAAGTGTCTCAGAGTTGGTTTTTAATCCAGGAAAAGGCGGGGGACAAAGAGGGATTTCTCTGGTGCAAATACATCCTTAAACATTCAGCAACTATCAATTTCCTCACCACATGTAGGCTTGCACGTGGAAGATTTCTGTACTTATCCAAGAGCCAAATTAAGAGAGTTTTTCCGTGTTATCCCACCCCAAGCCCAGAGAGTTTCTGTAGACAAAAGGGGTGGTGGCAGCAGCATTTTGAACCAACCAATAATACAGAACAGTTTTAGGAGAAGCCTAGCCAGGCAGCTCAGCAGGAATAATTCAGCATTTCTTTCCCTCATGTGAGCTTGCTCCAAGACAAAGGCTTTAATCTGCTACACTATGTTACCAGAAGGCAAGGAATAGACAAAAGGTAGTAAGAACTTAAAACATAAGAAGCCTGCTGGATCATGCCAAAAGGTCCATCTAGTCCAGCATCCTGTTTCTCACAGCGGTTAACTAGATGCTTACAGGAAGTCCACAAGCAAAAGATGAAGCATACCATGTCTCCTGCCATTGCTTCCCTGAAATGGATATTCAGAGACATACGGTCCCGGAACCTAGTGGTAGCATATTGCCATCATGACCAGTAGCCACCGACAGACTTGTTCTCCATGAATTTAGCTAATCCCCCTTTAAAGTCATCTAAACTAATGGCCATCACCACATCCTGTGGCAGCAAATTCCAAAGGTTAATTATGTGAAGAAGAGCTGGGCAGGTCTGTATAAGAGTGAGAGTGAGAGTGAGAGAGAGAGAGAGAGAGTGTGTGTGTGTGTGTGTACACACAACAGGGAAGCAAAACCGCTCTCTGACCCCTTCCATCTCTTAGAAACCTCTGACTACTTCCAGCCTAAATGACAATGTGTGGTGAAGGAGCCTTCAGGTAGTATTGCATATTATTTGCAGTGCCCTAGCCAAGGTATATGCAGCCAGGAAGGTCCATTTTCAGAGGGAAAACAGTAACCAAGACAAAGGGTTAAGATGCCCCTCTGGTTCAAATTACAACTTCAATATATCTGAAAAAGGAATAACAGAATTTCACATAATGTGCAGTTCTACCTTTACAGAAAGATGCCAAAATATGAGGCCTTCTATGAAGGAACCATGTGCAAGGGAGTTCTGTGTTAGAAAGAAACATCCAATATGTCAGCTACCCCTTTTGCTCACGCCAGGCACCTCTGGATGGAAATAAGAGCAATGACAATGGCATACAATATCTAGACCAGGGCTGCTCAACTTCGGCCCTCCTGCAGATGTTCGTCTACAACTCCCATAATCCCTGGCTATTGGCCACTGTGGCTGGGGATTGTGGGAGTTGTAGTCCAAAAACATCTGGGGGGCCTAAGTTGAGCAGGCCTGATCTAGACTGAGAGAAATGTAACATGGGAATGCATGCTGCCAGTGGTGCCCTGAGTTAGTCTGTGACTAGCGAAAGGACAAACAACGTAGGCTACCACCATGTCCTAGTCTTCTGCCCCTGATCTTGAAGAGACAAGAGACATGAGAAAACACACCGGAACATACCTGAGCCATCTGTAGTGCTGCTTCCAGCTGTTCCTTCTCTCTGTTAAAAACAAAAACATAAACTCAACAATACAATCCACAGGCCAGGTTGCCAGGACTTGAGGGAGGAATTCTGGGACCCTGGCAGAGAGTTCCATCAGTTTCTGACTTCCTGCTATTTCTTTTCTCCACCTTCCTGCCTAGTGCAGGTGGGCTGACAGGGAAGAACGTGATGGCAATGGCAATGTAGCACTGCCCTAGCCAGTTTGTCACATCTCTCACACTCAAGTATGACAAAACTAACCTACACCCAGCATGGTGTAGTGACTAGAGCGCTGGACTAGCACTGGGGAGAAGGGGTTCAAATACCCACTCAGCCATGGAGTTCATTAGATTACCTTGGGCCTGTCAGCCTAACCAACCTCACAGGGATGTTGTGAGGATTTAAAAAGTGGTGGGAGTGGGAGAGAAAAGAATACCTGTCTATGAATGGTCAAACCTGGGGAGTCCTCAACAATTGATTCAATTTTAAGTATTCAATACTTATCTCCAGCAGTCAAGAAACATGCCACAGACTAGCACTTGTTAGAGTTGCAATGAAGGCTTTGGAAAGGATATTTAGATGCCGTGACGTGTCTATACCTACAAAGATTAGAATCGTTCGGACAATGGCTTTCCCCGTGACACTCTATGGCTGCGAAAGCTGGACTTTGAAGAAGCAGGATAGAAAAAGTATTGACGCTTTTGAACTTTGATGCTGGAGAAGACTTTCGAGGCTACCATGGACAGCCAGGAAAACAAACAAATGGATCATACAACAAAACAATCCAGAATTTTCACTTGAAGCACAAATGACCAGGCTCAAACTGTCATATTCAGACACATTATGCGAAAACCCAGCTCCCCTGAGAAGTCCATAATGCTGAGAAAAGTTAAAGGAAAGAGAAGAAGACGATGACCAGCAGCAAGGTGGATGGACTCGATTACGACAGCAATGAATGCACCACTGAGAGACCTTAAAGGCCAAGTTGAAGAATGATCATCCTGGAGAGAATCTATGTGGTTGCTAAGAGTCGACACCGACTTGATGGCACTTAATCAATCAACCAATCCTTCCTTATCTCATACTCTTTCAAACTTAGCTTGACATTTTCAGCTGTGTTAAGACCTCCCCGATTTTTGATTTCCACCATTTTGGAAAAAGATAGGTAACTGGACAGAGAAGATGGAAGACTGGCCACAGTGAACACATATAAGTATTGAGAGGCTGGGTTTAAAAAATGGTTTAGGGGCCAAACTCACACACTGCAGTGCCTCAGCAAAAGTCCGTCCAGCTTCTGTATTTACACACTCAAGGGCCAACCACATCCTCAGCATTGTGCAAGGCCATCACAGATCTTCCTTAAGAGAAAGTAGCATTATAGTGCTAGAAGGGACCAGTTTATTGCAACTCAGAATCAGCAGCCTGCAAGGATATGCCCCAGAGCCTTGAATTTATTTATTCACCTTACAGGCTACGGACATGATCAGATAGGCATAATCTCAGGGATTAGGTGCAATGCCTTGGTGTCTCCAGACACTGAAGTTTAGATGTTCAGGGAGTGTCAGATGGCCACACTGGTCCAGATGGCTTATAGGGGACTGGCATCAGAATAGAAGAGGCAGGCATAACTAGTATCTTGTACTGAGTGCAAGAGCGGTCCATGAAAAAAGGTTCCAGCTAAGCACACAGCTATGAGAACAGAAAGCCGCCATCTGGACAAGCCTTCTCACCAGGGCTATAAGTTTTCCAAAATTCCACACAAGCACATAATTTGGTATTGGCTTCTGCTTTGAAGGAGTCAAGTTGAATGTGTGGAAGATGCTGGGTTAACCCTCCAAAACTATAGGGGGCACATGAGTAAGAATAAAGCAGGAACACAGTAGAAAGAACGACAGAAATATATACACATTTACATGGCATAATCTATGAAATGGGCACAGAATTCAGCCTCTCTTGGTGCACACTTTGGGTTGTCCTGGTACAGAATTTTGTGTTTTTATTTTTATTTTAAAGTGCAGAATAGACACAACTCTGCCTATTGTGAACAGCATGTCACAGGCCTCATTCTCACAAACAGCTGAGGTGGTAAAGTTGTGCCTGGACTTCAGAATGCAGATGGAGGCTCAAATGAGTAAATGTTTCCCCTATGGAGAAACCACCCAATATTCCAAATACAGAAAACTGCCTTGTACCTTTTCTTTTTCTCCTCCTCCTCCTGCTTCCTCTTACACTCCCTCTCTTCTTGCCATTGTCTTTCCTCTTCCTCCTTTCTAATCCTCTCTTCCTCTCGCTGCCTCTGCTCCTCAGCTTCCTGTTTCCGCCTCTGTTCTTCCTGTAGCAGGTGCCGATATAGGCTGCGAGCCAGCTGTCCGCGCCAGTGTTTCTGCAGGACAATGGCAGAGGCCTTCAGGCGCAGGAGGGACTTCTTCCAGAAGTGAGCACGATAATTCTTCTGAATGGTCACGACACTGCCTAACACCCTTTGATAGCTCTTCCTGAGCAAAAAAAAAAAAAAAAAGCAAGATGGAGGTTATAGCCATTCAATGGCCATCCCTCACTAGGGTCTCCTCACCATTTGTCCCAGGCACAATCTCCCCCAGTAGCATCATACTGTCAGATTAGATGATTCCACAGAACTGCAGCTGGACTCTCCAAAACTATTTTCTCCAGGAAGTCATGTGTTCCACGCTGCCCTTTTTCCCCACCATCTGTCACCCACCTGGATTCTGGGTTTTGAGAACCCCCAAGGCATCTCCCTCTTGAGGCCACTCATTTCCTGCTTCCATAACAGATCTGCCTTTCCCTGAGCAGAAAAATAAGTACAAAAACTCCAGGGTGGAACAAGGCACACTCTCACTTAACTGTCAGGGATGATCACTTCACCTAGCAAAATATGTTTTCCTATCCCTCCACATAAAGATGGCAATTTATGTCATAACATTCTTTAATACATATCAGTCTGACCTCCACAGAGTTCTACATAGCCTAAAACATCAGGATTAATGGATGAATCTTACAAAAACAAAGGGAGATGCTGGAGTTGAGCTGGCTGTAATTTATAGAGACAAGCCTCTGCACACACTCAGCAGCACTCCTCTGCAGCCACCCTGCAGGTACATGAAAAACTCAGGGCCAACCTACACATGACGTTTAACATGTAATTAACCTGAACAGAATTAGTTTTTCTTTAGTGAATAGCAACTGAATTGAGATTCCCATGGATTGGGACCACAGCAATAGGAGGTAAAGGACTTTATTAAAGTCCCATTTGCAAGTAACATGAAACTGCAGTTAAATGGGGCAGAGGTTGGAATTCCTGTACATCCAGATGCGTTAAACCGTGGTTTTGTGGCCAAAGCGGCCTGTGGTTTCCCTCGCCAAACCCCAATTTGAACCTTTGGCTTGTAGTAGGTTTGAGGTTTGGGGGTGGCACCGTTACATCCAAATGCAGACCCCGCCATAACTGTGGTTGTGGTTAGAGAGAGAGAGGGTGGCTGTTCCTGGAACAGAAATCATAAACTTTAAATAGCTTTTAATATTTATATTAATAGCTGTACTTTCTGTATTTTAATTGTGTGTTGTTTTAACTAGATTGTAAAGCACTTTGAGATTATTTTAATGAAAAGTGGTATATAAATTGAATGAATGAATAGAGAGGGTGGCCCAGACCTCCCTAGGAACTCACCACTCCATGCCTGCCATGCTTCTTGATGGCCGCCTCCAAACATTTGCCCCGCCCCGTCGCTGAGCTCCTGAAGCCGTTGCCTGGCAACAGGGATACCACCATGTTCCATCCCAAGCTTCTAAGCCTCTCAAACAGAACAATCAAATGGGGGGGGGATGCCCTCTTCCCACTACGTCATTTGTTCCCCCCTCCTGGCAATCAATATGTGAGATGGACACTATGTGCTTTGCTCTCCAAAAATGAATTGATAAAGAAGGATCTCACAAGCACATGCAGTCCCGGTGGCACCATAAACCAGGCAACTCCATTACATATCTGGGAAGATAACATATGGCAGGGTGGCGATATCCGGGGTCAGGTTTAAGAGGCAGCCCCACCCAAGCATTCTTGAATGGCTCTGCTCTATTTTTTGTACAATGAAGCTGGAGAAGCGGGCCCAGCCCCTTATCATTTGGTTAACACATGTGGTGCCTAGGCTGACTCATGAGAAGAACCATCCAGCAGGAGGAGCATTGCCCCAAATGACAGGGAAGATTCCTCCTCTGTGAAAACGATAGAGGCTGCTCCCAAGCAGACTGCTTTCTCAAGAGAGTGGAAGGCTATGGCCATGGGCCATTCACAACTCATGAGAAGAACCATTCGGGAGACAGGGGGATCTGGCAGAATTGCTAATAATGTGCAGTGACAGCCCTTCTCTCATGGACTCCTCTCTCACAAGAGTGTTAGGTCATGGAGACACCCAAGCAGGCCAGATGGCAGATGCCGCCCAGCCTGGTTGCTTGGCACAAGCAAGCCACATTGACAGGTACCCTGGCAACACCTCTTCCTGACTTGGTGACTGCCGTGAAGAAGCAGTCCAAGCAGACCCTCTGCCAGTCTGGCTGCCCATTGGAAGATGTCCATCTTTATTTTTGCCCGGAGCAGTGACCCCACTCTCCTAGGGTCGCGCATAATTGGGGCTCCCCTCTCCCACAATTCCCTGTGGCAGCCGATCTACATGTGTGAGTCCAATCCTGGGCAATCTGAAAGAGAGAGAGGATCTGTTCCCTGTACTGGTGCTTCCCTAGTCTGCCCAACCGGGACCGCCCAGACACATGGAGTGGCAAATTCCCCTTTGGGTTGCCTGTAGAGGAGGGTTGCCTGTAGAGGAGGGTGTCACTGTGTTAAAGTTCTATTATTAACCAGAGAGAACAGGGCCCCCACACAAACAGGGCCCCCTTTATTTGGCTGGCCTACCTCATGAGAGTGCAGTCCGATGGAGGACTGAAGGAGCTCAGGTCCTCCCCAGTGGACTGGCCCTCTCAAGAGAGGGCTAATCCCTGGGTGGCAAGCTGACATGGGGGTAGCAGTGTGATTTGGTGTCCCTGGACTGCTTAACCGGGGTCTGCCATTGGGAGGAGAGCTGGTCTTGTGGTAGCAAGCATGACTTGTCCCCATAGCTAAGCAGGGTCTGCCCTGGTTGCATATGAATGGGAGACTTGATGTGTGAGCACTGCAAGATATTCCCCTCAGGGGATGAAGCTGCTCTGGGAAGAGCAGAAGGTTTCAAGTTCCCTCCCTGGCTTCTCCAAGATAGGGCTGAGAGAGATTCCTGCCTGCAACCTGGGAGAAGCCGCTGCCAGTCTGTGAAGACAATACTGAGCTAGATAGACCAATGGTCTGACTCAGTATATGGCAGTTTCCTATGTTCCTATGTTCCTAAGAGCATCCTTGGTCACAGTGGACCAGACCCAAGGATCCTTTGCCCTCCCTCATATACATATTCCCTCCTAGGAAGTCATCATGATCCCTTCCCAGAGTAACAGAAAAATCGTGCCTCTTGGCATCCACCCACTGCCAGCAACTGCGCTTGTGAGAGACTGTTTGGTGCGGGGCTCTTATGAGGGTGGCGATGCAATTACTGTCAGAAGAAGGGCTTTGCATGCCATTTAAAGGGATTTAAATGCCCTTTCCTTGCTGAGGGTAGGCAGTCCATTCATTCCAAAAAGGTACGATTGTGCTTGGCACCCTCACTTGAACAGCATAGCCAATGGCTGCCGCCCTGCTGACGCCTTGCCCACCTTCTGGCCATGCTAGCACTACAGAGCTTGCTGGGATGCAGCCTTGACAGCCATGGACATGGGAGTGGCTCCTCTACCCTGAAACCGGAGGTTGCTGGACTGCAGTTGGATGAACATCTGTGATGCGTTTCACGGTTACAAAAATTAACCGTGGGTTCAGCAAACTCCGGTTTCACGTTACATGAAAATTAGGCCTAACTCTACTCTCAGCCCTGATTTGTAGGGAGCTTGACTCCCATTTGGGGAGGGGGGTATATGTAGCTGGACCAGGCCCCCATGAAGTTTGTGATCATGGCGGTGGCGGGATACATTAAAGTCCCTCTACATACCCGGTCTGGATCCAACTGCTATTCACAAAATAAAATTTATTAGCTCTAGCAGAGCTAGTAGTGCTTCAAACATCAGGCATTGTTTTCGCCTTCAGATTCTAGGTCCCAACACCAAAATTCCTGATCTGAATAGAAGAAAACCTGAAGTTGGTTCTTTTATCTGCGCTGATATGACCACACCATATGAATGGTCAGGAAGCTGCAGTTAGGAACCTAGGTGTCATATTTTTTGCTAATTGTGACTGGGCAAGTGGAACAAATCTCTCAGTGCTGAAACAACTGCACTGGCTTCCCATCTGTTTCTGGGCTCATCACCTTTATAGCCCAACTTGGCTTAGAACCAGGGTACTTCAAGGACTGCCTTGCCCACTGCAACTTGTCCTTGTGTGCAGATCAACCTTGGTGGTCTTGCTGTTGGTCCCATTCGGCTCAGCTGTCGTGCACTCGGCTATCTGGCTCGGCTGTCGTGCACTTGGGACAGGGCCTTCTCTGTTGCTGCCCCCAGACTTTGGAATGCTCTCCCAGTGGCCATTTGCTCCTCGGACTCCATCACAGTTTTTAGAAAGCTTGTTAAATCTTGGCTTTTTATCCAGGCTTTTACATGATTGTTTTTATTGCTGCTTCTATGAGTTTTTACGCATGTATAGTTTTTATGCTTGTATTTTATAGATTTTAAATTTGGTTTGTTTTTATATTTTTAGCTTAATATTTCTATTGTCATTTTATTGTATTTTTTTTAACTTTTGTAAACCGCCTTGAGATTGTTTTTAATGAAAGGCGGTATATAAATTCATCAATCAATCAATCAATAATATTCGGAATGTAGCAACAGGACCTTGTATGTGGTGGCACCCTGTCTGTGGAATGCCATTGCCCAGGAAGGCTCATCTGGCACAAAGTCTGCATTCCGTGTGATGCCAGGAGAATATCTTCTTATTTGCTCAGGCTTTAGATTAGTCTGCTGTTATTCTTTGTTTTTAATTGCAATTTTTATTTATTGCTATTTGTATATGTTGAAAGATTAAATAAAATCAAGTTGAGCAACGCGCCGCTATTTTTCCCTATATGGGGACAAACTTGACAATCTACATATTTTTTGTAGAATGGTAGCATTGCCCGAGAAAGGTAACTTAGGTGCTGGAAGACTGCTGTCCTTTAGGAGAAAATACCCATGCAAAACACACTTCCCTATTCTGCTGACATACCAGTGGTGAGGACATAGAATGTTAAACAGGAAGAATATAGCAATCATAACTATAGCTGGTTATGCTATAGTTATCTCTGCGTAACTAGTCAGGAACATGCATATTTTACAATCACGTGATCGCATCTTGCAAATGATGAAATTGAAACTGCCACAGAATTCAGCACCCTGAGAATCCCAGCTCTCATTAAAAACAAAACACCCTAAACACCTACTTTGCAGGTAGAAGGTCCCAGGTTCATTCCCTGGCATCTCCAGGTAGGATTGGGAAAGCCCCAAACCCTGGCGATCTGCTGCTGCTGCCACCAGTCAGTATAGACCAGTGTTTCTCAAACTTTTTGGAGTCACGGACCGCTAAATTCTTCGTGCAGAGTTTCAAGGACCGCTACATTCTTCATGCGCAGTTTCCCGGACCAGCAGTTAGTAAAGGGGTT
Organism: Hemicordylus capensis; assembly: GCF_027244095.1. Lineage (NCBI taxonomy): Eukaryota > Metazoa > Chordata > Lepidosauria > Squamata > Cordylidae > Hemicordylus > Hemicordylus capensis. The sequence continues at coordinate 147,090,023 of NC_069657.1, forward strand.
TCAAGTCTGTCTATCTATCTATCTATCTATCTATCTATCTATCTATCTATCTATCTATCTATCAGACTTCTATACTGCCCCAAACTTGCATCTCTGGGCAGTTTAGAATGAAAATAATATAAGCATTAAAATAATTAAATTTGGAATCTTTTGCAAACATGGAATATTAGGGGTTCTTAACCTTGGGTCCCTCAGTTAAACTCCCATAACCCCCAACAACAATGGCATTTGGCCATTATGGCTGGGGATTATGGGAGTAGAAGTCCACCAACGTCTGGGTACCCAAGGTTGAGAACCCCTGAATCTAAAAGCCTGGGTGAACAAATTTGTCTCCAGTATGTCTGGAGTGGAGGTGCTTGTGATTATTCAATGGAGAGGGGATGTTGGGCCATTAGAAAAATTCAAAAGCTACATGGGGCCAATGAAAACAACATACAAGCAAGCCCCACTGATGCTTGCAACAGCGTTCCCTCTCAAGGCGCCTCGACCACAACAGGCAGCTGGGTTTCAATCAACCAACCTTTGGCTGCAAACAATGACCATGCAAGAACCAGCAGCCCTTCAAGTGGCGCCCACTGCCATACTTTTTCCTCCATGCCCCCGCATCGCATACAGTTTGAAGCTGTAAAGATAGGGAATAAGATAGCTGTAGGAAGATCTCAGCAGCACGTGGAGGCAAGGCACAAGAAGGGTCCCACGCCTCCGTGATACTCTTCCTCTTCCGTGCCATGTGCAAAATTGAGGAAGTGAGTGCCTTGATTTCAGTTGGGGCGGGGTTGACTCCCAGTCAGGGACCGGCACTCAACCCTTCGGGGACCGGCAGCGGTCCAGGGACCGGTGGTTGAGAAACACTGGTATAGACCATTCTGAGCTCAATGGACCAGTGGTCTGATTTCATTTAAGACAACTGCATATGTTCAATACATCTAGCATTTAAGAAATTGCAAAGAAAAGCATAAGAGCTTGTGTGCAATTCTTGGTGAAACCTCGGGGTTTAACAAAACGCGGTGGCAGGAGACCAATATTTTTAGAACATAGGCTACTGCCAAATTGCTATAAAGTGGGGATGCGGGGGGCAACTTTGTGCAGAAGACTAGCTTGGGAGGAGGACTGCTGAACCCATCCCAACTCACATCCCCGAAAGCCCTCATTTCTTTCCCCAAATCCCTTTCTCCAGTCTGAGCTTGGATAGACAGGCTGCAGATCAGAGGTTTATTGGCACAAGATTACGATTACCATAGTGCAGATTTTTTTAATGTACAGAATATACCTAACCATAATAATCGTAAATGTGGTAGTGAATGAAGTAATGTAAGTGAAGTAAGTAATGAAGTAGTTTCAGCAGTAGTATCCTCCTCATACATACTGTGGTGAAGCCTTTGTGAGGGCAGGGTCATTATTATACCCTAAAAATCGTATTTTTATACAACAGGTTTGGAGCAAAGAGCTTTTACACAGCCTCGGAGACCATACCTCCAACTGGACTCCAACAGCCAACTGCTGTTGTAGAGGAAAAGGCAGACAGAGTTTTGAGTTCCTTGCTTGAAGAGCAGTGCCTGCCTCCCCCTTAAATAGTACAGGGTCTAGTGTCTTCAGTCAACTTTCTAATGCTGTTCATCAGTCAACATTCTAATCCACACAATTAAATTAAGATTGCACACATTTAAATTATGCCTAGGGGTTCATATACATTGCTCTTAAAAATGGAATCAAAAAGTAGAAAACTGCATATTATATTTGCCATATGTATCTTTTTCCTGACGATCATGGGGAAGGACCTAGGGTGCTGTAGTCCCACCTCCTGGAACTTCTGCTCAGCTGCCCCCCTCTGCTTTCTTCCCGTTAATGGCTTTGCTTCCCCCAGGCTTCACTCACACCATTTCAGGTTTCTTTTTGCAACCTTAAAGAAGACTAGAAATCTTTTTGACAAAAAACAATTCAAGCTGAGATTCTCAAGATGCTGAATTCTGGACCCAGTATCTATTCCTACTATGCTGTGGTGCAATCGTAGAACAAGCAAACTCCAATTATTCTTCAAAAGTGTGTGTGTGTGTGGGGGGGGTGTTTCCCAACCTTGGGTCTCCAGACTTTGGACTACAACTCCCATCATCTCCAGCCACAATGGCCTTTGGGTGGGGATAATGGTCAGGGTCCCCACAGTCTCTGCAGACTGCAGTGACTGTCCCAATGGACACACATAGACATTTGCCCGAACAAGCTGAGACAAAGGCCTGCTCCACTGGATATACCGAGATAATGGCAAATTAAAAAAAAGGGGGGGGGGCGAGAGACATAGGGAAGCTAGGGCAGGGGAAATGCAGGGCCAGCTTGCTTATGGCTCCTCTCTGCAGTCAGGGGAGCCCATCAGGGAAGCAGGAACCTGAGAGGGATTTATAAGGCAGGAAGATCATTCCAGGCATTTCTATTGCTGTGAAAGGAGGCAGAGATTGGGGTGAGGGCAAAAGAGGGAGTGCTGGAACGCAGCATAGGGCAGCTTCATGGAGAATGAGAACTGCAACAGGAGGGACCCGAGAGGGCAGAGATCAGGGCAAGCAGATCACTCTGCAGTCAGTAGCCTCTTGGAAATACCAGGAGGTTTTGGAGAGGGGGCAGGGAAGGAAAGAGCAGGGAAAGCCCAGCTCGAGACAGCAGGCTGCAAGGCGAGAGTCCTGGCAGGCAGAGAGCATTCCAGCAGGGCCAAGGCGGCGATTCAGGCACTGACCTTGCCATGTAGCCCAGGACGTGGGCTCGGATGATGGTCGCCGCCTTCCTCAGCTCCTCTTCCCGGGCCTTCTCCAGTTTTTGCTCCAGAGCCTCCTTCAGGAAAACCTGGCACCCCAGGGAGGAGTTTCACCAAACACAAAGAGAGGAAACAGCAAGTCCCAGGCAGCACTAGCAGGTCCCATGCCTGCCTGCCTGCCTGCCGTAACAAGACACAGAGGGCTCCTTTTAAGCTCCTGCGCCAGAGAGCCGTCCCTGCTCTGCCAGCCCTTCCCTTTGGGTGCTTTCGCTGATGGACAAGGGAAAAAAGTTGTGCAGGGAGATGAGCCAAACTCAGCCCAGCCCCCGCACTCCCTTGCCACACTGTGCTCAAGGATGAAGGGGGAGAGGGAGAGGGAAAGGAGAGGAGGAGGAGGCACTGCTTTTAACTCTCGATTAACCCTTTCTTTGACACAGCTACATCTGTCCAGGCTAGCAAGGCCTGCAACTCAAGAGCCCTAAAGAGGCAGAGGGACGGATGTGGCTTTCCTAGTCACTGCAGGCAAAGCTGGATGGAACCCACAGTGAAGGAAAATATACAAGAAAACTGGCCCAATTGTGCCAATGTACCCACTCCAAGAAAAAACTGGGATTGTGAGGGAAAGGAGAAAAATGAGAAGGAAGACTCTTTCCAGAGACCAGTTCTGCACTGCAGCTAATTCATACTATTTCCCCGGGCTGCTTCTTCTGTGCATCGCTGCCTCTTCCCCACCCCATTTCCCCCAGCTGTCCTGTCAGATGCAGGATTCCTTCCCACTGCCTCCTCTTCACCCGGCTCTCTTCCCAGGACTGTGCTCATCCCAATATGCAAAAGAACAGGTGGTTGTTCTGCCTTTTCAGGCACATCTGGATACTGTTCTGAACCCAAGCCTTTAGTCTAGTTGTGCCTCAATGGCTACATTTGCAGTCTTAATGGATGATGTTTAACTGGACAGCAGAATCATATTGTGATTGATCCTAAAAGCTCTTTCAGTGCCCTGATCACAAGGTGATCAGGGAGAGCCCAACTGCAGGGTCTTGAAGCCATTTGCGGGCCTGCTCTTTTCATTTCTGTTCATTCCTGGCTGGGCAATTCTCGAGGGGTGCAATGCTTAGGGCCAATCTGACTGCCTGGCTGTCTGGAACACCAGCATTTCAAGGTCTACACTGAAGCAACACACAGTCCAAGAGTTGTGTCCCAGAATCCACTGCAATGCAGCAGAGGATGCTGGAGTGTAATCCAGCATCCTCTGCAGCATTGTCAGAGGATCTCTGTGCCAGATCAAATGGCACAGATATTTGGGGTAGCAAAAGGTCTTGGACTGCCACTGATACGGGTCTGCTAATCTTCATCCCTATAAGACTTATCCTGTGGAGTCCCACCAGATTACATGTTTCCCTCACAGCCTGGTTCTGGTGACTGTGTTAACACAGTTGACACTTGCTTTTCATAGTGGGTCTGGATGCATCCCCCCAGGTAAATGTCAAAATCTACAGGGACAATGAGCATAAAGAGTGAGATGACAATCTCAAGGTCTGAGAGAGACCCATGTCCAGGATGTCCTTGTATTTTGAATACAAAATTCCGGGGGGGGGGGGGGGAGGAAGGGTAGTAACAGCTTGCATGAAAACCTCCTCTTCTATAATCATTGTTACTCTTTCAGGTTGGGTTCAACCCAAGGCCATTAATATATGCTTCTTCCAGTAGGAAGGAGCTCAATGACACATCAGTGACATAGCTGGAGACAAGATGTTAGGGTGTGCTTACATGAAGTCCCCCCCCCTCATTTGCAAGGATTAGATGCATAACATCTGGGCATCCAGGCCCTGCAAAGCCATCTGGTGCTCACAAATTCTCCAACTATTTGCACGGTAGAAGGGGATGGAGCGCTGTCTGTACTCCTCTTCCCATGATGCAATGTTGGCGCTGGCTTCTCCTGCACCATGTCCTTCCAAAGGCTTCTTGCTGCACTTCTGATTTAGCACTAGCATGCTGAACCAGGAGTACAGGGGACTCCTGATCTTGTTAATATCCCCCGAGAGTGCTATAATGGGGACTGGAGAGAGATCAGTGTGGATGCCACATAGTTTATGGGCTGGATGTGCTGAATTAGAGCATCAGAGACTGCAGAGGGCAAAAGCATTTGGTTGCAACCTGTGTATACGTACACACTTTTAGCAGGTGTTGGACACATGGCTTTGCTTATGCATTGGTGCGGAGTGTATTTGCATTTTTAAAAAACCCTCACAGATGCACTTCAGATCTCTCAAGCCTGAGGCAGGAAAACAGAAGTTCATGGAGACCCTGGTGTGAAAGGCAGAGCTGGCAAAGCAGCAAGAGAGTTTCTCTCTGACTAGTTGTGCTTTACAGTCAACCACTGCAACAGCCAGTACATCCACCCCACCCTACCCCGCATCTCCCCCCAAAACCTGTTCTATTATCCAGAAAAAGTCCAAATCTCCACAAGCCGACAACTGGCAGCTGCTCTGCTCTGTTCCTAATGAGAAACACAAAGGCCATCCTGCCTTCCCCTTCCTTTCCTGTGCTCCACAGTTCCTTATACTAATCCTTTTCCTTCCTCCACCAAACAATTGCTCAGAACAGAAATTCCCTTTAAATATATTTCACAGGAAGCACTTCCCACTCCTTCCTCCCCCCCCCCGCCCCGCTCTGCCCAGCACATGTGCAAGCCGACACCCACACATACGTGTGTGCATACTCTTTAGGGCTCCCTGTGCCCACAGAGCCCTCCCCAACACTCTGGAGGCCTATGGAGAATAGGAACAGAACAGCCCCAGGAGGCTCACTGGGCGGGAACGCACACTACTCTCAACCTCACTCTCACCTCAAGAAACAAAGAGGGGCACTATATTTCCCAGCAGTTCCACACAGAGAAAATTATAGCAGGGTCTCTTGACAAGTACAAAGGGACTGGACTCACAAGGCAAACTCATGACTGCTTATTTCAAGTTTGTAGAGGAAGACTGTGTCTATGCTGCCAGGGCTAGGGTTACCATCTTTTTACTGACACTCTCCTGTGCCTTTGACAGCAGCCTGGCACAAAGAAATGCAGCAGGGAAAGCTCTCCCCAACACTTACCTTTATGCCAGGAAAAGCTGCTTCAGCTGCTTAATTTCTGTGTGTCAGGCTGTTGTTGCAGGCACAGGAGTAGGGCCAGCAAAAGACAACGGTACCTGCAGCACATGAATGCCAGAGCGTAGGATTCCACACAAAGGCTATGAGAATGATCATGCAGACTTCTGTCACACATATATGGTGCTTATAACATTCCCCTTCCAGCAGAAGATACCTCTCTCCACTTGCCCTAAGGGCCACTTCACAGATTACGTTTTTAGGCAGGTACCTAAGCATGTAACATACAAACAAGGTAAACACACACGTGGAAACATGTCACATATGCACACTCACTGGAGAGCCAAGATTAGCTGAAGCTCTTTGTTGAATGTAGTACACTCCCAACCTTGCATTTCCTTGACCAGGTGTTTGTCCTTCATCCACAATATATCACACCCCTTCAGAAAATCCCTGATCTAGTCATTGGGCAAGCCTCTACCCATCCAAACTCCAATGGAGAAACCCATCCTAATATCGCTCTTGCCCCCAAGCGTGGCGTATCCACTTGGTAATTGCCTTCTCCTTCTGCAATGCAAATTGACAGGGGATCAGGACAAACTGAGAGCTGGTACAGCATGAGCCATACAGGTTAGATGTGCATCCAGTTCCTGAGGAAATGGTGGTGCAGCCTTCGCTATGCTCCCAGCATTTCTAGAAGGCTTTGGGACATTTGACAGAAAACAACCAGACATCACCTACTGCTACCCAAATAGCCAAAAATTGCCTCTTGAATTGCAGAGGCCAAAATATCACTATTACTTAGTAGCCAGAAAATGTGCTTGGAATGTGCTTAGATTTAACCTACCTGCTATCTCTAGGGTTTCCCTCCTTCCTTATCATCTCCATCTTGTTGCTTACATTCAGAATTTACAAAATTTTAAACCAACCAACCATAATTTGTGTCTGGAAATTTGTTTTCCTGGTTTAATATAATCAATTAGCTCTTTCAGAATTTATTCTGGACATGGTTCCCTTTCTTGCTCTTTGTTAAAAAGCTGGTCTTCTTTGCTCCTATTCTGCCTCTGCAATTAATCTACCGGATGGACTGCAGAGTGTCTTCAGTCCACCCTGCTGCCCCTCCTCTTGCTCATCCTGCAAAGGGAAGCCTTTGAAGTAGGGCTCTAGCACAACCAAAGTGGCCCCGCCTCCCTGAGTACCAACGGGAGGACAGAGAGACAGCCAGTTCCTTCTCAGATGGACCAGCAGCTCAGAGAGAGAGGGGGAGAGAGAGAGAGAGGGAGAGTGAGTTCTATTGTTCTCAGTGGGATCAAGGGTCAGCCGTCTGCACACCAGTCACTTAGAATCTGTTCTGCTTAATGGCTTCAAGGTTGATTTATTAACTTCAAGTGCTTGGTATGCAGAAAGCAGTTTCCTTTCTGCTCTCTCATTAGTGGCAAGGCCCTACTTGGCCTTCCTAGCTCCAGGAATGATGCCTGAGCTTTCTCCTTCAGCTTCTTTGCTGGGGCAGCTCATTCAGCAAAACATAGAACTCAGAACGTGCCCAGTCCCAGGGAAATGGCAATCAAATGCCACAAAATAGAGAACAGAAATGACACAGAAAAGAATTGTTGCAGCCAACAAGGTCCTTTCAGCACATCTGATGGGGTCTAGTTACTTTACACTAGTTTCTTCTCCCTGATTCTGGCATGTTTATAGCACTGAAGTCCTAAGAGAGCAGATGACTTTTTACTACATGACACACTGACCTTGCTAGGTCTGCAGCCCACCCACACACCCTTAAAGGAGGAAGAGTGCCTGCCCTTATGGGCTGGGTGTTACTGCTCAACTATTTCTATAGTTGCTGCCCCAAGCAACTGGGGTTCCTAACAGCTGTTCCAACTCACAACACCTAACGTATTCCTAAAGACACTGAGCAAATGTCTCAGGCCTGCTGCGTGGAAGAAGTTGTGTGTCAAAGAGGTAGATATACTAGTAGTAGCACAGGTTCCTAGCCACCTAATGGTGCAGTGGGGAAATGGCTTGACTACCAAGCCAGAGGTTGCCGGTTCAAATCCCCGCTGGTACAGAAAGATGCTGAAAGGCATCATCTTATCTTTGGGCAGCAGCAATACAGAAAGATGCTGAAAGGCATCATCTCATACTGTGTAGGAGGCGGCAATGGTAATCCATCCTGCATTCTACCAAAAGAAAACCACAGGGCTCTGTGGGCGCCAGGAGTCGACACTGACTCGACGGCACACTCTACCTTTAGCACAGGTTCCTAATGGCATATAATGAGCGTTTCCCCCAGTATCCTTCTGAGAGATGGATATAGGAGGATATGGAGATGTGCCAATACAACTGAAAATATAGCAAGTGGCACGTGTTCACTTAAATACAGACCCTAATTTAATTGTTGTAGGTGGCAGTGAACACTGGATGTTACCAAGAACTGCTCACTTGCTTTCAAGTCTGTCTTGTCAGCCTTAAGGGCCAGAAACTAAGTTTTCTTTTAAATAATGAAGCTGAGATACTGAACCATACATTAAGTGTGATATACTCAGTCCAGATTCTGTATACAGCATTATAAAACATACATAGTTCTGAGTGTAACTCCTACGCTTCTAAAAATCTCTATGAGTGAAAGAATTGTTAATCCATTTGATATTCACTATAGATAATACTGTATTATCATCATCATCATGATCTTTCTCCTACGCATTGACATAAACGTAGGCATACAATCAAGACTCATCTCTAAAGCTTCTTTGTGCCTTTCAATTACAGTTGTTGATTTGGAATGGAGAAAATAATAAATAATATTTGCTGGTCTTCATTCTCACTCTCCCTCACCCCCCACCCCACCCAAAACATCTAAGCTGCTTTTGCTTTATTCATCTGGTTTTCCATCAGCAAAAATTTGCAGGTCAGCTGGACACTGGATGCCACCCTCTGCCAATCTAGGTCACAGATGACTGCAACTCTAATGTCTGCCTCGTTGTTTAAAAAATGCTGGCATGAGGTTGCCTCAGACAAGGAGCTGTTTTGTACTAAATCAGATGATAGGAACATCTAGCCCAGCAGCCCTCGAAGGTCTCAGGCAAAGGTCTTTCGTTTGCAGCTCCTTGAATGGAATTATCTTTTAACTGAAGATGCCAGGAACTGAACATGGGGCCTTCTAAATGCAAAGCATGGAGTCTGCCACTGAATTATAGACTCACTCTCACTAGGCATCGCACCATTCCTCAAGATAAAATAGCACAGTCTGCTCTACAACTCTGCCTCCGATCTTGAGAGGATGTTTGCAGGGACCTTTATTTTGCAGGACAGACTAGGAAGGGGGTTGCATCTGAATCCATACACTTTACATTGTGTTCAGCCCCTGGTCACCCACACTGCAAGATCAGGAGTGAGGTGGGGGAAGAATGCAAGGCTATTGTAGGGACACAGTCTGTATAGCTGTACGTCAGCCTCCCCCTTCCTCCCACAAACAGGCAATGTTTCCCCTGCATATTCTGATACATTTGCTCATGCTCTCTCTTCTGTGCTAAAATGCTTAGCCAGTTGCATTGGAAACTCCCATACTGACACACCCTTAGAATAAGCAACAAGGTGTGCACTGTATTTCTGATACAGGGGCTTGCTTGGATTCAAAGGGATGTTTGACCACCCTATGAGTAGATTTCTCTGGCAAGGAAGTGCTACTGGGATCCAGTAGGTCAGCAGCACAGTGTAGTCCGTGAGTGAGTTAGGGGCACACTCACCAAAGTTTCTAACAGTGGTAGCCACTATCATGTACCCAGGTGGTCCCTGGAGAGAGAGTCGGGCATTACCCCACATGATCTTTTACAAGCAAAAAGCATACCTTGGTTTTCCCTAGCTTCCATTCTTGCTGAGCACCGTCATATGTCTTCAGGAAGGCTGAACATGTAGTCTTTGCACTGTCTGGATTGCTCCAGTTCTTCAACAGCATCTTGTACCTGAGAGAACCAAATCAAAGGGCTTGATCAGGAACATATAACGCAGTTCCTCTCTCTCTCTCTCTCTCTCTTTACTTCAGAGTGGCAATAGGCCGGAAGTTTCCATGAGCTGGCAACTGGCCACCCATCCTCTCTTTCCCAACAATCGGCAGCATGAGTCAACTGAAGCATCTGGCTCCAACCACAGTAGTGCAAATACTCGGACTAGGTGGCCCAAACATTAGATTAACAAATTAAATATACATTGCTCAGAAAGATTATTCATCCAGTCAATAATCTGAATGGTTACAGACATGCCCTTTGTGCAGGCAAGAGGAGCAACGTAGCAGACAGCGATAATTTTCCAATTGTACAGAAGACAAACATTCTGAGGAAGAAGATGGCCTGCCCTGACTCTCCCTACACTTTCACCCAAAGCAGATCTTCCAACTTTCCTCATTCCCACACACAACACACCTTGAACCACCTCACCCCCAGTCTAGTCACATGTACCCCAAATCCCAAAGCAATGAAAACTACGTGTGGATGATCAGCAGAACTCCATCTTCTTAGTTGCACTCTCACTTTTACCTGAGGAGGAAATCTTCAAAGAGCCGCCGAACAGGAAAGCCAGCTCTCCGAACCTTCACAGTCTCCAGCATGCCTGAATACTGCAACTGTTTCAGCACCACATCTGGACTGAAGAGGTTTGATGCCTGGGCAAGAACCAGGAGCACAGACAGGACAAGGGGAAGAGAAAGAAGTGATCTGCTTGTATGAAAAGTGTTTTATTTGCCTGAGCATTGTGTAGGGCATCCTCAATTAACTAGCCCCATGCGTGTGCACACAACACACACACAAGGGGGTAAACGTAGCAAATGGCAACTTGGGCTTGAGAGGGAATTGTTGCTATGCAAGATGCTGCTTCAAATGCACCCAAGGAAATATATACCATGGGCTTCAGTGCAATACAGAGTACTTCCCCTTACAATGAGAATCTGCTATAGATCCACCACTGGCTTGAAAGGTCAGCACTCTTTGTACTGTTCCTTTTAATGCTAACTCTGGTCAAAGGAAAAGGAGTCTTGCAGGAACCCAGGAGAGACCCACAGAATGGTTCCTTCTTGCCACTGCATTTGGGATTCTACCATTCCTGCTTGGTAGCCACATTGTTCTGCTTATGCCGCCTTGCCTGGCTGCAAGCTCACTACACCCCAGATTCATCTTCTGGGGCAAAGGGTAAACACTCACACATATGCCCTTTCCAATCTAGTTATAGCCTAGCTGACATCTCTTCAAAAGGTCCTAGTGCATCTGCCTCGCTCCAGCAACTGGAACCCCTATCACAGTTTGCAAGATTCACCTTTTCCAAGTTGGGTTTGATGCAGCGAATGAAGAATGGGTTGCAAGTGTTGAGTGTGGCCATCAAGGAGTGAAGCGAGTCCTAGGGTGGAAAAACCCAACGTAAGTCATTCCTCTGGGAAAATGGATTCTGAGAAAACCTTACCTACACCATCTCTCCCTCACTCCCAGTATACACATGTACACACACAGACATCAGTTTGCTATACCAAAAGTGGTGATGGAGGGTAGGGGGAAGAAATAGATACCCACGAGTATTGGTTTTTATGTGGCCCAAAATGTATTTGAGGGTGTGTCCAGACCTACGCAATTTGAGTTGTGAAGCTACTCTGGAAGCATATTCATCTCACATTTGTCTCCAAGCTGGGCTCACTGAAAACTGGTTCTGCCAATTTGCAGCAGAAGCTAGCAATACACAGCACTGATTGGCTTATCTCTATGACATCACAAAACAATTCCCTCAAACTCTGGAGCAGTTTTGCAATTTAAAAAAAACACATCATTTTTTTAAACACAATAAGTGGGGAAATGTGCAAGTGGTGGTTTATACATTAAAAAAAGGAGGTGGACAACTTGAAGCATGGGGCAAAAGGGACAAGCCTGAATCAGCACTTGAACTGATTCCATGGATATCTTTTCACAGCAGAAGCAGGTGGAAGCTGGGTTCATACCCAGGAGAGGTGTGTGTGGGTGTGTGTGTGTGGGGGGGGCCTTGGTGAATCCTGTTTTTAAGGTCCATCTCCAGACCCCCTTGATGAACCTGCTGCTCCTACCCTGAACTGGGAGCTGACGGTTGGTCTGCGCCTCTGAGTTCCCATCTTCAGAGTGTCTTCACCACTGCAGCTAGAGACTCTTTCAAAGAGGTCATAAATGAAATCCAGCCTGGGGCAAAAAGCAGTGTAAGACACAGTCAACACCAAATCACAAAAACACATAGGATGGTGCTTCAGTATCCAATTAACTTCTTAAACTGGATAATACATTCATTCCTCTCTTTATGCAATAATAGCCAGTGTAGATATCCAGAGCATTCCTGTCAAGTACTACATTCTGTTGATTCTTGAGGAACAGACTAAACACCACAGCAGCAGAGACCCGATTGAGAATACAAGAACTACAGCTCCCATGACTACACGGTACCCTTGCAAGCCCAGAAGAGCCACAATATTTGTTATTTTATGCTAGACGTCTCCTCCAGACCCCCATCTTTACATACATCCTTGAGCACCCAAGAAACAGCTCCTACGTCTTTGATTCAAATAGCATTAGGATGTGATTTATGCACACCACAGAGCCTCAGCAGCTTTAACCACTTCAAGATTCATTTGGTTACAAGTTGGTTACCTGCTGTCTTTCAGCATGTTTAAAATATCATCCCGAAAGGTGTCCCTGTTTTTCTCCAGAAAACCTCTCACATCATAGAGGACCTGCAAATGATAGGATTGTAACAAAACACAGAAATGTGCCAGGACATACCACAAATGCTCTCAACAAGGAGGAAAAACCCTTTTCTAAAGACTATTTTCATTTCCCCACTCCTTTATCAATTAAGAGAACAGCAGCAGCAACAAAACATAAAATTGAACCATGAGATATACAAGATCATGCAAGACTACCAAGATCATGCAAGAGAAATAACCCAGGGAGGGAGGCAAAGAAACCATCACTTGCTTCTGGGTCAGTAGGGGTGTCCTGTTCCCTCCCCCACCACAGTGGCCATGTAAGACCAACTGGCCTGTGAGGGAACCAGGAGATGGAGGTGGGCAGGCAAAGACACCATCGCACCCCTGTGCCTGGATCAGCTCTGAGTTGCTTTTTCTACTACTCCCGTCCTTCATGTTCAGAGGAACTTATGTTATGAATGCTGAAAGTCACTTCCAGGATTCCAGGAAAAAAGTGTGATATAAGTAACACTGTAAATATATGTGCAGCTTTATTCTGTTCCAGAGCCCACAATCCCTCAACCAAGTAGAGTTTCACACAGCCTCCTTCCACCGACTGCAATCTGGCCTCTGTCCCAAAGAAACTAATATACAGAGAGGATAAAAACTCTTACATGGAAACCAACAGTCCACATATTAGTGACTGCAGTGCCAGCAGACTCCTCACCCAGAATGACATGCAGATAGTTAGATAACCTTTTACAGTTGCCATGGGAAACCCCTACCTGGCCCTCAACATTTAGAAACTTTTACTCCATGGAGATGGGCCACCACATTGAAAGTTATTATGCCTCCTCAGCAGCTACCACAAACATGGAGCAGAAGTACAGAGTCACCACACAATGGTCAGTGTTGAGTGTTGTGGGCCAGGCTGGGATCAATTGTCATAGGGAAGTTGTGTCAGGTGACTGTAATGTGTGCTTTGGCCTAAACAAGCTAACTGCTATGTACTGGGGATGGAAGAAGTGACACCTGACAGTTGGAGACCCAAAGCAGCCAAGTCAGAGTTTGAAGAGTTGGTAGAGGCCAGCTCAACCCCATGCTAATTCCAGACAGAAAAATGGCCACTTTGGTAGGCCACAGGCCGAGGTCTCATTACTCACTGGCTCCCAGGACAACTGCCCAGCCAGCTATCTAGCTAAAAATGTGCCTACCTCTCCGGCATAATGCTGGATCCCGAACTGGAAATCTGTCACTCGTGGCTTCATGTAATACTGGTTGTTCTGAAACAAAGTAAGGGAGCCATAATTTATAGTTTCCTTGGTTTTCTGAGCTTTTTTCATTGTTATGATGTTTCTGTTTTAATTATGTTCTTAGCCGCTTTGGGGCAGCAAGGTGAAAAGCAGGATACACATTTGAAAAAGTATTAAATTAAAATTAAACAGTACAGTCACAACACACCAGCAGCCTGATTTTTCTCAGTCTTTCCTGGTCCTTAACCAGCCATGCAGTGTACTGAAAAAAGGGACAGGCCCTCATGCTCCGATTCAGGACTAATATACTTCACCATCAGGTGCGCAATGATCTTAAACCTATTAACCACTTTGGTGGTGCCAAGGCGGAGGAAAGATCCTTGTAAAGGTCTGCCAGTGTTAGATCTCAGATATCCTGATCAGTCACATGGGAACTTTCTGGAAAATTCTCTGCCAGAGATTTAAGCATTCCAGCTACGTTACAAGCCACTGAAACAGTCTGTCTACTGAATTCCCAGAGCAGTTAAAATTCACTTTCCTTATGGAGTACAGTTCATATCTGTTAGCTTTTAGGCATTATCCAGTAAACTGAATAACAAAGTCTCTTCTAGCCTGAATTATTAATCTAATTTTAACTTCCGCCCACTGAATCTGATCTACTATTCATCTGTTGGAGATTTAGGGTCAACTACTTAAGAGAACAGGCATTATGCAATCCTGTTGGCTTCGCTTTGAAGATGGCTAGTTTTGCTTCACAGTTCAAGAGTCTTTTTTATCAGATTACACTAAGGGAGCCCTCCCAGGGCTGAAATAAGGTCCCACTCAAAAAAGTAACAACAACTAGCTGGCCCCAGTGCAGAGCATCTGCACCTCTAATTCTCCCCCCTCCCTCATTCTTGGACCATTTCAGCCCCCACTTTCCCTCCTCCCTGCCCCCTGCTTTCCCCAGCACCACTTTCTGCCATCTGGCTGTCCATTAGCCTGCCTGTTCGCTTTTCCTTCCGCAGCTCGCTTGTGAACTCTCGTGAGAACTGCCACACATGGGATTAGCAACGGGTACGTTTAAGAGAATGAGATAGACAGATAGTAAACAAAGATGCATCCTTGTGTAAATGGAGATCTTTCTATCTCATAAGAACATAGGAAGCGGCCATATACTGAGTCAGAACATAGGTCCATCTAGCTCAGTATTGTCTACACAGACTGGCAGCAGCTTCTCCAAGGTTGCAGGCAGGAATCTCTCTCAACCCTATCTGGAGATGCTGCCAGGGAGGGAACTTGAAACCTTCTGCTCTTCCCAGAGTGGCTCCATCCCCTGAGGGGAATATCTTACAGTGCTCACACATCAAGTCTCCCATTCATATGCAACCAGGGTAGACCCTGCTTAGCTAAGGGGACAAATCATGCTTGCTACCACAAGTGTTTTCTTCCTTCCAACCAGTGCCAGTATCAGGTTGTGGAGGGTCCTGGGTGCTTCACCTGCCTGAGTAAGACGGATGTGATCGGGAGGAGGAGTGAGCAAGCAAGGTGGGAGTCCCCCCCAACATGGGAATTGCTGGGGGCAAGTGGCGCAAATGGCATTGCTTACAGCAAGCAGCAAGTGCATCCCCCTGTGGGGCTGAGGGTAGTCTGGCTCCTAAAGCAAAAGAAAATTTGTCGAAGCCGGAATAAAGCTACACAATTAATTGATTAAAAGGTGCAGCATTAGTAGATATCCATCTGTAGATTTGGTCATCGTGATACATACTGTGATAACCTCTAGGTTGGGTTACTGCAGTGCACTCCACATGGAGCCGTCTTTGAAGAGCATCCAATAGCTGCAGTTGGTCTAGAATGCAGTGTAGGCTGCTGACTGATGTCAGCCAAAGGGATCATATAACATTTATTCCAAATAGCTGCACTGGCCACCAGTTTGTTTCTGGCCCCAATTCAAAGTGCTGGAATCGCAATATTTCACTGTAGTAGTTATTATGTGTTTAAAAAACAACAACAACGGTGAATCACTTCTACAGTTTGCAGGCAAATAATGTAGCATATACCTTACAGAAATATATAAACAATTACCTACCCCATGCTGGCTGTGGAGCTTTTCCAGAAGAGTGCTGTCCGTGCCTTTGGGGAATCTACTCTCTTCATTAACCAAGGCCAGCAAACCCAGTTTCTGCAGCCAAACAAGAGAAGGACCTGAAGTCAGCCGGACAGACCAGACCACCGGTGACACGGTGCAATGACAAGCTGATGTTCTGGGCATCTCCTGCTCTGAGCAAGGGGTTGGCCTAGAAGACCTTCAAGGTCCCTTCCGACTCTATGATGCTATGAGATGGGGAAGCTACATTCTGGAAAGAGGATATATTGCCTAGTCCCAGCCAAATCCTCAGGACAGTTTCAAATATAAACAATACCCAAAATCAGATTTGGGAAGAAGAGCCCTAAACAGTCAGGGAAGTTGGGCATGGCTATGACCTCACACCAGCTATGTGGCGCTGCAGCTACAGTAGAACTTCATTCACACAAGCTTCTCATCATGCATGGAGTGAAGAGTGCTTTGTGGTACAGGGGCCAGCCCAACCAAAGAGGCAGACAAAACAACCACCTACGTTGCAAAAATTCCAGGGCACCTCCCTTAGCTGTGAAGAAGCTTTGAGGAGAGAACTGCTGCCTTGTTCACATGACCATTATGTGGGTGGGGCAAGCATCCTACCCACCTTCGAGAGCAGTGTGCACTCCCAATTTTCAGTCGTGCGCAAGTTAGAAGCTAGGCTGGAGGAGGGGAAAGTGATTGTGCAGGAGGTGGGCACAGACTCCAACCCCGTTTCTTCCTTCCTTGGTAATACACTGGGTAAAGGTGTTGGGTAGGAAAAGCCTGCGCCCGTCTTCCAACACAAGCACTCTCCCCTCCTCCGACCTCGTTTTTAACTCACACATGACCAAAGGTTGGGAGCATGCACAATTTAGTGTGAACAAGCCCAATATCTCAAACAATTCTTGACCATTTAATGAAAATTGTTATGCTGCTTGGCACATATTAAGTCTGGAGAAGGGAAAGAATTTTTTTTAAAAAATATGCACCTCGGCAACAAACACACACACAAACAAACCCCCTTGGGCTGGCTATACTATGGTAGCAGCTCTCTCCTCTGTCGCCCATCCAGTACTTCCTCTCACTTTGCCCCCAGATTCCACCTCTTCTGATCCACAATTCCACCATGGCCCACCCATTGCCTCTCCTGATTTATTTGCCACAGCAGTGATAGAAGCTTGGGGGATGGGGAGAAAACAACAAAAATAATTTCCCATAACTGGGCAGTGGTTGATATGCTGTTTTGTCTGTTTGTTAGGGCAAGATAGGCAGAATACTAGTTGCAAAACGAGGCACAGAAACAGGTCTTGATAGCTGAAATCAGGGCCAGAGAAAAGCTTGACCACCAGTAAAGAAGAATCCTGCTCACCATCACTGCAGTCAGAGAGGCTTACCTTCTCAATAAGATCCAGACACTCTGCATTATCCATCCAATCAATGGCTTCCCAGTTTATCCCCTCTCTGCCAAACAACAAGAAGAAAAACAAAGTCAAGCATTCCTTTATGGAGAATAGGAGTGAAGAAACATCAAGAAACTTTACTGTTGGAACCAGGAGAGTGTTAGAAGACAAAAGAGGAAAGGATGAGCAGGAAGGCAGGCAAAATTGCTTCCAGGCCACAAAGCACCACTTCTAGCCACCCTTTCTAGGGTTTCCTAGGACCTCACAGAACATAAATGGTGATGTCCAAAATACCCTTCCTTCTAGCAGCTTTTCCCAGGTTCTCCTGGTTAGCAGGAGCCACTAGGAATGGACAATAGCCAGAACCTCTTGAAAGGCCACTTTCACTACCTGTTGTATTCAAGCTGCTCCAGGGAGAATATGTGCTTGTTGAAGTACTCCTGGAGCTTCTCATTTGCATAGTTAATGTTAAACTGCTCAAAACGATTCACCTGTGCATGTGAAAAGAGAAACCATTATTAATCATACTACGTGCTTAGCCTGGGATAAGGTCTTTCGTTCAAAGGCCACATGGAAGTCAAAGAGCTGCCCTGAATCAGTGCTGAAGAAAGGCAGGATTCCATTTTATAGAAATAAACACAAGCATACAAGAAGCATGGGAAGGGCAGCAGAAGTAATTAGCAACAGCTCCCTCCCTCTCCTGTTGGCCACACCCTCAACCCAAAAATAGCCAATCGTAGATGAGCACAGAACCACACAGAGCGCAGAAGACTGTCACTTCAAGCTGCAACAAAGCACGGGGGCAGGACAGTTCACAGTGCTTTCCAAGGGAGTGCATGCACATGTACGGGTACACATCCTGTACACTTATATCATTACTAGTATTTTTCAGCCCGTTAAATTAACGGGCGCTAGTAGCCTTTCTTTCTTTCTTTCCTTCCTTCCCCCTCTTCTCCCTCCCTTCTTTCTTTTCTCTTTCTCTTTCCCTCTTTCCTTCCTTCCTTCTCTCTCTTTCAAATTAACGGGTGCTAGTTGAGTTTTCAACCCCCCTTCCTGGGATTCGCCAGAGAGGAGCCTTCCCCCGCCAGAGAGGAGCCTTCTTCGCTGGCCGCCCGACCTTCGAGCGAGACCTCTTCGGCCTGCTGGGGCCTTGGCTGGCTGTTCGTAGGCAGGTAGGTGAGCCAGGCCGGTCTCCGCGCCGCTGCCTCTCGCCGCGCGCCTGCCTCCCGCTCCCCCGTCCCTGCCCGCCGCTGCCTTCCAACCCACGGCTGCTGAGGGGGGTGGGTCCGGCTGCTGTTGTGGCGGCGGCGGCTGGGTCCTGCTTCGGGCTGGCCTGTGCGCCGCCGGGAGCTCCGCACTGTGTCTGGCCTCTTGCGCTGCCGGCGAGGGAAACGCGGGGCCCGGCCTGGCTCACCTACCTGCCTACCAACAGCCAGCCAGCCAAGGCCCCGGCGGGCCTTCCCCTCGCTCGTCTGGCCTTCTTCTCCTCCGCTCGTCCGGCCTTTTCCTCCTCTGCTCGCCCGGCTTTCCCCTCCTCCCGCTGCTTCAGTTTTTAATTTCCGCCATTGCCGTCTCTGCTTTCCCGGTCTCCCCGCGGGCCTGTCTTTTTACTCTTCTCTTTTCTTCCTGCTGTTTTTTTTTTTTTTTTTTTTGTTCCCCGCTGCCGCCTCAGCCCTCCCGGTTTCCCCGCTGCCGCCTCAGCCCTCCCGGTTCCCCCGCTGCCGCCTCAGCCCTCCCAGTCCCCCTGCTGTCGCTTTTGCCCGTAGGCAACACGTCGTCAACATGGCCGCCCATATCTGGGCGGCCGTCTCTTTCTTGGACATTCTGGGCATGCGCTCCGCGCATGCCCAGAACAGCAGAGAAAGACACGGGCCGAAGAAAGACACGGGATCACGCTTTAGCTTTTTATTATAGAGGATGCTGGATCTAAATGCTCTTCCTAAGTCACTCACATAGGACAGCCTACATTGTCAGAGGACTGTGATTGTCCTGGACAACATCTGTCTTGTCAACATCCCCCTGCCCCTGCCGTCCCCCAAATCAGATCCGCTTGTTTTCGGCATGTGTTGAAGCAATTTTTGGTCCATGCTGAAATCCCCCAAAAGCTTAATTTCTGACCTGGAAGTTCTCAAACCCGAAGATATCCAGGATTCCCACAGACTTGAAGTTTTCCTTCCCCTTGATCTTGGAGTTAATCTTGCCAATGATCCATGAGAAGCACTGTAAATAAAGGGCCATGGCAAGAGAATCCCTGGAGTCAGCAGCCTAGGAACAAACAGGGAAGGCGGCACTTGGTCAGGCACATCTCAGTGACAGGAATCAGACATGGCTCCATTTGCTGGAGAGCAGCACGCCAAATCAGTGGGTGCTGCAGTGGAGAATCGGGCAGCCATGCTTTGGCAACAAAACCCCTTGCCCTGGAAAACTAAAAGGGAGGGAACCATGGAGAAGTCCCGCCTGAAACCCCAATGTCTGTATTGCTCGTGATGAGAGGATTGCTCTCCTCCAAGCCTCAACTTGGTCTAGTTCTCTCAAATGGCAGATGAGGTAGTACAACAATGTCTAGGAGTCTAAGGCGTAAGGAGCTCCCTTGATTGAACAGATCATATGAAAGAATTCCCTGCATTTAGGAAACTAGGAGAAAGGGTCTAGCCAAGCCTTCTCCCTGACACCCATGACATACTACTTTTCAATGACAGACTAGTTTTCAATGGGTAGGAATCGTTTTCTTGTGGGGCTGCCTTCAGTCACGTGAATCCTTACTTACAATTTGAAGTGGTACAGTTGAGACTTTGTGGTTTGAGAGATCTAACCCCTAGTCAGCTAAACCTTCCATTGCTCGAGAAAGGTTCTTAAAGAAGTCCCTTTCCTTTCTTAGCCGTCTTGTGACTTCTAAGAGCCTCAGGCACAAAATGACAGGACAGCCACAAAACCCCTCCTTTGGATGAGCAACCCACAGTATCTTTAGGAAAGTCTGAGGCCCAGGGAGGAGAGCTGGTCTTGTGGCAGCAAGCATGAACTGCCCCCTTTGCTAAGCAGGGTCCACCCTGGTTTGCATTTGAATGGGAGAATACACGTGTGAGCCCTGTAAGATGTTCCCTTTAGGAGATTGGGGCTGTTCTGAGAAGAGCACCCACATGCTTGCATGCAGAAGGTTCCAAGTTCCCTCCCTGGCATCGCCAAAATAGGGCTGAGAGAGACTCCTGCCTGCAACCTTGGAGAAGCCGCTGCCTATCTGTGTAGATAGTACTGAGCTCGATGGACCAATGATCTGACTCGGTATATGGCAGCCTCCTATGTTCCTGTACATATTAGGATGGTTGCATGACTGCTGCTTCCCAGAATCTCCTCCATAATGTCTAGTTAAAGATGATGCATTATGTCATTTTGCTCAGAGCTCCTCCACCCCCACTTCATTGGCTCCTTTTTGACGGAGGCGGGGAAACTCTGGGCACAATGAGGTCACCTCGTGAACTAATCATCAGCAGAGATACGTGGGAGAAGGCACAGGATGGCAGCAGCTACACATTACAAGGAATGTGTTATTTCGGCCTATGCCAATTGCATTTACTGAAGCATAGACCGAGGTGCACTTAGGAAATTTTGGAGCCTGGACCTAAAAGCCTTTGGAGGCCCCCTCTCCCCAGCAAATTAAGCACCATCATGCTCAGCCAGGCGACCACACCACCCAGGACAAACTAAAGAGGATCTGGGGGGGCCCAGGGGCTGGGGAGGCCCTGGACTTTGGCCCCAAAGTCCAAGTGCAGGAGCGCATCCGAGTACAGACAGGGAGAAGAAGAAAAGTGGCCAGACTGCATGGTCATGCAGTGTCTCTACCACCATCTTCCAGGAACAGCCCAGCACACCCAGTTCAGACACAAAAGCAGGGGCAGGGGCGGACATTTGCATTCAGTCAAAGGCTCCATTCACTGCCCTTCGCTCCTTCTGCTGAACACACTGAAAATGTCAAAGCTGAAAGGGTAATAAGCTTTGCACACAATGCAAGCAGACTGGGATCACTACATCCATCCATGCCCAGAACAGCATCTAGCAACAGCTGGCAGCTGTCCCTGGAGGACTGGGATGAGGAAAATGACATTTGGAAGCAAGAAGCCCAACTAGTGAGAATGGGCTATCCTTACAACAAGCAGCAAAAGCCTGGTATCTTTTGCATAGTTCAGCAATGGACAGATCTGTGCATTACACTCATCTGGGTGTTTTCCAGACTACAAGATTTGCAACTAAGTGTTGCAAAGTGCAGCAGAATTAGGCAATGGTTTGAAACTGCAAGCACAGTGGCTTTGATGTCGTTTTCTATGCAACGTGACAGGGTTTTGGCTATCCGTATTGCCCACCACTGCAGCGGATTTTCCAGGCAGGAGGTGTCTATATTCCACCTGGATCACATTCACAGCCCCCCTCCATTTCCAAACAATAGGGTTTCGGAGGGGGTGGGCAACTGCTGGAGTGATGATCTCTTTAAAAAATAAATAAATAATTCTCAGTGCTTTTGTGCAAAGGTGCAACAACTTTCTCCTCTGCGCAAGCAGAAGCACCAAACACGTGGGGCGTGGAAATCAAAAACCAAGAGGAGACAATATATTAAGAAAAATCTATTGTGTGGCTTTACATATCAACAATTCCTCGATCTGCTGGACGAACCAGCACATCCACAGTGTGAATTAAGTCTTAATGAAAAAACATGAGAGGTGGAAATCAAAAGCTGAAAGCAGATGAGAAACGAGTTGCACCCTTTTCCATTTCACCATTGTGGGTTGCACCCTTACACAAGAACTCGCATTGAAAAAACTAAAAAAATAATAATTTTACATGAGCGGCAACATTATTTCAGGAATGGGCAAAAAGGGGCTGTAAGCATTGGCAAATCCAAGTGAACCATCCAGACCACACCATGCTGCAACGCATCAAACACGGGGCAAGCCTCTGTACAACCAAAAAACATAGCATTTGCTGCAACAGTTTTACAACGTTATAGGGCCAAAACACATCAATAAAACCTGAATCAAGGCATCGGAAATATGGTGACAGTGCAGCAACCGTGATGTCACAACATGAGAAATGCGGAGAGGCACTTAACAGACACATTGTGAAAATGTTGCAAATTGTAATCTGAAGAATGCCCTGTGGGTGCACCATGCATGTTTAGAAGCTGGCATGTGGCCTCTTTAGAACCTCAGCAGTCATTGAAAGGAAGCCTCCGTTACTGCAGAAATAAGAACCATTTTGTGGATGAAAGTGCTATCTAGCCCAGCACTCTGTTTCCATGTAGCCCATGGAAAGCTCACAAACAGGTAGAAAAGGAAACCACCACCATCCTATGAGGTTTGTCTGCAGCACCAGATAATCAGAGGTATACTGATTCTGGACATGGCAGTTTCATCATCATCATGGCTTATAGCCACCATTAAGTAGGGAGTGTTTGCACCAATGCCCCTTCTTCAGCCATCTGTCACAGACGTTTTTAAAGCCAACTGTGCTAGGGTCCATCACAATCTTCTCCAGCAATGAAGTCTCTAAGTAAATTATGCAAAGTGCTTCTGAAGGTGGGGGAGTTTGGAGGATTTAGCCTTTTTGTCTAAAGTGACAGAAAGACGAAGGCTGGCCCAGGAAGCAGCTGTACTGCAAAAGCTCATTTGAGCCTCTCACTATTGCTCCGGTCCAACACACCGTGCCTGTTTTCTTCATTTAGTTCCCACTTTCACTGCACATGCAAAGCCCTTGATGAAAACACTGTCTAAGGATTAATATCACTTCTCCAGATACCAGTCTTGGCCAACTGTTGTTTTTGGACTACAACTCCCATGTCCCCTGCTTTTGGCCATTGTGGCCAGGCATTATGAGAATTGTAGTCCGAAACCAACAAGTTATCCAAGATTGTCAGATACTAGCCGGGGCCAAATCCCCACAAGTGCTAGGAGCAGTAGCATACCTTGCTACGTGCTGTGAGAGGTAGCTTCTGCCAGCTAAGAGCAAGCAACCAAGTCAAACTTGTGTTGCTTTGGAGAAGGAATGATGAGAGGAAAGGCCAAGCCATGCAATACCCATTTGTACGGCTTGACCAACACACCAATAGGGAGATTCCTCCAGCTAAAGGCCACATCTTCTGGAGACTTTGCTTTGGCCCAGTATCAGCAACCACTGCCGGCTGCTACTTCTCCAGAAATCCCCACCTCTTGTTAAGCAGCAGACACAGCAATGGATCTGCCATCAACAGGGCTGCTCCACCCACTCTCGCCTCCATGCAAATGGCTTCCCTTTGCCTTTGTTCCCAAGGCTACACACAAATTCTGGGAAACTCTGCTCATGGGAGTAGGAAGGGTATCTGCATATTCGGGTTGTCCCTAAAGGGCTGCCTCCTTTTGACACCATGCAAGTGCTGCCACCTAGGGGTAAGTGGCCTTCATAGTCTGGTGCCACCACAATGGAAAGAGCACCACAGTTGGCGACTCACCTGCTCCACCGTGAGGGGAGAGCTGATTTCTTCCCCCCGCAGAAACATGGATCTCTGGGTGAGCACCTCAGATAACTGGAAGGCATCCAAGCCAAGTAGCTCACTGACGTTATTCAGCACTAGGAGAGAGGATGAGAGAGACAGCTGGCGGTGGATTCTGTTTCTCCTTCAGAAAGTGGGAATGATTGGCAAGGTATAGAACTCTCCACACAGGGACAGCCCCCACCTTTCTAGAGAAGCCAGTGCTAGCCAGCATCAAAAGTGGGAAACTGGAGAGTCTTTACAGGCATGGGACAACAGCTTCGATAGGTTTATTTTTCTCCAGGGCTCCACAGAGGGTTCTTGGCATGAGGCATGGTGACAACAACAGTACTGTAACTGAGGCCTGCCAGGAAGGAGCAGCGTCACTGCTAGAACGCCATGCGCGCAAAGTTGTAAACCCACCTCTGCGCCAAACCCATTTTATGAGCCAACATAAGAAAGTTGCAATGAATATCAAAACACAAACACAAGGGAGGAGAACATACATCCACTAGACAATACAATCATATGTGTCAGCAGGATGTCTTTCACAGTCTGCTGCAGGAAGGCAGCAAAGGGGCCCTCTCTAAAACAGTCTCAGACTGTGAACCCTTTTGCAACAGGGAATCATCTTCTCATTCCTTTTGCTATGTAAAGAACTTCCTTTGTTGAAAAGTGGTACATAAATAATATTCTTAGTAAGAATTGCAATTCTAACAATTCACATGATGGCACCGTGTACCTGTTTTTGTGGTGATCTGGGCTCCTCCAGCTGTCATGAACTCAATGTTTCCAAGCTGCAGAATGCCAGACAGGAGTTTGAAAATGTCTCTGATCTCTTCAGAACTGAATCCCATCACCTCGAGAGCAGTCTGCTCAAAACACATTGCAAGCAAGTTATTCACACGATGATCATCATTGTGCTCCTTAGAGTCTCACATTCACATCTTGGTCCTGGACTGAAACTCAAAAGCCAGTAACCGCTACACCTTCCCTCTGTCCCCAGTAAACACATACATACACGTAGCAACCCTCTGCAGGGCTTCGCTGTTTTAAGAATGCGATCCTAAAAACACACCGACTAGGGAGTAAGCCCCACTAAACTCAATGGAACTTGTTTTTAGGTTAACGCCGGTGTTTAGAGTTATATGCACAGCTCTCAAGAGTTCAATCATATGGAGTGGAATCTCAATTCTCACATTACCTAGATTGCTACTGCAGATCTTGGTTTCACCATATCACAGAGACAGGAATGTCTGATGGCCCTAATAGGAACAGCCCAGATTCAGCCACACATGCCAACATGGCCACCCTTTCATTTCACGCTCCACGGAATGTGGGTCAAAAGCAGATGATTCACTAGCAGAGCTCCACATAGGTTTGTTGCTTGAACAGCTAACCCTGCCCATGGACTGTCATAATGCATCCTGGGAAGTTATCCCAGCAGCTGACAGGAGCAACGACAAGGGAGAAGAGAAGATTCCTTCTGAAGTCCTCCTTCTAGTAAATTGGGAACTATCCCTGGCTACAGTAACATCTTCTGTTGAGCAGCCAGTCAGGTTAACAGTAGACATTTTCTAGGTGACCGATGAACATTTGTCATGCTGCTGAAGCTGCCCTACAAATATCAGAATAAAACCCTGGCCTGCTCAGCAGGCATGTGCACAAACTGAGCTGTAGGCACCGGTCCATGAACCAGTTTGGTTCTGGTTTGGCCCAACCATGAACCGATTTGGTGGTTCAAGGGCAACACTGGTGGGGTGGGAGATGGCGAGCAGCACCTTTAAAATCAAGCCGTTCCTTCCTTGTGTGACCTTTGCACCAGCGCTTCCCTCAGCAGCCCATGCATGGCGGCGGTGTGGCACCAGGCTATGCTCATGCGCAGAGGCCAGGTGTGTGCTGCCACCATGCCACAGGTGGGGAAAGTGCTGCAGCAGCAGGAAGCCACCTGGAGCAGCAGTCACGCACGTAAGGACCCGCTTACTTACTTTTAAAAGGTGCCACTTGCCACACACCCCGGTGCCGCCTTCAAACTGCCAAACCGGTTTATAGTTGGGCGGAACCATGAACCATTCCAAATTCTGACTGGTTCATGGTTGCATGAACCAGTTCATTTGGGAATTCGAACCAGTGCATGAAACCCTGTTTGAGCACATGCCTACCACCCAGCTAATATTTTAGAGGAAAAGGAGGTGGTGAATATAGACCAGGGAAATGTATTTTTTGTTTCTCTTTCCAGCTAAGGTGGGGAGGTCACAGCACTCAAGCTATGCCAGACAGTACCATCTGTGTGTCAGGATGATGCCCACACATCACATTTGACCTACATTCTGCTGCATTTTGGATCTTTAACTGACCTCTTTTCCTGGAGGTATTCTTACCATAGACACCAGGTGTACTGAGCCATGTTTAGCTATGAGAACCATGGTTAGAAATGTCTTCTTGCACCTGATAACTTGATTGCTTATAGATTTGCAAGGGAAGCTACAAGAAGCTCTACTTGTATTTCCAGGGTTTTACTTGGAAACACAAGCCCCTTCCATTTCCTTGTGCCCGTTTCCTTGTCCTTATTCTATTGTCTATCTTTGGTTTTATCTACTATACAGCATTTTGTATTTTGCTTTGGTAGTGCTTATAAAAATAATACATATTATTATTATATTCCTGTACTCAGATCAACTCCCTAGCTCCACCTTGCAAATCAGCGCCAGTCTGCAAAAACAACTCTTTCTCCCGGCTTTTTTTTTTTTTTTTTTGGATAAAGAAGAAACATGGTGGTGCAAAATTGTAGAAGGGCAAAAAATAAAGATAAGAATATAGGTACTAGCAGGCGGCAATGGAAATTGTCTTCACACCACATAACTTTGGACTAAATGCCCTCCAATTTCTATTAAAATAAAGCACACAATTAACAGGCAACACATGTCAGAAAACAAAACATGTATTCTCTTGCTCACGAGTATTTTGCTCTAAATCCTTATTTCCCAAAGCAATTCAACCCTCATCCAAGGGAGGCATAGACACAACTTCCCTTACCAAAAAAAGAGGTAAAAAAGCAGCCACTGGGTTTTTACCCAAAGTCATCCCTGGGTGAAGGAAAAGACTCACCATGACCTTGCTGAACATCTCTTTGTCATCCAGATTCTCATTGGTTACGCAGCCGGACTGGTTGAGATAGCGATAGCTCTTTGGCTCCAGCAGGCCCAGGGCTTCTGCAGGGTTGCAGCCCGCAGAAAGGGAAATGAACAAATTGGAGGCCAAAGTAGGGGAAAGAGAAATGGAGTCAAACAGAGAGAGACAGAAAGGAGAGATGTGAGTCATGGATGCTCTGAAAACAGCCAGTTTCTTTTATGACTGTTCTCCTCTTAGGATGTA
This sequence comes from Hemicordylus capensis, assembly GCF_027244095.1. Classification (NCBI taxonomy): domain Eukaryota; kingdom Metazoa; phylum Chordata; class Lepidosauria; order Squamata; family Cordylidae; genus Hemicordylus; species Hemicordylus capensis. The sequence goes on from NC_069657.1 coordinate 147,117,142, forward strand.
TCTACACAGTCCTATTAGTTCAACATCTTGGGGCTAAACTTGAAGCATGGAAGAGTCTTTCCCAAATAGGAGGATTAATTCAACACATCTTTTTAAAAAGACTTTTCAGTGTTTCATCTGCTGCGTATATCTAGTAGGTTCTTTAGTTTTATAGCTCCCAGTTTTTAGCTTGTTAAATAACATATAATTTGAAACTTTAATTATAATTTTAATTGCGGTTTTAGCCTGGTCTTTAACTTGTTTAACTTAATTTGGTTAACTTTATTAGTCTTATTTTACATTTTATATCTATTTTATTAATGTTGTGAGCCACCCTGAGCAATCGTGTACTGGAGGGGTGGGGTATATAGTAGTCTCTTGCCAACCTCAAGGGTTCCCTTCCTGAAAACCCTCACAGTTGGTGAATTTGCAGTAGGCAAGAAATAGACTTTAATGGAAAACAGAGGGTTAGGGAAATTGTGAGAGGGAAAGTGCCCCCAAATACCCCCCAAAGTGAAAAACAATCCCCTGACCCCAAGAAATGATGGCCCTGAACCACCCCAAATCACAAAAGAACACCCTCTGATCCCCAGAAATGATCCCAACCCTGGAAATTGGCCCCCCAAACTGCCCCAAATTAAAATATGGTGGCAAACCACAAATACTCGGGTGGCGACTGGTAAGGGTGGTGACAATGTTCCAATTGCAGATACTCAAATCTGATTGGCAAACCTGTGATAGGAGCGGGGCGACAAATAAATAAATAAATAAATAAATAAATAAATAAATAAATAAATAAATAAGGACAGTATGCTATTGGAGAATTCTTATATGACCAACAGTAGCCCTGTAACTGCTACATCTGCATTGCAAAAAGATGCAAAGTCAGTCTGGGCTGAACCAGTGAATAAGGAAAGAATAGCAAGGAGTTTTCATGGGTGCCTGAAAATCTCAGGATTCTGCCCATTGAGAAGCAAGTGCCACCTTCCATACAAATGTGTGTGAACAAATAATGAAAAGCAGCCTTGGAAAGCTACAAATCTGAGTAGCAAAGCAGCAGGGGAGGGGGAAACAGCTTAAGGGGTGATTTTGAGTGCAAAAATTGTCCCAGGGATAGGCAATTTTTGAATATTCTCTTCCCCTACTGCTCTTTTACTCAAAATTACAGCCGCCTGAAGCTGCTTCTCATTAAAAACAAACCAAATATAACCCCTACAAGTTGTTGGGATTTTGTAAGTTAATCAGCCTATTCTCTGGGCTATTTCCTTAAGTAGGAGAGTGTAACTGCAGGAAATCCCATTACCTTTCTGTTCTCCACTGATGCCAGCTAGTAAGGCATAGAAGATATGATAATTGCGTTCTCCTGGGTTTTGATGAACAACCCTGTTCTGAAATAAAGAAGAATAGAGAGCAACTGACACCAAATCAACACACAATTAAAGAGCGAGGCTCCCAGTGTTTAAGTTGTATCAAATTCATGTACTCTGCTCAGGAGGAGGGAAGTATCTGTGCCTAGCACCATCCACTGTCCCAGCAACAGAAAATAGGCCAGGAATGTCTCTGCACCAGCAGTATTTCAGGCAATTACTGCCAGTACCCATGCAATGAGGAGTGTAATCCACACCACAGAGCATGAGCTGCCACTAGAGATGTGTGAACCGTTCTGGTGTTCCGGCATTCCGGTGGTCCGGTCCGGGGTCGAACCGAACCACCCCCGCCCCCGGTTCCTTCAGACCAGAACCGGATCGCCAGGTCTGGTCCGCGAATTTTTGGTGTTTTTAAAAAAACATTAAATAAAACAATAGGTACCTTCAGCCCCTTCGGGGGGCTTGCTGAGGCAGTGGGGGGGGGGTGTCCACGTGGGTTCCCTCTCCCCCCGCCAGCCGCCTTGATCACCACCGCGGCCTGCAGCGGCTGGGTAAATAACTATTTTCAGCCCTTTCGGGCCTCCGTATGAGCGTAGCCGCCGCCACACTCACACGGAGGCCCCAAAGGGCCGAAAATGGTTATTTACCCGGCCGTGGCGGTGATCAGGGTGGCCGCCGGGGGGAGAGGGAACCCGCGCGGACACACACACACACACACACCCACGGCCTCCACATGCTACGACAAACACATGGATTGTTTTCAGGCTGGTAGAGAGAAATGAAATAAGGGAAGAATGTCAGTGTGGACACAGCCTAATCTCTGCTGAGCAGAGTACTTAGCAGTGTTGAGACCATGCCCTAGCCAGGAGTAGAAAATAAGTATCACCTTGTTGCTGCCTTTACAAATACAGACAATACAAATACCTATCTGGTCATCAGGAAGTGCCGGTGTGGGGAGAGAAGGTAAGGACAGAAGTGAGCTTTACTCACCTTCTCCAATAAATCTGAGCCCCAAGTTAAGGAGGAAGCAACATGAAGGTGACTCGTAAAGAGAAATTCCAAGATATGGCAAAGAACCTTCAGATCATCTAGAAAGGAATCCAGCTGCAAAAAGTTCTCTGATGTTGCTGTCCCCAAATTATATGGGCTGGAATGTTTTCATTCCTGGATTCTAAAATGTTAAAGAACTACAAATTTTGCTGCCAGAGACACCTCAACAGAGAATCAGGATGACTCACCCACCCTGCTGTTGTATGAGATGGTACCCATTGCTAAGCAAGCTGCAGAGACACACACAGCTCACCTGCTCCTGTCTTCCCTCAGCCCCAACAGTTCTTGTGGAGTGCTGTGGGGATCAGAGCTGAAGCTGCCAAAGAGAAGGATACAGTCCGTGACTCTCCCTCCTTGGATATGCCCATGCTGGGAAAAGTGCAGTTGGATGAATTTGCCAAAGCGGCTAGAATTGTTGTTGTAGACTGTCTTGGCATTTCCAAACGCCTCCAGGATTGGACTAGGGAGGAAAGAACAAGGGGGGTTAAGTAGTGACACTTGGGATATACATTGGGGCATGTACAGGCATAAAATGTCTGGAATTTCTTATCAGGAATACCATTCAGATCTTGGAGAATTTGGGCTTTCATTATGATGATGACCTATATTAAAAAGTGGGGGCTGGGGAGGATCCAATCATTGAGACTGCAAGGACAGGCTTGCGAATGTGTAGGCAATGCCTGGTGAAATCTCAGAAGTCAGAATCTTGTGTATAAGGCTCTTTGCCCCTCCCTGTGGCCAACAGAAGAAGGATCCAAAAAATATCTGCACAGATTCTTAATTAACATGATCTACAACAGGTTTAGTCAACCAGCTTTTCTTGATGGACTGTTTTGCACTAAGCAGCCATGCTTAGACATGTAGGACACTGGGGGAAATAGATGGAGGGAAACCCTGCAGGAATGGGAAGTAAAATTCACCACTTGGTTATTGCTGTAATCTGAACGTAAAAAAATGGCTCTTTGGCAGCATGTTCAAATAGCTCTCATTTGGGGGCATCTGGTCTGTTGTATCAACATTTCTGATCCTGGCAGCTGAAAGGGCTCTTGGGAGAATCCAGCAAGCTCTGCACAATCCAGAAAGATGGATTCCCCCACACTGAGTGCAGAAATGTCTCAAGGAAGCTGTCCTTCCCCAGGACACTTCCTGTGCCATGGCATGCACAGCTGGAAGGGAAGCTGCTTGCTGTGACTATATGCCCAGGTATTTGGGAGAGTGCAATGCCAAGCCAGCCCCCTGCACATGATGTGGCTCCCGAGAGGCAACAGCTCCAAGGGACACCCCACACACACTCACACCAGTCTCCTGCTGCAAGCTGAGCTTGTACCTGCTCTCCATGATGGCCTCCTCCACATGCGTGCTCTTCTCTGGTGCAGGGCCACCCAGTGAGGTCTGGCTCGTGGCTGACAGGAACTTCAATAGCAACTTGGTGCTCTCGGTCTTTCCAGCTCCACTTTCTCCACTGCAAATAGACAGCCACACACACACACACCAGTCAGGACACGACCAGCCAGAGGAAACAACAACCTCAATGGCAGAAGGGCCCTAGCACAGTCGCTCCCAAACTGGGAGCCTCCAGATGTTGCTGAACTACAACTCCCATCAGCCCCAGCTACAATTTATTGTGGCAGGGGATGATGGGAGCTGTAGTTCATCAACATCTGGAGGCTCCCAGTTTGGAAATCACTGCCCTAACACATCTGTGCAGCTCCCAATAGAGGTAATACAGCTAACGGTTCGGGGAGGAGGGGCTTGCCACAGCCTCCAGCTCTCACCTGATGAGGATACACTGACTGTCGTGGCGCCTCCACAGGCAGCTGTAGCACTCACTGGCGGTGGCAAAAATGTGGGGCGGCAGCTCACCCAGGCAGTGCTGTCGGTAGAGGTCAATGGCAGCTGCATCGTAGAGGCCAGCAATGGGTTTATAGGGATTCACAGAGACCAAGATGGAGCCAATGTTTGTCTGAGGAAAAAGAAGAAGCGGGAGAGCAGCAAGATGAGGAAGCAGCTTTTGCCCACCTTAAAAACTGAAGGCGGGCGTGTGTGTCTAAGATCAGTGGGGAGTCCAGGAGACTAGTTGCAGGGAGCCAAATCTATGAGGACGGGTCTTTAAGTGCCAGAGGCAAGACAATAGCTGCAAGGATGACTGGCACGCAAACCAGATTCTAGCACAAAAGCTGATCCTGGATCCTGTCCAGGATGATGGATGAAAGCACTGCCAGCTGTTGAGGGACTCTGCCCTTCCTAGCCCTGGAGTGAATGCCAATTGACACATCAAAGCCCCCCAGGCAGGACTCAAGCCTTCTGCCTGGAAGTGCTTCACACAGTGAGCCTGACACTTCAAAAGCTCTTACTCCATATGCTGGCCCAAATGCCTGCAGGGTCTCCATACCAGCACTGCCCATTCCAGGCGACTTGCAGGTACTAGTGTGGAGATGCTGCGGCACAGCCTAGTTCTTCTCAAAACAATAAATCAGCCTGGTAACTCAGTCACAGAAACTTACTTGCTGGCACATTTTCGTCCTCACTTCTCAGACACAGCTGAGAAGCTGAGCAAGCCCTTCTAAACATCTATCCTTTTCCACTTCAAACAAACCAAGAGAGGAGTTTAGCAGGGGCTGTTTCTCTCTAAGGGTTGGAAGGCAACTCTACATATGAGGTGTAGGCCCGAGAGCATAGCGAACAGAGCATAGCGAACAGGACATAGGAGTTTTGCAGGAGTTTAGCGGGAAGTGTTCAGGGGAGCCTGGAACAAGCCCCCGCGATCACAAGGAGCCTGGTGGAGAAGAGAACGTAAGTACATATCCCTCCCTCGTATCCCTCATATTCTTGGGAAAGGCTGTTTGGACAGTTAAATAGCTGACCATTACAGCTGAGACCTATCCTAATAAACTATCTAATAAACGGACAATAAGCTCCCTAAATACTGTAAAGAGCCAACTAAAACAGTATGAAGATAGAAGGTCAGCAGGGGAAGGGGCACTTCCCAGTGTATTGCACAGAGTGCCACATGTATGACTATTTGCCCCATGGGCAGAAGTCATGGGTGTGTGCTCAGTGCAAGGAGCTCCTGGCTCTCAGGGAACAAATCTGTTCCCTTGAGACCAAGGTGGCGGATCTGGAGAAGCTCAGGGAGACAGAGAGGCATGTGGATGAGACCTTCAAGGATGTGATAGAGGCATCCCACTCCAGGGCTGGTAGCTCCTCTGCTGTCAGGGAGAATGAAGGTCTTGGGCGAGGAGGACATCGGTCTGAAGAAGAGGGAAATGCTCCTTTAGAAGGGACCCCTTCCGTGGATGATGAGTCCATAGCCTCTCGCACAGGGGATACTCCTCTGGGGGCTGGGGGCCTCCTTGTAGTTGGTGATTCGATCATTAGGGGGATAGAGATATGGGTTTGTGACCCACGTGTTGACCGCACGGTGACTTGCCTGCCTGGTGCGAAGGTTGCGGACATTACGCAGCGTCTAGACAGGCTCCTAGGCAGTGCTGGGGAGGAGAAAGCTGTCGTGGTGCACGTCGGCACCAACGAAGTGGGGAAATGCAGTCGGGAGGTCCTGGAAACCAAATTTAGGCTGATAGGTAGCATTTTGAAGTCCAGGACCCCCAAGGTAGCATTCTCAGAAATGCTACCTGTTCCACGCGCAAGTACAGTGAGACAGGCAGAGCTGAGGGGTTTCAATGCATGGATGAGACGGTGGTGCCGGGAGGAGGGGTTTAGATTTGTTAGGCACTGGGACACATTTTGGGGCAAGTAAGGCCTGTACAAAAGGGATGGGCTGCACTTGAACCAAGATGGAACCAGACTGCTGGCGCTTAAAATCAAAAAGGTTGCAGAGCAGCTTTTAAAATGACACCTGGGGAACAGCTGATGGGAGCTGGGCAATATCCCATTTGGCAAAAGCCATCCTTTAAAGTGTGAGGCTACAAAGAATTCAAATAAAGCAGATGGGGACGGAGCAGAACTGCATAAAGAGCAGACGGGAGGCTGTGCCAGCAGGTCAAAGAGTCAAAGGAATAGCATACATCAGGGGAAAGATTCAGTGTATAGGTGCTTGTATGCCAATGCCAGAAGCCTCCGAGCCAAGATGGGTGAGCTGGAGTGCTTGGTTGCTAATGCAGAAATACACATACTGGGCATAACAGAAACATGGTGGAACAGTGAGAACCGGTGGGACACTGTTATCCCTGGGTATAAACTCTATAGAAAGGACAGGGAGGGGCGCCTTGGAGGAGGGGTAGCACTGTATGTTAAAGAAGGGATAGAATCTAACAAGCTAGAAAACCTAGGTGGACTGGAGTCCTCCACAGAAACCCTGTGGGTGACTATACAAGGCCGGAAAGGAATCGTGCTACTGGGGACATGCTATCGCCCTCTGGATCAAAATCCGACAGTGACTGGGAGTTGCAGGAGGAAATCAGGGAGGCATCAAGGAGAGGCAGGGCTGTAATTATGGGTGATTTCAACTACCCACACATAGACTGGGTAAATTCACATTCAAGTCAGGACAAAGAGGTCAAATTTCTAGATACGCTAAATGACTGTGCCTTAGAACAGTTGGTCATGGAACCGATCAGAGAGAAGGCGACCTTGGACCTAATTCTGAGTGACACCCAGGACCTGGTGCGTGATGTCAGTGTCATCGACCCTTTAGGGAACACTGACCACAGTGCCATCAAATTCAGCATACATGCGGGGAGAGAATCACCAAGGATGTCAAACACAGACATTTTAAATTTCAAAAGCGGAAACTTCTCCAAAATGAGAAGTATGGTGAAAAGAAAGCTGAGGGGGAAAATCAGGATAGTCACTTCGCTCCAGAGTGCATGGCGTTTACTCAAAACCACAATACTAGAAGCCCAGTTAGATTGTATACCCAAAAGGCGGAAAGGTACCACTAAGTCCAGGAGGATGCCAGCATGGCTAACGGGTACCGTCAAGGAAGCCATAAAAGGGAAGAAGACTGCCTTCCGAAATTGGAAGGCCTGTCCAAACGAAAAGAACAGAAAGGAACACAAACTCTGGCAAAAGAAATGCAAGGTGACAATAAGGGAGGCAAAAAGAGAGTTTGAGGAACATTTAGCCAAAAGTATCAAGGGGAATAACAAAAACTTCTTTAAGTACATTAGAAGCAGGAAACCTGCCAGGGAGGCGGTTGGGCCATTAGACAATGAGGGAGTGAAAGGGATTATTAAGGAGGATATGGAGGTTGCAGAGAAACTGAATGAGTTCTTTGCGTCTGTCTTCACGGCAGAGGATACTGAGCATATACCTGTTCCTGAACCAGGCTTTTTAGGGATGGAGGCTAGAGAGCTGAGTCTGATAGAAGTGACAAGGGACGATGTTCTAAACTGTCTGGAAAAACTGAAAGCTAACAAATCACCAGGGCCAGATGGCATCCATCCAAGAGTCCTCAAGGAACTCAAATGTGAAATTGCTGACCTCCTTGCTAAAATATTTAACTTATCCCTGAAATCGGGCTCTGTACCAGAGGACTGGAGAGTAGCAAATGTAACACCGATTTTCAAAAAGGGATCCAGGGGTGATCCGGGAAATTACAGGCCGGTTAGCCTAACGTCCGTTCCAGGCAAATTGATGGAAAGCATCCTCAAGGATAAAATTGTAAAGCACCTAGAAGAACAGGCCCTGCTGGGAGTGAGCCAGCATGGCTTCCGCAAAGGTAAATCTTGCCTCACCAACCTTTTGGCGTTCTTTGAGAGTGTCAACAAGTATGTGGATAAAGGTGATCAAGTTGACATAGTCTACCTGGACTTCCAAAAAGCTTTTGACAAAGTTGCTCATCAAAGACTCCTGAGGAAACTTAGCTGTCATGGAATAAAGGGACAAGTAGATGTGTGGATTGCTAACTGGTTGAAAGACAGGAAACAGAGGGTAGGTATAAATGGAGAGTTTTCACAATGGAGGGAAGTAAGAAGTGGGGTCCCCCAGGGATCTGTACTGGGACCGGTGCTTTTTAATTTATTCATAAATGATCTAGAAGCAGGGGTAAGCAGCGATGTGGCCAAATTTGCAGATGATACCAAACTCTTCCGGGTAGTGAAATCCCAAACGGATTGTGAGCAGCTCCAAAAGGATCTCTCCAAACTGGGGGAGTGGGCGACAAAATGGCAAATGCGGTTCAATGTTAGCAAGTGTAAAGTGATGCACATTGGAACGAAAAACCCCAACTTCAAGTATATGCTGATGGGATCTGAGCTGTCGGTGACGGACCAGGAAAGGGATCTTGGGGTTGTGGTTGACAGCTTGTTGAAAGTGTCTATTCAATGTGCGGCAGCTGTGAAATAGGCAAATTCCATGCTAGGGATCATTAGGAAGGGGATTGAAAATAAAACGGCTAACATTATAATGCCCTTATACAAAACTATGGTGCGACCACACTTGGAGTACTGCGTACAATTCTGGTCACCACCAAGGACATTGTTGAACTGGAGAAGGTACAGAAGAGGGCAACCAAGATGATCAGGGGCCTAGAGCACCTTTCTTATGAGGCAAGACTACAACACCTGGGGCTTTTTAGTTTAGAAAAAAGATGACTGCGGGGAGACATGATAGAGGTCTATAAAATCATGCATGGCATGGAGAAAGTGGAGAGAGAGAGATTCTTTTCCCTCTCACACAACACTAGAACCAGGGATCACTCCATGAAATTGATTGCCAGGAGGTCTAGGACCAACAAACGGAAGTACTTTTTCACACAACGCGTGATCCACTTGTGGAACTCTCTGCCACAGGATGTGGTGACAGCCAACAACCTGGATGGCTTTAAGAGGGATTTGGATGCTTCATGGAGGAGAGGTCTATCAATGGCTACTAGTCAGAGGGCTGTGGGCCACCTCCAGCCTCAAGGGTGTGCCTCTGAGTACCAGTTGCAGGGAAGCAATGGCAGGACAGAGGGCACGCCCTCAACTCCTGCCTGTGGCTTCCAGCGGCATCTGGTGGGCCACTGTGCGAAACAGGTTGCTGGACTAGATGGGCCTTGAGCCTGATCCAGCAGGGCTGTTCTTATGTTCTTATGCTTCTGGGGCACTGGAGAGGGCAATTTCCTTCTACCTTTTTTTTTTTTGGGGGGGGGGGGTTATGGCCCGGTGGGCAGCAGCAGAAGCTTTAGCAGTGCTTGAAGAAGTGTTGCTTACATTCCCAGTGGCCTGCTTATGGGAGTCACTTTTTTTTTTTTTTTTTGCTCTAGAATATACCAGGAAATGATCCCTAGATTGTTCCAGGCTCCAGGAACATTCTAGGGAAAAGAGGGAGGGGGAGAAAAAAGGCGACTGACATGAACCAACACTTCAAGCACTGCTAAAGTGCCAGGACTCACCTGGACTTCGACCTGAAGTGTTCTTCTTGGACGAGGAGGAGAAGTATGCCCCAACTGAGACTCCCTCAGCCCCCCACCAGCTCCCTACACCCCGAAGACCTGTGAAGCCAGAGCTTGTCACCCCTTGGAGGAGCCCTGAAGCTCTTCCAAGTACCCGCAAGGGGGCTCCTCTCCTGTCATCAGAGCCCTTCCACCACCACCCCCGCCACCAGGACCAGAGGGGATGCCTGCCAGGGCCAGCTCCCACACCAGAGGAGAAGTGCTTGCCTGGCCTCTCAGGGCCTCCCTCACAAGGGGTCCACTTGGGAGTTGGGGGAGGCCAATTCAGGCACCAGGGCCGGCCTGGACTTCAAGGAGAGATGGGGCTCCTGGCTCTGACATTTGAAGCCAGCATTTGCTGGCTCAACAGCTCCTTTATCATGCTCTGGGCTCCAGGTTCTCCTTCATCAGAGCTGGGTAGAGACATGAAACTGCCCAAGGGGCACAGCAAAACCAAACAAAGCTTTAAAAAGAGCCCGTTGGAAACAATGGGTGTCCTGCTGCACAGCTGTGTTTGCGCAACTTTACACCAGAGTGAAACTGCCCTGGTGCACAACAGCGCTGATGGGGTTTACACTGATGCAGCCGCACGGGCAGTGCTCCTACCATCTGAAATCTCAGTGCTGTAAAACTGCACCTCAGTGAACAACTCTGAGATGCAAATTCTGTTTATAGTGAAATCACACTACCAGATGCACACATACCACGTCTTCCAGTGGACTTAATTCGTTTAAAATCTGCCTTTCTGTGGTCTCCCAGCATTACTCTCTATTTATCTGTGCTCAGTGAAACCATTATTTTCCAGTTAACTCAACCACCCATCCAGACTAAGATATTGAAGTGGCTGTAAACGTGCTTCTGCAAGAACCATTGTTTGCCACCAGAGGGCAACACCCCACCTTACTCCAGACTTTCGACTACAAAATCTAACCACTCTCATTCACTACAAAGGAATTTGCTTCAACTATCTTGTTGTAAATATCTATATGCATCACCATTCTAAAAATGGTTCCCTGTGTGTTCAGATTGCCCAAAAGCTTCAAAAGAGAGAGTCAAGAATGGGTCTTCTAATGCAATCAAGCACAGTTAGATTCCAGACTGTCACCAAGATGCTGTGAAGATTGGGGCCAAATATAACAAGTGGAGAGGAAAAGCAAAGAAAAGAGCTGGGCAGAAACCAAAAACATCGCAGAGCAAATGGAATCCCTTCTCCAGTCATAGAGATCACCAGGCAAATCCCAGGAAAATAATTAACTATCCCTGCTTTTTATCATGTTGGTAACATAATTTAGGGGGAGCAAAGGAAAGAATGCCCTGATGTTTAAAGGTAAAAAGGTAAAGTGTGCCATCAAGCTGATTTCGACTCCTGGCGACCACGGGGCCCTGTTGGGGGTTTTTTTTTGGTAGGATACAGGAGGGATTTACCATTGCATCCTCCCACGAAGTATATGATGACTTTCCACATCTTCCTATATCGCTGCTGCCTGATATAGTACCAGTGGGGATTCGAACCCGCAACATTCTGCTTGTTAGTCAAGCATTTCACCACTGATGTTTACTAGTACTTAAATCCATGTTGTTCTCATAAGGCAATTTTCTATAGGCAAAAAATGACTTGTTTCTCCCCACGCTAGGATGATTGGGGGTGGGGGAGAATCCTGCCCCTGGCTACTGTTTGCCCTGTGGGGGATTACATACAGTATTTATCTTCCACATGATGTCTAGTTTGGCCCTTAGAACTACCTAGGGCCCACTGATATCCTTCTGATAAGGAAGAAGAATACTTAGTTTCCAACTACATCAAAAGCAATTATACAGAGGATGGGGGGATCCATCATTCACAGGACAAGAATCAATGGGTTTAAGCAAAGAATGTGTGTTGAGAAGATGTTTACAGAACTAAATCTCTTCAGCCCAACCACCCGCCCTCACCCAAAGGAAAACTAAAAGGGGACATTGCAGCTCTCCAAAAAATACGTGGAGTCAGCAACTAAAACAGAGAAAGAAGTGCTATTTTAAGGTAAGAGATACTATGAGTACAACCAAGACCGAGAATTATATAAGCTGCCCATTAACAAAATGCAAATACAAGATGGAAATCAGAAAGTTTCCCCAACAGTTAAATGAATAAACATTTGGAAGAGTCTTCCCAAGGGACCTTTGAGGGCATGGATTACTTCTTTGTTTTAAACTGGAGCAGGATAAATGTAAGAGGTACCACAGTATATAAAGCATTTTTTACTCAGTGGTGGCCTACCAAGATGAGGCAGGAAATATCCCCCTCTCACTTGCGGGCCCCACACTACTCCTTCAGATGACCACAACTGCAGATGGGGCATCAGACAGAAAATAATAATGTGTTCAAGCAGAAGGGAGATATCTCAAATGAGTTTGTTGACAGCTAGCAGCCTCATCCTCACAAAGAGGAAGGCTTATCCTTGCCTAGAGATTATCTAGAGCAGTGATTCTCAAACTTGGGTCCTCAGGTGTTATTGGACTTCAACTCCCATAATCCCCAGCCTCAGTGGCCTTTGGTTGGGGATTATGGGAGTTTAAGTCCAATAACACCTGAGGACCCAAGTTTGAGAATCACTGATCTAGAGAGTCTTCCTTGGATGACTTAACTCCTCCTATCCCATTCTGATCCCACTGATTTACTTCTCATCCTTGACCACACCCTGGTCATGTAAAGGAGCAGACCACTAGTGTGCAGGCTGGGCAGGTCTGACTTCCCTTCCCATCATGGGTTCCACAGTTCTGGTAATAGCAAGAAGTACAGCTGGCCACACACCTTGCCTCAGCACTTGAGATCACTAGATGATCCTTGGCAGTTCCTACGATGGCATCTCTGCTCCTCCCAACTGTCAGGCAAATCTCCTCACAAGGGGACTGCAAAGATGTTGCTTTTAAGCTCAGATCTGCCTGATGACTATACATCTAAGATTGGAAAAGAGCTCTCTTTTGATTGAGAATAGCTCAATAGTAATGATTTCCCCCAAGGAGCACAGCATAGGCATCTTAGAACAACAAAGCACAACCACCACCAGAAGATGCACAAAGTTTTCTTTTGAAAGCCAGTAAGTCCCAGCACATTTAAGACTACTGTCCTTCTTGAAAAGGGAGAGGAATGCAGGAGGAGAGAGGACAGCAAATTAAATATATATATATATATATATATATATATATATATATATATATATATATATTCAGTTTAACTTGTAATCCCCACCCCACCCCTGCCCAAGGAAGGCCTATGGCCTGAAATGTGTTAGAGTTTGGGTCATCCACAATAAACATTTGAGCATCTTCTGGGGCCGTAAAAAGTCTCTACAGGCATGCACTCTTCTAGTTAAATCTCCTCTCAACCCACCCTCTATAATATGGGAATAATAATACTGAACTTGCAGGATGGTTGTGAGAATTACAGGGGGCCAAATTAGAAATGAATGAATGAATGAATAATGCTCTGCACTCCCGCAGTGATGTAGATAGGCTTTACCTCCCTTGCAGCTCAGGTGGGAGAGGAATGCTGCAAGTCCATCAAACAGTAGAGGAGGAGAAAAGAGGCCTTGAAGAATATATAAAAGACCGTGAAGAAGATGCACTTAAAATGGTCAGTAAAAATAAAGGCCACAAAACCATAGGGGCCACAGAAATCACCATCGGCCAATTACAAAAAGCAGCTTTACTGGGAACAGCCTATATTCTACGACGATATCTATAACAACAACAACAACAACAACAACGATATTGATAATAAAATTCAGCCATCCCAGGTCCTTGGGAAGGAATCGATGTCTGGATAAAACAAACCAGTCAATAATACCTGTCTGACTGTGTAAACAAGAAATAATAATAATAATAATAATAATAATAATAATAATAATAATAATAATTCTAGTCCAACTAGAAGAGGTTATTTAAAAAGAATGTACCAAATTTGGAAAGAGAAGCATCCAGATACAGAAATAACAGAACAAAGGCTAGCAGACCAGAGAAGAGTCATAATAAGAAACAAAGTATTCACAGGAGTTGAGCTGGAAGAACTGCAAAGAGCAACACAGGCTCAAGATATGGAAGAAGAATTACCACCAACTGAAGCAGTTGCTCAGGCACAGGTGGAGGAGGAGTTGGAAATAGAGGATTCCACTGTTGCTGAACTGTTTAAAAATCAAAACCAGGCAACCTCCCCTTTGCCTTCACCTCAAAAACCCAAATGCCGTTTAACAGAAAAGCAACAAGAACTAAAGCAAAAAATAACTGAGCACATGAACCAAACAACCACCAGGGTTCGACTTCCAGCTCTAAAAACAGTTGCCAAAAAACCACTTGCTCAGGCATTAAAAGATGTAAATGCTGCACTTGCAGAAATAACAACCAATAATTTGCAAGAAACAAACCAACTAATGTACAGTGCAGCAACAATAACAACACAAGAGCTCGGATATAAGATCAGTGGACCTGTTAAAAAAAGAAAGTAGTACATCATCTAAATGGAAGATTAGATTAGAAAATAAAATCACCAGGCTTAGATCAGATGCTAGTAAATTGAAAGATATGAAAGACAAGAAGCTGATGAATGAAAATACCAAACAGTATCTGATCCAAAAATACCATCTAGATTCAAGGAAAATTAGAGAAGTCCTGGAAATAATAAAGCAGCAAATAACAGCAGTGTCAAAGAAGATTAGCAGATACGAAGCTAGAATTACGCAACACAGGCAGAATCTCCAATTCCAGTCCAGAGACATTTCTACCAAAGCATAGAAGGAGAAACTGCAAGAAACCTAGAAACACCAAATAAAGAAGAAACAGTGCAATTCTGTACGACACTATGGGACAATCCAAAAGATTATAATAAAAAAACAGGCTGGGTGAAAGAGGTCGAAAAATGTAACCAACAAATGCAAGATCTAATAATTACACCAGAATTAATAAGTGAAAGAGCAAAGAAAATTAAAAATTGGACTGTGCCAGGCGACGATGAACTGCATAGCTTTTGGCTTAAACACCTAACAAGCCTTCATAAACAACTATCAAAACAGTTCAATCACATTTTGCAAGGAGGTGATATTGAACAATGGCTAACAACTGGGAAAACTCATCTCATCATGAAAGTCCCAGCAAAAGGTGCAGTTCCAAGTAATTATAGACCGATAACCTACCTGCCAACCATGTTCAAATTATTAACTGGAATAATAGCAGATTAAGTCATGCAACACTTATTAACTAACAAACAGCTTCCAGTTGAACAGAAAGGAAATTGCCCGAACACCAGAGGCACAAAAGACCAGCTGCTGATTGACAAAATGATTTTAGAAAATTGCAAGAGAAGAAAAACAAATCTAATTGTTGCATGGATTGACTACAAGAAGGCCTTCGACTCATCGCCTCACACATGGATACTAAAATGTTTAGAAACAACTGGTGTCAGCAAAAACATTTCGATATTTATTTTAAAAAAGCAATGAGCATGTGGAGTACACAGTTAACAATCAATGGCGAGACACTTGGACAGATTAGCATTAGAAGAGGTATTTTCCAAGGGGACTCACTATCCCCTCTGTTTGTAATTGCCATGACTCCACTTTCACAAATACTAAACAAAACAGGCCTCGGATACCAAACATCTAAAACATCAAGTAAAATCAACCATCTGCTGTACATGGACGATCTGAAGTTGTATGGAAAGTCCCAGTCAGAAATTGAATCACTGCTAAACACTGTCCGTATATTCAGTAGCGATATAGCAATGGAGTTTGGACTAGACAAGTGTGCTGCATTAATAATGAACAGAGGGAAAATAACAAAAACAGAAGGAATAGAACTGCCCAATGGAAGCAACATCAAGAACCTGGAAGAGAAAAAACATTACAAATACTTGGGCATTCTCCAGGCTGATAACATTGCACACACTGAAGTTAAAAGAAAAATTGGAAGTGAATACATCAGGAGAGTTAGAAAAATCCTCAAGTCCAAACTCAATGGTGGGAACACCATATAAGCCATAAACACCTGGGCTATACCTATTTTCAGATACACTGCAGGAATAATAGACTGGACCCAGGCAGAGCTAGAGATGCTAGATCTAAGACCAGGAAAATAATAACCATCAATCATGCTCTGCACCCCTGCAGTGACATAGATAGGCTATACCTCCCTCGCAGCTCCAGTGGAAGAGGAATGCTGCAAGTCCATCAAACAGCAGAGGAGGAGAAAAGAGGCCTTGAAGAATATATAAGGGACAGTGCAGAAGATGCACTTCAAATGGTCAATAATGAGAAACTATTCAACACCAATGAAAGAAAACAGGCCTACAAGAAAGAACAAGTCAAGAACCGAGCAGAAAAATGGAAAAATAAGCCACTGCATGGTCAATATTTGCACAATATAAGTGGAAAATCAGACATCACCAAGACCTGGCAATGGCTTAAGAATGGCAACTTGAAGAAAGAAACAGAGGGTTTAATACTGGCTGCACAAGAACAGGCACTAAGAACAAATGCAATAAGAGCAAAAGTCGAAAAATCCACAACAAACAGCAAGTGCCGCCTTTGTAAAGAAGCAGATGAAACAGTGGACCACCTGATCAGCTGTTGTAAGAAGATCGCACAGACTGACTACAAACAAAGGCATGACATGGTAGCAGGGATGATACACTGGAACATCTGCAAAAAATACAAGCTACCTGTAGCCAAAAATTGGTGGGACCTTAAAATTGAAAAAGTTGTAAAAAAATGAAGATGCAAAAATATTATGGGACTTCCAACTACAAACAGACAAACATCTGCCACACAACACACCAGATATAACTGGAGTCGAGAAGAAAGAAAAACAAGTTAAAATAATCAACATATCAATACCAGGGGATAGCAGAATAGAAGAAAGAGAAATAGAAAAAAATCACAAAATACAAAGATCTACAAATTGAAATTGAAAGGCTGTGGCAGAAAAAGACCAAAATAATCCCAGTAGTAATTGGCGCCCTAGGTGCAATTCCAAAAGACCTTGAAGAGCATCTCAACACCATAGGGGCCACAGAAATCACCATCAGCCAATTACAAAAAGCAGCTTTACTGGGAACAGCCTATATTCTGCGACGATATCTATAACAACAACAACAACAATATTGATAATAAAATTCAGCCATCCCAGGTCCTTGGGAAGGACTCGATGTCTGGATAAAACAAACCAGTCAATAACACCTATCCTGTGTAAACATAAACAATAATAATAGAGACAGAGCTGTTGTGTGCCTCTCCACTTTCTCTCTTCCTTGTAACAGCTAATGCAAACTGTGTGTGATGGGATGTCAGTGCCTTATCTACTGCCCCACCTCACATCACTAGCTGGCAGGATGGGGAGACATACAGCACAATTATGTCATGTTATGTGTTGTTTGTATTAAACATTACAAGAACAAGAAATTAAAGAGACATGACACATTGGCAGCTCTGCGTCTCTTATAATATTGAGCTTGGCCCCGAGTGCTCTGAATACTCAAAAAGCACTATGTAAATGCTAATTATTATCATTAATAATGATCATAAATGCTAATGCTAATAAATGCTAATTATTATCATTCTCTTTCCCCTACAGCAGAAAGCGGGGGAAAGAAAGCAAGCTGAGGAAATGAGGGTAGAGAGTCAAGAAGGAGATGCACAAGAGGGTAACGGACTGTGAGATCTGAGGAGTAAAGGACTCATTGGCCAGGAAAAACAGAGGCGGTGGGGAAAGCAGGCAGGAGCAGAGCCCACTGAGCAGAAAAGAGGAGCATGCCATCACTAGACAGCACAATTAATTTCTATGCAAAACAGACTTCATAACTTCCTTGTCTGCCCAAAATGGAGAAGATGCTTCCCAGAAACCGGGTCACTTAATTGATCATTTACTGGAATACAAGATGCATGCAGTACTGTTGCCTTAGCAACCGTTGCTATGCAACATGGTCGGAGATCCACATTTCAATATCAGAATTTGAAGATGCTTGAGCACAGGTAAGAAAGAGGAGGGGGCACATTTAATGTACCTTCTTCCACTCTAAGGTAATATCGCAAAGGCCTAACAGTATAGAGACTGCCCCTTCCTTGCCTCCCAGACACAACTCACTGAGCAATACTGGAAACAATACAGGAAACAGGACACTTACTCCCACCATTTGACGGAAGAAACACCTGCAGCTCCTTCAGATGCCAGGTGCGGAGTTTCCTCTCACAGGGACAACTAAGGCAGCTACAACCATCTCAGAACAGACACTACTAGGCGTCTAATCTGTGGCAGCTCAATACCTACATAGACCTCCTGAACCTCAGACCTTGTCTACGTATGCAGCAGAATGAAGTGGCGATGAAGTGGTAGAGTTCTGAGATATCAGGACTATATCACTTCAGACTGCAGAAGAGGAATGTCATTTTTGAATGCTATGTGTGTGCGCTTGTGTGCATGTGCACGCGCGAGAACACAGCCTGGGCTGGAAGCTTTCTTCCTGATGTTCTAGGCTTTCCCCCCTTTTTAAATTTGCAGACAGTTTTTAAACATGAAGGAAAATTCAGAACTGGAGTCTTCCACCTGTAGAAACGATTCAGTCTTCTCTACCACCTCATTCTGCTGCATGTGTAGACCAGGCATACACAGGTGCCTTATGCTCAGAAACTGCTCGTCACCAACATTCTTGGGGGCTTCTAATGGAAGTTTCCAGAGCAGTGGTCCAGATGTAGGAGAGACAGTTCAGGCACACCGATGGGATTCAGCTCAGGCACACCCTAGGAGGAGGTATGGCTCCTGTCAATCCATGGATAAGAGGTCTGCATGTCCACCAGCTGGGTTCCCCACTTCTGTATGGAAGTCAAAGGAGGAAACTGGGAGTGTGCGGAGCCTCATACAGGTGAGCTGAGAGATGGGGTGCCCTCTTTTTTGGACACAGAGGATGCTTCTGGGCTGGTAGCCTATTAGTGGGCTAGCAGAGATCTGTCCACTTTGTTCACTCACATAGATCAGGTCCTGCTGGTAGCGCTGGTGCAGATTGAGCAAGATGGCAGCTTCGTGCAGGTCCCCCAGCAGAGACATGTCCTCCACCCCCTCCATACTTGACCAATGCATAGGCAGGACCTTCTCCCTGGGCAAAGAGGCCCGTGGGTAGCAGAACACCTGGAGGGAAGGAAAAGAAAGTGGAGAAAAATGCCAAAAGATGTCATGGGGGCTATAATGCCAGGCAGCTTTAGGCGACTGCTCTGCTTCTTCTGGCCAAATTTAGACATGATGGTGGCATTTCCCCCTTAACCCCAATGAGTCTGTTCCATTGACACATAAAGTATGGGTGTTTGGAGAAGGTGGGCTTACTTTAACAGCAAATGGAGTATATGGCAAAAGGATACAATCTCTTACCCTCCCTTGCTTTATCACCCCAGCCCCTTGCTCTGGCTACTTTTATCCTTTTCCAGCTCACTTGCAGTACTGGATCCAGGAAGGAAAGTACATGCCTGCAGGGCGGTGTCAAGCACCCCACTCCTGTGTACTCTTTTTACTGCTAAAGTAAGACACTATTTACATAAAGTGAGACATGGAGCCACAATCCCAGCTTTGCAGCTTCAGACAGATATGTCAATGGGCCATACACATGAATGATGGCCCCATCATGTCTAGTTTAACCCTTAAACAGCAAGATCTTTGCAACAAGTCAGATCGAGAAATAAAGGGCTATTTCACACATTATTCAGTAGCAAACACAGGTTTGCCACTGAATATACACCTGACAAGGGGCTGCAGCCAATCTTAGCTCTCAACGAGTGCACCTGTTTGCAGACCCAAGGGTCTGCCATTCAAACTTTATACTTCTAGAATAGAATAAACTTTATCACGATCATAGATCAGACAGTACAACAAAAAACATTATATAAGACTACATTGTGTAATACAAACAATGTAGCAGAACCTAGCCACATTGAAAGTAATCTCTTTGCAAAAGTTAGATAATAAAAACTCTAAATAAAATTCATCAGAATGACCTGGAAACTTCCCCAAAAGAGGAGAAATTAGTTTTAAACGAGGAGCACTGCTATAAAATTTACAGTATAAAATAACATGAGGGGTAGTTTCCAAGGCACCCATTCCACAGGGGCAAATCCTTAAAGTTAAACGGAATCCCTTTATATCTACCATCCCTAACAGCTGTCAGAAGAGTGTTTAGGTGGGCAAGAGTAAATGGATGCCTAAATTTAGGGATAAGAATATTATCTAAATACGCTGCCAGTTTGGAATTAAAAAGTTGTTTCCCCAGATCGATACCACTCCTTAGACAGGCTGTATCCACTTGTAGGTGTATGCCAAAAACATGTAGTGTGTGAAGTGGTCCTCAGAAGCCACACGGGAAATCAGGATACAAAGTGATGCATGTTTGGTTCTGTACTCACAATTGCTACTAGTAGGCTTGTGCACCAAGTTGCTTCGGCACCGGCTGAGGTAGTCCTTTAAGGGCGGGGGAGGGTGCACTCACCCCTCCCGCCACATTTCCCCCGCAGGCGCTCCATTACTTTTAAGCCCCTTGGGGCAGCAGCGTTCCTCCCTGCCGCCCCGTTGTCGTCATTGGCCGGAAGCGGCAAGAAGTAGCAAGCACCCGTGCGCCTGGGGAAAATGTGGTGGGAGGGGTGAGTGCACCCTCCCCCGCCCTTAAAGGACTACCCCTGCCAATGCCGAAGCGCCGAAACGGCCCCCGGAGCCGAAACATTTCGGAGGCCTTCATAATGGCTTCCGAAACATTTCGGGCACAAGCCTAGCTACTATAGGTGAGATGATCACTTATACAGACACACAGGCTTCCACATTTTTGCTTGCACCCTCACCATGGTGAGCAGGCTGTTTCCCTGTGGCATGTATGATGAGCTAGCCCAAGCCTTCCTCCCAAACCTGGAGCTAGAGGAGTGGTGGGGTTCATCACATCAGTTGCGCAGTGATCCCAGTCCCTCCTCAGGTCCAAGACTGGAAGGAAGGCTGGAGGTTGT
This sequence comes from Hemicordylus capensis, assembly GCF_027244095.1. Taxonomy (NCBI): domain Eukaryota; kingdom Metazoa; phylum Chordata; class Lepidosauria; order Squamata; family Cordylidae; genus Hemicordylus; species Hemicordylus capensis. The sequence continues at coordinate 147,137,910 of NC_069657.1, forward strand.
TTGGCTGCAGAACACCTTGGCTGCACAGGCTCAAACCAGCAAGCTACTCATCTCCCTTTCCTGCTTAGGATCAGGGGAGGGGAACAGGGGGCTGTCTTGGCTGGTGCTCACAGCACTTTGGCCAAGCTAGCAAGGGGAAGGCCAGTGACAGCAATTTTAGCTTGGCGACCAAGTCCAAGCAAAAATTATGGACCCCGCATATAAATATATGCTCAAAGAGTGTGGAGAAAATCCACCTTTCTGCAGCTCTCTTACTTAACATGCCACAACTGGGGCTCCATAATGTTGGATTACATCATGTTACAAGATAACATCTGTATGAAGTCATCTTGTGTGTGTGTATATATGTATACGTAGAGGGTCAAGTACCTTTCTGAGGAGGATGCACAGCCCACTTCCCTCCTCCACAAGCCAAACAGCTTAGGAGGAAGAAGGGTTTACCACAGGGGAGGTGGAAGTGTATTGATTCACTTCATCACTTCAGGGATTATCACCAATTTCATACCTCAAAGCGTAAATTGCTTGCATGCTGCTACTTCATCTTCTTGGGTTTGCAGCTGCCTTTTCTTACATCTATTCCCTAGCATCTGTGCTTTGCAGCTTTGTTGTCATGTCAGGAAGTCAAACCAAAATTAGGAGAAATCAATTTGCAAGTCTTGAGGTGGGCAAGGACTTAAGAGAAATACAGTTGCCAACAGGAGACCAGAAAGAACAAAAGGAGTGTTTTTCCTTTGTAATGTCTGACACTTGGCAGTCTTCAGTGTTGCATGACACATTTGCAGAATAGCTTCAAGAACTGGCAGTTTTTGTTTAACACAAACTCATAGGGGAATCATCCAGGAGTCCTCAGCTCATGAAAATCTTTTGCCTCCTTACCTCACCATAGTCTGAAGTGAAGAGCACAGATCCATCAGCACAGGAGCCAATAGTGCAGGGCTGCAACTGGTCCTGGTCTTGCAGCCACACCCGTGTTCCCTGCAACCAATCACAGCAAGATCCAAAACATCACATTCCACACCTAGCCACATAAAGTGAGCATCTCTACCTCTAATGTTATAATATTTTTTTAACTTTTTGTTTTTACTAATGTTTTACTTTTTCTGTTTCTATTTTGTTGTAAACCACCCAGAGATGCAAGTTTTAGGCGGTATAAAAATATATTAAATAATTAAACAAACAAACAAACAAGCAAACGCACGCCTGTATCTTTGTAGTTGCCCAGTAACAGCAGCAGCAACAGAAGTACTCTCCCCTTCCCAAAATGCAGCCCGGGGATTGGTTCACACATGTGAGTTCAGCAATGACTGCAGCCGCAAGTCATGGCTTGCATGTGTGGATGGGCCACTTAGAGGGAACTTCCACATTCCCTCACATCATCCCACAAACAATGCTTCTCAGTGGAATCATGCCACACATTCAGCTGCAAGTCATCAACTGCTGAGTAATGGAGTGGTGAGGAATCCAACAACATGCATGTCAGCATGAACCAGACTAAAAGCCTCAGTTACACAATCCTAGGAAACACACTGCCTTCTTTGTACTATACCTCTGTACTGAGCTGCTGTGGGCATGTGGAAAATGTGCCTCTACTGCCTGGCTTTTGATGGGGTTAGTACACAGACGACATAGACCAGGTCTTCAGCCTTCGTTGGTGTTATTCCAACCTCCACCCCCAGTCAAACACTAGGTGGGATTTCATAGCAGGCTCATACAACCCATTTAGCTTGCCTGGTGCAATTCAAATTAATGAAAGTGAAAAGATGCCTCATTTCTTTGATTCTTGTACTTCACTGGAAAGGCACCAGTGGGATCATGTTTTGCCCCATCTAAATTGTATTTCCAAGTGAAATAATTCATTCCCCCCCACTTCAGATGAAGGGCAGCCATGCACTTCTATGGGAACAGTGAAATGCTGCTTACAGAATGGCAAAACCTGGCACTCTCCCTGAAACTGGCTGTTCAGATGGGCCAAGCACAAGATGTCCTTGGCTACAAGACAGAGCTGATCCAGAATATGGGGTTGGCTTCAGACAGGATCTTCCTTTCTGGACAACCCCCACTCCCCTACTAGTCCTTTCTCTCAACTGCAGTTCTCCGAGATTCACACAGCAGTGGTTAGTGCAGGGCGTTGATGTGGGACATTCAAACTCAAACCTTCTCTCCCCTCTGAAGGTCCTGCTCTGCCTCTCTCCCTAATTTCATATGGTCTAGAAAAGAAAAGAAAAAAAGTTGGGTTTTTTTAAAGCTTCTAGAAGGAAAGTGGGAAGCAAATGTCATCAATATAAAGACACCCCTTCCCTTCACACAAGCAGTCCCAACTCCACTCAGGCAAACCTTAGTAGGGAGTAACATATCATGAAAACTGCTGGTGGTGCACAATCAGCCAGCCATTATACTCATGATCATCAAGTGGAGGGTCTGTAGCTCAGGGGCAGAGCTGATCTTGTGAGATCAGAGCTGGTCTTGTGGTAGCAAGCATGACTTGTCCCCTTAGCTAAGCACGCTCAGCTCTGGCTGCATATGAATGGGAGACGAGAAGTGTGAGCACTGTAAGATGGATGGAGCCACTCTGGGAAGATCAGGTTCCAAGTTCCCTCCCTGGCTTCTCCAAGATTGTGCTGAGAGAGATTCCTCCCTGCAACCTTGGAGAAGCCGCTGCCAGTCTGTGTACACAATACTGAGCTACATGGACCAATGGTCTGACTCAGTATATAGCAGCTTCCTATATTCTATGTTCCACATGCTTTGCAGGCAGAAGTTCCCCAGTTCCATCCCTGGAATCTCCAGGTAGGGCTGGGAAAGACTCCTGCCTGAAACCCAAGAGAGTGCTGCCAGTCAGACAACACTGAGCTAGACGGGCCAGTGGCCTGACTCCATGGAAAGCAGCTTCCATGGAGTCAGATGGAAGTTCACGTATTGTTCTGACCATTTTAAAAGTGCTGTAACAATTGTGGGAAATGGTTGTTGACTGCAGTTGTATATCGTCACTTCATTTTTCCACACGAACACAGGCACCTCCTCTGCTAAGGCCAGGTCAGGACTGGCTAGGAAGAGCTGTGTGAACAGGCCCAAGTAGCTTGATCAAGCCCTCTCCATACACAAATCCCACAGACAGAGATGGTTTCAGCTCCTTCTAGACATGTACATTTTACTGCCTCTGAAAAGGAGGGAAAGGAGCAGAACTGCTTCTGAACAGGGCCAGCTGAGGGCGGTGGCTAAAGTGGCACCTGCCAAGGATGCCGAGGTTTAGGGATGCCATCAGCCTCTAGCCCCCCGCCCCTGAGTCCCGCCAGCAAAACGACTTGTGGAATGGGGTGGGAAGGGCGGGGTGTGGGTGGGAAGGCAAGTCCTCCCCAGCTCCCCTCGGGAACACATGTGGCCGGCAAAGGCCACGCCAAAGGCAGAGCGGTTGGCTGGCTGGTGGGGTGGGCAACCAGTCCTGCACTCCGCAGCCATGCCAGGTGATGAGCCCATGGTTGAACTCAGCCGGGTGGGTGTTGAGCTTGACGCTCGCCTTCGGGGATTCTGATGGCAGTGTTCCCTGTAAGGCTTGCGCACACGCATACGCACACAAGTTTCTTTATGCCCCATCAGTTATTTGTAGATCCTGCTCAGATTGAATCAGGAAGGCCTCACTCTGAATATATGTGTGCGCACACTGCCTTGATACTGCCACCCAGAACAAAACTCATACTGCATACAGAAGGAAAAAAAATTAGAGAGAAGTGTGTTGCATTCCGCTGCTGGCTCATGTGCACCGCGACCCCATCAGCACCTGGCGCTGGAGGAACCTCCTTGTCTCCTTCTTCTACTCCATTAAGGTGGGGCTCTGGGTTGTCATGGAGTGAGCTGAGCATTGGGGGGGGTGTCTCTGAGCATGCACAGAGTGCCCAGGGGAAGGAGCACCAGCAGTGGAGGTGAGATGAAGGAGCCACCCTCAAGGGGCCTCGGAGTAGATAGGGGAAGGAAGGCAGGCCAGAGGGACACTTGCAGGGTGGCTGAAGCCTAGTGCCTGCCTCTTTCCAAGGTGGAGAGGAGCTTGGGAACCTGCCTTTTACAGTGTCAGACCCTTGGTCTATCTAGCTAAGTGTTGTCAACACTGACCAACTATATGAAAAATGGGATGGTGGCACCAAAGGCGCCACAACCCCTTGAGCCGGCAATGCTTCTGAAAAGCATCCAGGAAACCAGACTCAATTGGGAGAAACAGGCCAGATTGGGGGCTTCCCCTGACTTCTAAGAGGCACCAGCCTCAGGGACACAGTTTCCAGTTTGTTACAGAAAAAGAAAATGTTAGTGCCCTTCACTCTACACAGATCAGGCATTGGGTTTTTCCTCTTCTCGGGGGGTGGGGGGAAAGACACAACTAAAGCAAGTTGTAACAGTTGCAGTGAATACCAATTTAAAACTAATGTGCTAAATCAGTTCTGAGAAAATGAATTCAGATTGTGGGAAGATATTTACCACTTTAATATTTTCAAATAATATGATACCCTTGTAAACACATTTTAAAACCCACAGGAGAAAGTGTGGAGAGTAATTTGGAGAAGAAAAGCAGTGACCTGGGGAGGAGGGAAACTAAGCTATCCCATCCTCATCACTTCTATGCACCAAATTATCACCAAAGCACATGCCCTCACGGAACTGGGGAGGGAATATTTTCTTGCCGAGTAGCTTTGTGAGGCATTGTCCCTGGAAGATATTAGAATATAAGTGGAAAATAAATTTATTAAATATATAAATGAAATGTTGTAGGGCAGAGAGCAACCTAGGTATCTTCCTCTTACAGGAATTTTTGTTTAACAAAGACTACTAGTAGAGAGATTTAGTATTTGATATGATGGATATCAACATTAAAACCATGCCCCTTCCAAAGAGATGCCGACAAGATGCAAGAGCCAGGCTTGATGAGAAATCTACAGAAGGAGGATTGATTGCAAAAGCTGCAGTGCTTATCAGCAGAGGGATAGCCTGGGTGAGGCGCTGGTAGAGAGCCAGGATGCTACTTTGTAAACTGTGGCAGTAAATGCAGTCAGCCAGGCTGCTTTGGGGGCCTCTCAGGGGTGATCTAACTGATGTTTGTTCTTTGTCATGGATGAGCTGCATGACAAGATGCACCCCAGGCAACTCTCTTGACGGTAGCTCAGGGTCTTGCAATATTCTGGAGTTGCTTGGAATTCTGACTCAGAGCTAAAATGTGTCTATGTTTACACTGCTCCCTCACCATGGTCTACTCCAAAGGCTCAAAGACTGGAGAGAGAGAAATGTTGAATTTCTCCTTCAGTTTGGTGTCTGGTTTGGTAAAGCCCTCCTGTGTTCTACTAAAGACAACCACAGGGCTCTGTGGTCGCCAGGAGTCGACACTGACTCGACAGCACACTTTACCTTTACCTATTGTAGCTTTAAAATGGGTATGAATATTACTATTTCTTCCTTCCTCCCCACCAGATTTTGTTACTTCTGTACTATGTGCTCCCCGCCAAAATAAGAATCTCCCCATCTGACAGCTTTTAGTAAAAAGACTCTTAAAATACACTTATTTATCTGAGCTTTTGATTAGATTTGTAAATTGTGAATTTGTTTTTATTTTATTTTTTTAATGTTATATTGTAAACCACAGGGAAATGCGAGTGTGGGGTGATTTAAAAATATACCAAGGAAGTAAAAATATTTGATTTGTAATGACAATTAATTCTTGACACTATATTGACTAACTGAGATAGATAAATAACCATGGTAGAAGATGTGCAGTGCTAGATCCTCATTGGAGCAGACTATTTGAAGCAAGGTTAGATTCCGCTCCTGCCTCTGTCTTTGCTCTGCTGCCTCAAAGCAATATTAGTATGATATATCTTGCAGAGAAAGCGGTTTTTGCCCTATTACAGTTGTCATGTGCTCACAAAGAATTGAGAATCAGGATCCTGTTTGAACACTCTGTGGTTTCAATGGCCATATTATGAGACTTGTATACAGTAAACCAGCCTCCCCTCCAGGCCTCAGCTTTGGGGGAGGCCCACAACCTCCAGATAACGCTTGAATCAGGTTTCAACAAATGCATTTTCTGATTGATCCAAAGTGTCATGAATAAGTGATGGATACATATAAACATAAATTAGCTAATGGAAGCAAGAGCACTGTGAGGAGAAGAGCTTCCACTAGACCCACAAGAGAAAAGAGGTGATCTGATCAGTCCCTGAGGCAGGGGCGTAGCAAGATTGGAGTGGGCCCAGAGACAAGATTTTAAAATAGGCGCCCCCCGAAAGTCCAGGGCCTCCGCACACCCCAGGCCCCCAAGGATTTAAGTCTGATATTCCAAAATAAGTATGCTGCCTGCAAATACATTTCACTGAATACACACACACACACACACACACACGTCACAATATATAGTGATAGACATTGAGTACTATACATTTGTATTACTTTTAATGCCTAGAACACACTAGAAAGATGAATTATTAAAATGGGCCCCTCGCTGCAGATTAGCAAAGGAGACTTTCAACCATGCAGGGTGAACCTATGTTTGTTTTCTCAGAATTCTGAACAAATTCAGTCAAGTTTGATTGCAGGAGGTTTTTCACAGGAGGCTTTTAAAGCCCTTTAAGACACATCTCTGGAATGGAGGTGCTGCATTCACATGTTGGCCAGATTTACCCTGAAGTCCCTGCAAGTTATTGGGGAGCAGTTCACACACAAGAAAAATAAAATAAAAGCACCACACATGCTTCACAGTTCTCACTCAGACCTTCTGGGTTGCAAAACAACTTGAACATAAGTGCATTTATAAATGAATGAATGAATAAATAAAATTAATAAAATACTGTTCCAGAAGTTTTTGCAATTTTCTGCCATGAAACAAGCCACTTATAGGACTTTTTAGATAGTTTTTTTTAAGTCAGCAAATTTTCCAAGCTGTTTCAAAATAAATATTCAGAGACTTCTCGGTCCCTCCCCCCCCCATATCCAAGCCCTATGGCAAGCAGATCCCTATATATGGGGGGGGGGCGGGGGCGGGAAAGGTAACCACAAAAAGGAGTTCACACTCTACCTGGCAAATGCTGGTCTGGGTTAAGCAGGGCAGCAAGGGCTCTTCTGCTGCAGAGAACACTCTGGCTGCCTCCTCCTTCCTGGCTGGCTTGGGCCCTACTCGAGTTCAGGCTTCACTGCGGCCTACACGGAGGCCTCCGTGGAAGCCCCGCCCACCCACCGATCAGCTGAGAGGCGGGAGAAAAGGAGCTCTTTGCCGCTTGCCTGCTGCTTCGATTGCGGCCAGCAGAACAAGCAGGAGAGACGGCGAAGAGGGCAAGTGGCTGAGAGGCTATGGGGCTGGGCAGGGGGCAATGGAGAGTCACATGAGGTGCCTCTGGGGTGCCCCTCCAGGCAGTGGGGCCCCCAGACAACTGTCTCCCCTTGCCCTATCATTGTTACGCGCCTGCCCTGAGGAAGGTGTGGAGAGGAGGGCATCAATAATGGCTGTCATAAAGGGAGGCCATGAGAAGTTTCCCATTGGTGGGAAGTTTCATTGATACTTCTTGAACAGGAACATGCCTTCCTTCTTCCATAGCCATTTCTTTACACCCCAACACTAATAACTGGGTTTCTGGAACAACCAATATCTGCCTTTTGCTAGTACTCACTTTTCAAGAACTCAGCTGATGTTTCCCCTTTCAGAGGGAAGAGTTCCCCCCCCCACACACACACACTCCAACATGGAACATGTTTTCATCCTTGAAGACTAGAATGCTTCCTAATGTCTCACCAAGGAACTGACTCATCACCATTCACAGGAACAATCATGACAACATGGCTGAGTATCAGACACTGACTTTGGCTGCATTTGCACATGATGCCAAACCAGAGCTGAATGCGGAAGAGGTTGAAATTCATATACATCCAAATGTGCGAATCCACGATTTCACAGCAAAAGTGATCTGCGGTTTCCCTTGCCAAACTCCAGTTTGAACCTTCGGCTTGTAGTGAGTTCTGCCGCTCCAACCTGAGGTCTTACTATTTACTAAAATAAATAGTACAATAAAATAATAATAAGACATCTGGCAGTCGCTGTAGGATATATTAAGCATCACAGTATCATTTGAAGCTAGTACAACTTTGTATCCAGTAGGATTTCCAACTTGAAACCACTGGCAAATGCAGAGTCTCTTTTGAAGAGATAAGTGTGAGTCATAACAAAAAAAATTCTAACCCTTTGAGTAAATACAGTAATTTGTTGAAGGTACTTATGTTAAAATGATACACGTGTTATTGTGATTTAGCTCACTTCTTCTGATGAAGTCCTGCTCAAGCAGGAAGTAACAGGTAAAAATTACCTAGGATACCCGTTGAGTAATATTTGGACAACGATCAACAACTTTGAATAAGAACTTGCAAGAATGAAGAGCAATATCTGGACAAGAAGCAACAATTTGAATAAGATTTTGCAAGAGCAAAGTCTGGAAGGACCTTGTGAATTTACATGTAATAAGGACTTGTGGACATAATTGACCTTCAAGCAACACCATTTGGGGTTTAAAACAGAAACCTTTATTTCTTCAGTTATTGTGTGTTCCATCTATATGTGTCCAATTTATGTACATTTTATGTAAGTTGTGTGTGTGAATAGATCTTCATACACGGTATATACTATTCTATGTATATGTTTTGAACACAAACACTGCCATAACCGTGATTTTGTGCTGTTTCTAGAACTGAAATAATAGAGGGCAGCCTAGACCTGCCCAGGAACGCAGTTGCTCCATGCCTGCCACACTTCTCACTGGCTGCCTCTCCAGGCATTGCCCCATCTCTGCGCTCCTCAAGCCATTGCCCGGCAACAGGGGCACTGCCTTGTCCCATCCCTAGCTTCTAAGCCTGTCAAAAGAAAAAGTCACATTGGAGGATGCCCGCTTTCCCCGGAGTCTCTTCTGGCAACCAGAAGAGAAAGGGGGCGGGAGGGAAGGACAGGCACTACGCATTTTGGTCACCAAAAATAAATCAATAAAACAGTATGTTCACAAGCACATGCAGTCATGGTGGCGCCATAAACCAGGCAACTCGATTAGACCACTGCAAGGATAACATATGGCAGGGCAGTGATACCTGGTATCTGCTTTAAAAGGCAGCCCCATCCAGGAATTCTTGAATGTCTCTGCACAATAAAGTTGGGGAAGCGGGACCCAGTCCCTTCCGCTTGGGTGCAAGAATGCACTCTATGGTATTACTCATGAGAAGGACCATTCTGGGGTACACAGGGATCAGGCAGAATAGTTAATAATGTGTGATGAAGACCAGTCACGAGAGTGAAAGGCCATGGAGACACGCATGCAGGCTGGACAGCAGATACCACCCAGCCTGGTTGCTCTACACAAGCAAAGACACTGGGATGGGTACCCCCAGCATCAACTTTCCCTGTCTTGTTGACTGCCATGAAGAACTAGTCCAAACAGGCCCTCTGCCATTCTGGTCATCCATTGGCAAACATCCATGTTTGGTTTTGCCCAGTATGGTGACCCCACTTTCCTGGGATGGCCAAAAATCAGGGCTCCCCTCTCCCGTGATTCCCCGTGGTGGCCAATCTGCGTACATTGCAACACTGGCCCAAACCTGAGAAATTCAAATGAGAGTAAAGATCTATCCCCGGTCCCCAGGGTTTCCCTAGTCTGCCCACCAGGTACCGTCCGGACACATGGAGCAGCCACTCATCCTTGGGAGTATGAAAGGGTTGCCTAGAGAGGAGGGTGTACAAGTTCTGTTCTTTACCAGAGAGAACAGAGGGCCCACACAAGCACGGCTCCCTTGATTTGGATGGCCTAACTCATGAGACCACCGTAGGACTGAAGGTCTTGCAGCCTCTGGTCCTCCCCAGTGGACTGGCCCTCTTGTGAGGGCCAGGACAGCAAGCTGACACAGGGGCAGGAGTGTGCTTGGGTGTTCCTGGACTGCTTTGCTGGCATCTGGCATCCCAGGAGCAACCTTGCACAGTGAACCAGACCCCAGGATCCTCTGCCCTCCCGCATATCAGGGTGGATTTGATTTAAATCAAACTGATTTAAATCATGATTTAATCACTAGCAGGGTGGATAAAAGTCATAAAAATCTGATTTAAATCAAAAAAATCGGATTTTTTTATTTAAATCAGATTTTTTTGATTTAAATCAGATTTTTTTTAATTTTTATCCACCCTGCTAGTGATTTAAATCGTGATTTAAATCAGTTTGATTTAAATCAAATCCACCCTGCCGCATATACATATTCTCTTTTATGAAGTCATTAGGATCCCTCACCAGGGCATTAGAAAAATAGTGCCCCTCAGCATCCCATCCCCCCCACCCCCTTGGCAGAAATTCTACTTGTGCAAGACTGTTTTGGTCCGGGGCTCTTATGAGGGTGGTGGTGCAATTACACGGAATAAGGGCCTTTAAATGCCATTTAAATGAATTTAAGTGTGCTATCCCTGCCAAGGGCGGGTGGTCCATTCTGAAAAGGCCCAATTGCGCTTGGCACACAGACCCTTCAAGATTGTGGCCAATGGCTGCTGCCCTACACCTGCCCTGTCTGGTGACATGGACGCTACAGAGCTTGCTGGGATGTGGACTCAAAGGACAAGGGAGAGGGAGGAGCTCCCCTACCCTGAAACAGGAGATTGCTGGGCTATGGTTCAATGAACACTTGTGATGCAATTCATGGTTACAAAAATTAACCTCTGGCTCATCTACCCGTGGTTTGCCATTACATGCAAATGCAGCCTTTGGGAAACACCTTGGTGAATGGATCAAGTTTTACAGTGGTCCCGCTCCTACTTCTCTGGCAGATTCCAAATGGTGTCATTTGGAGACTGTTCTGAGAAACAAGAGCTAAAGTGTGGGGTTCCACAAGACTCCATACTGTCTCCAATGCTTTTTAACATCTACATGAAACCCCTGGGAGAGATTGTCAGGAAGTTTGGTCTGGGATGCTGTCAATATGCTGGTGACACCCAGATCTATTTCTCCATACCAATTTCATCAGGAAATGGCATGACCCCGCTAAGTGCCTGCCTGGAGGTGATACTGGGCTGGATGAGAGATAAGAAGCTGAAGTTGAATCCTAACAAGATGGAGGTACTGTCTGTAGGGGGTTGGGATCCAAGAGATGGTTTAGATCTGCCTGTTTTGGATGGGGTTACACTCCCCATAAAAGATCAGGTTCAAAGTCTGGGATTGCTACTGGATTCCAAACTCTCCCTGATATCTCAGGTTGAGGCAAGGAGTGCTTTTTATCAGCTTTGGCTGATATGCCAGATACGTTCATTTCTGGAGACAAATGATCGTAAAACAGTGGTACATATGCTGGTAACCTCTAGACTTGACTACTGTAATGCACTCTATGAGGGGCTGCCTTTGTACATAGTTCAGAAACTACAATTGGTACAGAATGCGGCAGCCAGATTGGTCTCTGGGTTTACCCGAAGGGACCATATAACACCAATTCTAAAAGAACTGCACTGGCTGCCAATATGTTTCCAAACAAAATACAAAGCACTGGTTATTACCTATAAGGCCCTTAATGGCTTAGTTTCAGGGTACTTAAGAGAGCGCCTTCTCCGTCGTGAACCCTGTTGCCTATTAAGATCATCTGTAGAGGTCCGGTTATGGTTGCCCCTGGCTCATTTGGTGGTGACTCGGGACTGGGCCTTCTCTGTGGCTGCCCCAGGGCTTTGGAATGCGCTCCCTGCTGAAATATGAGCATCTCCTGCTCCGTTTGCTTTTAGGAGGACCCTGAAGATGTACCTGTTTTCCCAGGTATGTACCTGTTTAACTGAAATTTAAATTTTAAATTTTAATGTGTGTTTTTATCTATTGTGATTTTTATGTTTTTATGCATTTTAATTGTTTTATTTTATATTATATTTTAATCTGTACACTGCCTAGGGATTTCTATACTAGGCAGTACAGAAATGCAATAAATAAAATGATAGTAAAATAAGTAGATGAGCTTGTGCACAATGGAAGGAGAAAGAAGATGTAAAGGAAGACAAGGACTAGACACAGGCAGGGGCAGGAGACAGAAAACTTTAAAAGGAAGGATTGATTTGAAGCTTAAGTTGAGACAAAGAGCGGCATGGAGTCAGCATTTAGATACAGGAGTTTTCTAGGTGATCAGTTTATAATACAATAAATGTACCATTTTTCCTTATTTGTTGTGGTTGATCCTTGCTTTTGAGGCAGCACTTCTCTTGTGTGGATTATCATATCTTGCAAACACTCAAACTGTAATGTTTTATTGCAGTGAAAGCCTTACTCCTTCCTGCAGCTTGTAGGTCAGTTGCAATTTGCATGAGATGGAGATGCACTAGTATTGCGGGTGCCTACTGTATAATGCTTGTGGCATCACTCAAATGTTCCAGTCTGAGAAGATGGTGGAGTTTTCAACTATATCAAATATGCTGGTGACATTAGTGCCTTCAAACGATTTCCCCCAAAATGTCTTTGGCACTGTAATCTTTGTGCATGCATGATAATTTGCCAATATGATTTTCCTATAGTAGTCTAGAGGTGACATGAACACACAGTACTTTTTAAAAATTTATTCAATTTCTATACCGCCCTTCCAAAAATGGCTCAGGGCAGTTTACACAGAGAAATAATAAACAAATAAGATGGATTCCTGTCCCCAAAGGGCTCACAATCTAAAAAGAAACATAAGATAGACACCAGCAACAGTCACTGGAGGTACTGTGCTGGGGGTGGACAGGGCCAGTTACTCTCCCCCTGCTAAATAAAGAGAATCACCAAGTTAAAAGGTGCCTCTTTGCCAAGTTAGCAGGGGCATTTGTTAAAAGACTACAACATAAACTCATTGTTCCTTACAGAACTGCTTTATGTATTTAAATTTATCTAGTATTGCATTGGAGATTCATGAATAAGGCTTATGCTAAAATAGGTACACTCATCTGGCATCCCATTGACAGAGCAAGAACTGGTCATTCATCAGAAACTTGGAATCCATTATTATTACAGAGCAGAAGTAAATTTGTGTGACTGCATTCATGAGGGTTATCAGAGTCACATTTTTTTAAAAAATCCCAAATACATTTTTTTAAAATGTTCAGCTCTGTAAGAACGTCGTCTTGCATTTCCAGGTACCTCAATTGGTTTCCACCTTTTAAAAATGAACTTGCTCTTCTGCTCACATTATGCATGACAAGTCATAATTTATATAGCTGATACTGGAATACAACCAGGTTTATGTGACAGTCGGGATACCAGCGACAAGATTATCCTGCTCTTCTCTCAGCACCAAATGTACTTTTTTTTTTTGTTTTGCATGGTGCGGGGGTGGGCTGCGACATGCTTTCCCAGTTTGAAACTGGCATATAAAGAGACAACATTCCTGCTTCAGAATAAAGACAAGAATGAGACAATGTACCTGCCTGAAGAGAACAAATGATATGAAACAGGGAGGCTGCCCTGTCAGCAAGCAGTAAGGAAATAACAAACGAGATGAGAAAGACAGACTGAACCATCACTCATAGCAAATGGCTGCAGGTCAGGGCAAAGCAGCTGACACCGCCCTTCCTTTCTTGGAGGTCCCGCCACAGCACAGAGACACCCACTCCCCCCAGCTGTGCTTAGCTTGCAAATTCTGACAAGGTCACAGGCAGTGAGATCTGGCTGGAGACTTGCCACCCCAGGGAACAAGAACTCAAGCAATGCCTTTAGATTAATCTAATTTCTAGGTCCCTGCTCTACTGGTCCCAAAGCCTCCTTTACTGCAGTATCTGCATCAGAAAAAGCAAGAGAGAGAATTGATCAGTGCTCCTTTGCTTCGGGTCCTAAACTGCAGACACGTGTCATACCATCATTTATAGCATGCTGAACCCCAATATATGCCATGGGGTGCTAGATTACAAAAAAGAGCTTAAATACAGAAAGACTACATGCGGGAGCTGTAAGATTTTTCCCTTAGGGGATGGGGCTGCTCTGGGAAAAGCACCCACATGCTTGCATACAGAAGGTTCCAAGTCCCCTCCCTGGCATCTCCAAGATAGGACAAGATTTTTATTTTGTTTTTAAAGGACAAGAGGGCTGAGAGAGACTCCTGCCCGCAGCCTTGGAGAAGCTGCTGCCAGTCTGTGTAGACAATACTGAGCTAGATGGACCAGTGGTTTGACTCAGTAGAAGGTAGCTTCCTATGCTGCTTCTACAGAGTCCATCTAATTATTGTCCACATACTGGCTGACAGCAGCTTTCCAGGTTCGAGGCAGGGGTCTTTCCCACCCCAAGCAAAAGCTTTATTAACTTATTTAAAAGAACTATATTCCACTTTCCCAAACACATTCAAGGTGGCTTACAGATAATTAAAAACCTCAAAAAAGTAACACATTGAAAAACAATCAATCTTAAAACAAGCACCTAAATCACAAAAAGGCATAGCAAGCAGATACCAGAGTACTTGTAAGTGCTGAGTATTATTTTCTACAACTTTCATATGACCAGTGCCTTTCTTACAGAGCCTTCCTTCTAGGGATGTGCAAAATTTTTAGACTCGAAACGGGTTGTTCTGAGTATTTCAAACTCAAAACAGAACACCCTTAAAATAAAGGGCCTGTTTCAAGTTTGAAACAGAATGACCCCGTCTCGATCAGAACATTTTGAGTACCATTTTGGAGGCCTGTTTTTTCCTTGACAATTTAGTTTTCTGGCACTGGCTTCCGATTGCCTTGTAATTAATCCCCTTGCTTCTTGGTTGGCTTGTTATACAAATTAAGTGTTGTCATAGAGGCAAGTGTGCCTCCACTGGCTGGGGGAAGAGGGGGGACAAAAAAGGAGGGAATTTCAAAATTATTCAAGGGGACTGGAGAGCCCTTACAGCAGGAGAGGAGGAAGGAATCAAGGAAGGTTTTAACGCATCTAGCTTGTCGTTTTTATCTATTTATCCTATTTATACACATTTGTAGGCAGTGTACACAATATAAAAATTTGAAAAACATTTTCACAGAATAAAAAGAATTAAGAACAATTCCCAGAGTAAAACAAAACAGAGTAAAAATTAATTAAAATTTTAATTAAAAGCCTGAGAAAACAGGTGTGTCTTAAGGGTCTTTAAAAAACTAATAATCAGAGATGGAGCAGCTCTTATTCTGACAGGGATTGCATTCCAAAGCCTTGGGGCAGCCACAGAGAAGGCCCAGTCCTGAGTCACCCCCAGACGAGCCAGTGGCGACCATAATCAGACCTCTCCAGGTGATCTTAATAGGTGGCAGGATTCATGACAAAGAAGGTGGTCTCTTAAGTACCCTGGACCTAAGCCATTCAGGGCTTTATAGGTAATGACCAGCACTTTGTATTTCACTCAAACATATTGGCAGTCACTGCAATTCTTTCAGAATCAGAGTTATATCATCCCTTTGGGAGACCAACTTGGCTGCCACATTCTGTACCACTTGTAGCTTCTGGGCTACATACAAAGGCAACCCCACATAGAGTGCATTACAGTAGTCAAGCCTGGAAGTTACCAGCATATGCACCATTGCTTTAAGGTCATTTACCTCCAGAAATGGGCAGAGCTGACTTATCAGCCGAAGCTGATAAAAAGTGCTCCTAGACACTGCCTCAACCTGAGAAACCAGAGAGTTTTGGATCTAGGAACACTCTCAAGCTACGTACCCGATATTCCAGGGGGAGTGTAAACCTATCAAGAACAGGCAAATCTAAACCATCTCTCAGGTCTTGACAGACACACACATACACCCCCGCAATAAATACTTCTGACTTATTTGGGTTCAACTTCAGTTTGTTATCCCTCATCCAGCCCATTACCACCTCCAGGCAGGCATTTAGGGAACTTGTGCCATTTCCTGATGAAGTTGATAGGAAGAAGCAGATTTGGGGTTCATGAGCATATTGATAACACCCTGCACCAAATCTCATGATGATCTCTCCCAGAAGTTTCATGTAGATCAGGCCTGCTCAACTTTGGCCCCTCAGCTGTTTTTTGGACTACAACTCCCATAATCCCCAGGCATAGTGGCCAATAGCCAGAGATTATGGGAGTTGTAGGGCAATGTCTGCAGGAGGGCCGAAGTTGAGCAGGCATGATGGAGATGTTAAAGAGCATTGGAAACAGTATGGAGCCTTGTAGAACTCCTTATAGAAATTCTCGCTTTGCAGAACAACAGTCTCCTTGACACCATCTGGAATCTATCAGAGAAATATGAATGGAACCACCAT
This sequence comes from Hemicordylus capensis, assembly GCF_027244095.1. Lineage (NCBI taxonomy): Eukaryota > Metazoa > Chordata > Lepidosauria > Squamata > Cordylidae > Hemicordylus > Hemicordylus capensis. The sequence continues at coordinate 147,154,118 of NC_069657.1, forward strand.
AGGACAGTGCCACCTAATTCCACCTCCTTCAGGCAGGCCAAAGGGATACCAGGGTTGAAAGCCTCCGGGAGATCCCAAAAGATCAGCAGAGTCACACTCCCTCTGTCAATACTCAATTGTAGATCATCCATCAGGCCAACCAAGGCAGTCTCAACCCCACAGCCTGCTTGAAAGGGGCTATGGGCAATTTTTGCTTGAGAATATAGAGGAAGAGTTCAAGATTCCCTGCATTAAACTTCACGCTGCCTCCATCCCCATCCTCCTAGTAGGAAGCTACAGGGATGCAAAACTGCTTGTGCTTTCTCCCTGACACAACAACATATATTCAGGAACCTCACAGTAGTTAAATTGCAGTGCATTGCTCACTGTTATCCAGAGCGACAGCATGTCGCATGGGGTCAGCCTCAACAAAATCAGAGTAAAACCACTGCCATCTTCTTTCACACACACACATACATTCTCTAGTGAGGGGATTGCAACAGAACTAGCTTATTTGAAGACGAGTTCTCTATTCTGTACCAACAGTCCCACTTGCATTCTTCCCCACCCTCTCACTTCTTTATAACATTTGAGAAGAGATAATAATCAGCTTTGTATACACCACACAGCAGTGTGGCGTTAGACACCAGGTGTGATACCCGGCACCACTTCAATTAGGCAGCCATGTATTGCTGACTTTTTAATCCCGTGTAAGGCCAAGAAGTTTCTCCTTGTTTTACATGAAACATCTGTACATCTCTGGTAATCCGGGGAAGAAATTTGCTTCTACCTATTTGGACCTAAATGGTAAGTAGCTTCCCCTTTCACCGTCAGTTACTCTCAGGTATGAGACTTGTTAACCTGCTCCTATAAATAGGCATATAAAGTCATCTTAGGACAGGACCTGAGTGAAATGCAATGCTGTCTCAATTGGTCCATGACAGATGCATGGATGTCATTTGACATTCCACTGAATGCATCATCAGCATCTGGGTTTTGCAACAACTAGGCCATCTGGCCATGTCTAAAGCATGATGCTTTTGAGGAGTGAGGTTTCTCAACACAATGTTCAAAACCGTTTTCCAGTTTCCTATCCAACTGAAGTATTAGGACTGCATGGCTTCCTGGCTTTACATTTCTTCAAGTGCTTATTCACTAGCTGCTTTGGTCTTTCCATTGTTAATAGGCAAGCAAAGGGAAGCAGGCAGTTTTATCAGTAGTCTGTTCTGTGCAGTTTCTTTTTAAATGAACGTTTGTTAGATTTGGGTCAAGTCCCTTTGCAGACAGTGTAGAATTATTTTGTCCATTTCAGATTTCTAGGTCTTTATTCCAGTTTCGTTCAGCTTATTTTTTTCCCCATGCTTGCCAAAAGGAATTGCATCTGTACCCTTCTCAGACACATAAATACTGTAGCTAATGGACTGTATAACTGTGGCAAAAATACAGGAAAAGTGTATTCCATTCAGGATGGTGTTTGACTAGTATTGCATCAGCTAGTCAGCCACATTTCAGGATCCCATGCCATATTTGCATGGATAATACCAAGATCTTAGAATTCAACTCATTTGACTTCTGTTATTTAATATATATTATTGTGATTCTATATCTTTTTGCCTACTGGTTACATCAACATGTCAAGGACCTTTTGTTGCATACATATGTTTTGTTACAAGTGTTCTCAAACTATGTTTTTAGTCCCATACTGGTGCTACATGGTATCTGTCCACAAAAACTAAAGGCTGGTGTCTTCAACCCTGATATTACCTCATCTGCCCATCTAGGACAGAGCTCAGCACAGGTAAGTTGCTCCTTCTGATACACAGGCCCATCCAGCAGCCTGTCACTCTCCCTGCAAAAGTATCAAGAGTCCTTTTGTTCAGAAATGCTAAGTTAAAATGGCTGGCTTAAATTTCACCTCTCATTCTCCCAGCTGATTTGTTTGTTTGTTGATCAGAACCCATTTTTCAAACAAATTAATGGTTTCAGTACAGAATACGCACACAGCATTCCAGATCCCATGTTGCTTCTTTAGAAGATGGGGGGCAGTGTGGTTGTGGGGAATCCAGTACAGGACTTTGGATCTATAACTTGGCTACAAGCTTACAGTTCTATATTCATACTATAAGAATCCACACTAATGGCTTAAACAGGAT